>NW_012099765.1:3775923-3809343 GCF_000951045.1 Mandrillus leucophaeus
GAGACCTCCATCTAAAAAAAAAAAAAAAAAAAATTCTGAATTGAGGCAGAAAAATCATTTGAGAGGGGTTCAACACCAATAAATGATTTAATAAGAAACTCAGAAAACAAGGACTGCAAGGAAACTTTCTTATTCTGTTAAAGATTATATATTAAAACAATAAATAGTTTACTTAATAAAAAAGCTCTAGATGATTTCTTTTTAAAACTGGAAACAAGAGAAACACACCCATTGTCTACTCTAACATGGTATTGGAAGATCTGGATAGTGCTGTAAGGAAAGAAAAATAACTAGGAAATTAAGGTTTCAGAACAGAGGCTCTTATTATTTGCAGTGTATATTATCAATCAACAAACTATTAAAATGAATAAGAACATTCAGCAAATTTTCTAGATTAAAAAAAGTAGGACATTTTACCACCAACAATGACTTAGTAAAAAATAAAATAACTTAGTGATAATGGTGTGGCTGGGTCCTCACCCAAATCTCATCTTGAATTGTAGTCCCCATAATCCTCACATGTAGAGGGAGAGACTAGGTCAAAGGTGATTGGCTCATGGGGGCGGTTTCCCCATGTTGTTCTCATGATAGTGAGTTCTCATGAGATCTGATGTTTTATAAGAAGCTCTTCCCCCTTTGCTCCTCTCTCTCTCGCCCGCCACCATGTAAGATGTGCCTCTTTCCCTTCTGCCATGATTGTAAGTTTCCTGTGCCCTCCCTTGTGGAACTGAACCTCTTTCCTTTATAAATTACCCAGTCTCAGGTATTTCTTTATAGCAATGTGAAAACGGACTATTACATTTAGATTCCGTTCACAATAGAAATATAAAATAGAAAGTATCTAGCATTACTCTAAATAAGGCTACTCATACCACCTATGGATAACATTTTAAAATTATAATAAAGCACAAAGAAGATAATAAGAAGTAAATGAGTGATACAGCATGCTTTTGGATGATAGAAAATCATATAATGTCAATTATTCTCAAATTAGCTAACTCAGTGCAATCCCAGTTAAAGTCCTCAATGGAGTTTTTGAGAAACTTGTTGAACTTATCTAAATTTAAAAAGGCATTACATAGCTAAATCAATAATGAAAAAGAAGAATAAAGAAAAAGAGCTTGTTGTCTCAGATATCAGATATGATTCAAAGCCAAATCATTATGTTACTGGACCAAGAATGTATAAATAAACTAACAGAATAGGAGAAGTCAGAGATAGACACTTGATATACAATATATATATTTCAAATAATCATAAGTCAATGAAAAAAAGTAGATGATTTAGTCGATTCTATTGGGAATCTGCCTCCATAGCAGCATATCCCAAGGGAATTTCTATTAATAGATGAATTAAAGACCAAGTGTGGAAGGTAAAAGCTAGAGGTTAATAGAAGAAGATATTGGAGAATAATATCTTTATAATCTAGTAGCAGAAGAAGGTTTCTTAATCCAAACCCCAAACACACAGGTCATGAAAACCTAAAAAGGAATGAATTTGATCACATCAAAATCAAGAATCTGTTCAAAAAACAACAACATGAATAAATTTAGTAAAATGAGAGATCTTTGAAATGTATACACCTGACAAGGGATTGATATCTAGAATCATAAGACACTCCTACAAATCAACAAAAAGACTGCAGCTCTAAAGAAAACTGGGAAAGGATAAGAAGAGTTTCCACAAGTGGAATTTATTTCTAATAAATTAACAAAAAACTGCAATGCTGGAAATTTCAAACGGTGGTGGGGGTGGACATTGTTACCACTCCTCTGAAGAGCAATGGGCAGTTCTTATTCAAATTCAGTGTGTAAATATTCCGTATATAGCATACATGTATATATATTCAGTATACAGTGTATATGTATAAATATTCCACATGTATATACCGTGTGTGTGAGTGCAAACATATGCTTTTACCAACCAAGCAATTGCAGTCCTGAGTTTATAGTCTGAAGATTTTCCCAACCAAATAATGAGGCATGTTTAGAAGCATACTCATCACAATATTGGAAATTAAGTATCTATTCCAATCCAAGTATCTATCACTGAGCATCAGACAGGTGTCCAATGGTGGATGTATTCCATGAAGCCCAATGAAGGCATTAAAGAACTCATAAAAAAGCCTGGGCATTGCGACTCGTGCCTGTAATCCCAGCACTTTGGGAGGCTGAGGTGGATCATTTGAGCTCAGGAATTCCAAAACAGCCTGGGCAACATGGTGAGATCCCATCTCTGCAAAAAAATACAAAAATTAGCTGGGTGTGGTGGCACATGCCTGTAGTCCCAGCTACTTGGGGGGCTGAGGTAGGAGGACTGCTTGAGCCCAGGAGGTCTCAAGTCTGCACTCCAGCCTGGGTGACAGAGTGTGACCCTGTCTCAACAACAACAACAACAACAAAGACCTCATAGAACAGTACATAGAACAATAGTATTGACTGGGTGACACACAGAAAGATAGATGGATTAAAATGTTGTTCTAAATATAAAAGTTAGAGACAGATAACATTATCCATTACTTGTTTAAATACATTCAGATATATGTAGACAAAAATAACAAATTATATAGATTATATTAGACTATGATTGCTGGGCTTAAAAAATAAAAATGTAGGATGCTGAGTTATATGTGAATTTCAGAGTAACAACGAATAACTTTTTGTATAAGTATGTGCTAAGTATTATTATAAGCACACTCCATATAATATTTGATAAATACTAAAACATTATTCGTAGTTTCTCTGAAATTCAAATTTAACTGAGTCCTGTATTTTATCTGCCAACTCTACACCAAACAAAAGATACATAAACCTGTTAGAAGGGTTGCCTTTTAAGGGTAGGGAGCAGAACAGTATTGGAAAATGTAGATAAAATGGATGAAATAAAACAGATAAACAAAAATAAATAAAAACAAAAGAGGGCCATGGATATCTCAATGGTGATAAAGTACCATGCACTGAACATAATTAACTTCACTAGCCGTTTCGAAGAGTAACAAGGGAGAAAAGAGGCAGTGATTCTAGGAGAAAAGAAGGAAAAAGGAAAGGAAAAAAACGCCACAATTTATAAGAGCTTCATTAAAAATATATTAAGAAATATCATGGCATGGAACTGACTTATAAGTGATATTCCCTAGTAAATTGCAAAGTGACCTTTTGGATTGGGGAATAACTAATTATTTTTAGATAAGCAAAAAAAAAAAAAACCCAAAAAACAAAAAGCACACACACACATTTTTATTTTCTTCCTGATATTTTCATCTTTAGTGAATAAAAATGTTTAATGAACATTCAGTGCATTAAAATGATAAGTTCAGGGTTATTGTGTAATAAAAACATATTTGAAATACCATACCATATTTTCACACACAAGGGAAAATGCATATGCAAAATAATTACTTGAGCAGCAAAGCAAGTTAGATCCTAACATGTTTTGGTCTCCTCCGGCAGTTGCTAGAGAAAAATGCCCTCAGTCAAGATAAACAACACTCTCGAATCATGAAGTCCTGAACCCATCATAAGCCCTGTATTTTAGCGGCAAAGTCAGCCATATCATCTCATCTGACCCCAGACAAACATTTTCCTCTGGCTCAACATGACAGTCAAAACACTGATATTAGTGCCTTGCAAATCTGAAACAATGTGCAAATCTCACTGGATTAACAAGCTCTTAGGCGCAGCCGAATTCAAACAAGTGAGTTCACTCAAGGAGGAGATCCAGGCGAGAAAACTGCAGAATTCCCGACCTGATTTTTCTTTTTTCTCTTTTGAGACAGCTCTGTCACCCAGGCTAGAGTGCAGTGGCGTGATCTTGACTCACTGCAGCTTCAACCTCCTGGGCTCAAGGGATCCTCCTGCCTCAGCTTCCCAGGTAGCTGGGACCACATGTGCACACCACCACACCAGGGTAATTTAAAAAAAAGATTTTGTAGACACAGGGTCTTGCCATGTTGCCCAGGCCAGTATTGAAATCCTGGGCTCAAGCAATCCTCCCACCTCGGCCTCCCACCTGGGATTACAGGCATCTGCCATCACGCCTTGCCCTGGCTGGACTTGTGTTTGTGTAATTAAAATAGTATCTGGTTATGGAAAGCATTTGCTTTGTGTGTGTGTGTGTGTGAGACAGAGTCTTGCCCTGTTGTCCAGGCTGGAGTGCAGTGGCATGCTCTCAGCTCACTGCAACCTCCACCTCCCAGGATCAAGCAATCCTCCTGCCTCAGCCTCCCGAGGAGCTGGGATTACAGGCATCCGCCACCATGCCCGGCTAATTTTTATAGTTTTAGTAGAGACGGGGTTTCACCATGTTGGCCAGGCTGGTCTCGAACTCCTGACCTCAGGTGATCTGCCCGCCTCAGCCTCCCAAACTGCTGAGATTACAGGCGTGAACCACTGCGCCTGGCCAGTATCTGCTCATTTTTAACAAACTGATGAAATGTTGGCATCAGATAGGAATGAGAGAAAAATCCACAGTCCTAAAAACCCAGGTCCTCAAATCCCTCGTGTTCATGCCTATAGAGTACCAATCTCCTTTCTCTTAGCTAATTTTTCTTCTTCATTAAAAAAAAAAAAAAAAAAAGGGCCGGGCGCGGTGACTCAGGCCTGTAATCCCAGCACTTTGGGAGGCCGAGACGGGCGGACCACGAGGTCAGGAGATTGAGAGCATCCTGGCTAACACGGTGAAACCCTGTCTCTACTAAAAAAACACAAAAAACTAGCCGGGCGAGGTGGCCGGCGACTGTAGTCCCAGCTACTCAGGAGGCGGAGGCAGGAGAATGGCGTGAACCCGTGAGGCGGAGCTTGCAGTGAGCCCAGATCACGCCACTGCACTCCAGCCTGGGCTACAGAGCGAGACTCCGTCTCAAAAAAAAAAAAAAAAAAAAAAAAAAACCTACTAATTGTTCTCAACTCTCTGGATAGAGAACTGCCCTTCTAAATCAGATTAGTCAATGTTGGCACAGCATTGTTACTTGCTTTAGGATACAGTTCTTTGTTTTCCGCACAGTTTACCTGTTTTCCCACCTCTTCGCCAGGTCTGTTCCTGGAACTCAAGAGTCTTTCCTTGATTTATACGCTTGAGTTTATCATTAAAGTGTTCGACAATCCTACGGACAAAACCCAGCAATATTATTCTGGGTACCAAGAAGATTTTTTGACCCAACTTCATATTTTCATAATAAGCAATTACATGGCTCTCTGTGATTTGGGTCAGATTATTCACCTTTCAGAGTTTAGTGACTATAGTATGGGATGTGAAGTAATGATGCTGAGTGCTTTGAAATCTGAGTTCTGATGGTCAATGGCTGCATAAATTTGGCATGCTTCTTTTTTATTTTAAATTCCAGGATACATGTACAGAATATGCAGGTTTGTTACATAGGTAAACCTGTGCCACGGTGGTTTGCTGCACCCATCAACCCATCACCTAGATATTAAGCCCAGCATGCATTTGCTATTTTTCCTGATGCTTTCCCTCCCCCACCACCCCCAATAGCCCCCAGTATGTGTTGTTCCCCTCCCTGTGTCCATGTGTTCTCATTGTTCAGCACCCACTTCTAAGTGAGAACATACGGTATTTGGTTTTCTGTTCCTGTATTAGTTTGCTGAGGATAATGACTTCCAGCTCCATCCATGTCTCTGCAAAGAACACGAGCTAATTCCTTTTTATGGCTGCATAGTATTCTACGGTATATATGTATCACATTTTTTTTTTTATCCAGTCTAGTATTGATGGGCATTTGGGCTGATTGCATGTCTTTGCTATTGTGAATAGTGCTGCAATGAACATATGCAGGCATGCATCTTTATAATAGAATGATTTATATTCCTTTGGGAAGATACCAAGTAATGGGATTGTTGGGTCAAAAGGTATTTCTGGTTCTAGGTCTTTGAGGAATCGCCACACTGTCTTCCACAATGATTGAACTAATTTACATTTCCACCAACAGTATAAAAGTGTTCCTATTTCTCCACAGCCTTGCCAGCATCTGTTGTTTCTTGACTTGTTAATAATCATCATTCTGACTGGCATGAGATGGTATCTCATTGTGGTTTTGATTTGCATTTCTCTAATGATCAGTGATGTTGAGCTTTTTTGCATATGTTTGTTGGCTGCATAAATGTCTTCTTTTGAGAAATGTCTATTCTTTGCCCACTTTTTAATGGGGTTGTTTTTTCTTGTAAATTTGTTTAGGTTCCTTGTAGATTCTGGATATCAGATCTTTGTCAGATGGATAGATTTGCAAAAATTTTCTCCCATTCTGTAGGTTGTCTGTTCCCTCTGATGATAGTTTCTTTTGCTGTGCAGAAGCTCTTTAGTTTAATTAAATCCCATTTGTCAACTTTTGCTTTTGTTGCAATTTGGCATGTTTCTACGTTTCTTAATTTTGCACCGCCATATTTTCTAATTTACCAACCAACACAGTATTTATTTTTTAATACAAATAAAAGAATGAGCACTGGCATTTCTTCTCTAAAATTTCCATGAATGTTCTTCTTCTTCTTCTTCTTCTTTTTTTTTTTTAGACAGAGTCTCGCTCTTGTCACCCAGGCTGGAGTGCAATGGCACAATCTCGGCTCACTGCAACCTCTGCCTCCCGAGTTCAAGTGATTCTCCTGCCTCAGCCTCTCAAGTAGCTGGAATTACAGATGCCCACCACCATACCTGGCTAACTTTTTTTTTTGTATTTTTAGTAGAGATGGGGTTTCACCTTGTTGGATAGGCTGGTTTTGAACTCCTGACCTTAAGTGATCCGCCCTCCTCGGCCTCCCAAAGTGCTGGGATTACAGGCTTGAGTCACTGCGCCCGGCCTCATTAACTTTCTTCTAAGAGAAGATGGCAACAACCCCATTTCTAGCAGAAAATATTTGAAGTTTATTTCATTTAATTAGCTCATAATCTTGGGCTATTGAGTGTTGTAATGTGTGACTTCAGTAAACAAGGTGGTATCTACCCTTTTGGAAGTTATAGTGTGGGGAGACAGATAATAAACAGGCAAAAATAAATAGGATAAGTTGCCAAATGGTAAGTGATTTTTGGAAACATTTTGATGATGAATTATAATAGACAGACATACAGTTTCAGAAATAGTCAGCTTGTTTACTTTTGAGTTGCTTTTTATCATATACTTACATACTACAGAGATTAAGTTATATGTTCCCTGTCCTAGATACTCTGCTAAATTGACCAAAGGTTGGCAAACCCTTTTTCTATAAAGGGCCAGATGTTAAATATTTTAGACTGTGCAGGCCATGCAGTCTCTGCTGTACTATTCAACTGTGCCATTGCAGCCAAAAGAGCAGCCATAGCTAATACATAAACAAGCATGGCTAGGTTCCATTAAAAACTTTATTTGGCTGTGCGCAGTGGCCAAGATGGTGAAACCCTGTCTCTACTAAAATTACAAAAAATTAGCCGGGTGTGGTGGTGGGTGCCTGTAATCCCAGCTACTCAGGAGGCTGAGGCAGAGAATTGCCAGAACTTGGGAGGCAGAAGTTGCAGTGAGCCGAGATTGAGCCACTGCACTCCAGCCTGGGTGGCAAAGCAAGACTCCATCTCAAAAACAAACAAACAAAAACAACTTCATTTATGGATGTAGAACTTTGATTTTCATATGATTTTCATGTGTCACTAAATATTAATATTCTTCGATTTGTTTTCAACTATTGAAAACTGTAAAATCCGTTCTTAGTTGGCATGCCACACAAAAGAGGCAACAGGCTGGTCTCCCAAAGGGCTGGGATTACAGGTGTGAGCCACTACACCTGGCCCACCTTCTCAGTCTTTGTGATGTGTCCCAATGACTTGCTATCATGTGAAAATGCAGATTCCGATGGAGTAGGCCTAGGGTGGAATCTGAGATTCTGAATATTGATGTCTTGGGTCTAGGGTAGCAAGAATATAGAAATTGCCGTTGAGAACACACAGAAAACTTCTGCCAGGATACAGAGAAAAATGCTAGGGAGACTCTCTCTGGATAGGGGATCTAGACAATGAGGAGTAAATGGGACTTTCATAATTTTCTGTTTAAACTTCTGTTTCACTTGATTTTTTAATAACAGATTTTATTTCTAGAATATTTTGTTAAGAACATAAAATTTGGGATAGACATAAACAAATTTGACAGAGTCATAGGGTGAAATTTTAAGGCACCATTAAGCTCATGTTTTCTAAGAATAGTAAAAGTCATGGAAAATATGTCCAATGCAATGTTAAGAGAAAAACCTCAGGATACACATACTACATATTATTATATACATGATCATACATATAGGCATACCTCTTATTATTTTTTTTTTTTTATGATACAGATTCTTACTCTGTCACCCAGGCTGGAGTGCAGTGGCATGATCTCGGCTCACTGCAACCTCTGCCTCCTGGGTTTAAGCGATTTTCCTGTCTCAGCCTCCAGAGTAGCTGGGATTACAGGCTCCCGCCACCACACCCGGCTAATTTTTGTATTTTAAGTAGAGACAGGGTTTTACCATGTTGGTCAGGCTGGTCTCGAACTCCTGACCTCAAGTGATCCACCCACCTCAGCCTCCCAAAGTGCTGGCATTACAGGTGAGAGCCACCGTGCCGGGCCAGGCATACCTCTTTTTATTGTACTTTGTTTTTTGTGCTTCACAGATACTGTGTTTTCCACACATTGAACGTTTTTGTCAACCCTGCATCATGCACATTTTCAGCAGCACGTGCTCATTTTGTGTCTCTGGGGACAGTTTGGTAATTCTTACAATATTTTAAAATTTTTCATTATTATTATATTGATTATGGTGATCTGTGATCTTTGATGTTACTATTTTTGGGGCACTATGAACCATGCCTATATAAGATGAGAAACTTCATTGACACATGTTTTGTGTATTTTGACTGCTCCACTGACAGACCATTATCCCTCCCCTCAGGCCTCCCTATTCCCTGAGACACAATAATGTTGAAATAAGGCCAATTAATAATCCTACAATGGCCTCTAAGTGTTCAAATGAAAGGAAGAATTGTGTGACTCTCACTAAGTCAAAAGCTAGAAATGATTCAGCTTAGTGAGGAAGGCATGTTGAAAGCTGAGACAGGCTGAAAGCTAAGCGCCTCGCACCAAACGGCCAAGTTGTGAATGCAAAAAATAATAATAATAATAATTATTGAAGGAAATTAAATTTATTCCCTGTTAACTCCAAGGAATACACAAATGATAAGAGGCAAACAGCCTATTGTTGATTCCGTAGAAAGTTTGAGTGGTCTGGATAGACCATCAAATAAGCCATGGCCTTCCCCTAAGTTAAAGCCTAATCCACAAGAAGACCCTAACACTATTCAGTTCCATAAAGTCTGAGAGAGGGGAGGAAGCTGCAGAAGAAAACTTAGAAGCTAGCAGAGGTTGGTTCATGAGGTTTAGGGAAAGAAGCTGTCCCCATAACAGAAAACTGCAAGGTGAAGCAGCAAATGCTGATGTAGAAGCTGTAGCATGTTCCCCAGAAGATCTAGCTAAGATCATTGATGAAGGTGGCTACACTAAACAACAAGATTTTCAGTGTAGATAAAACATACTTCCATTGGAAGAAACTGCCATCTGGGACATTCATAGCAAGAAAGCAAAAGTCAATGCCTGGCTTCAAAGCTTCAAAGGACAGGATGAATCTCCTGTTAAGAGCTAATGCAGCTGGTGACTGTAAGTTGAAAACAACGTTCCTTTATCATTCCAAAAATCCTAAGGCCCTTGAGGATTATGCTAAATCTACTCTGCCTGGACTTTCCAAATATAACAACAAAGCCTAGATGACAGCATATCTGTTTATACCATGGTTTGCTGAATATTTTAAGGCCACTGTTGAGACATACTGCTCAAAATAAAAAGATTCCTTTCAAAATGTTACTGCTCATTGACAATGCACCTGGGCACCCAAAAGCGCTGAAGGAGATGTACATGGAGATGAATGTTTCTTTTATGCCTGTTAACATAACATTTATTCTACAGCCTACAGATCAATGTGTCATTTTGACTTTCAGTTGCTATTATTTGAGAAATCATTTTGTGAGGCTATAGCTCACATAGATTGTTATTTCTATGATGTATCTGGGCAAAGAAAATTGAAAACCTCTGAAAAGCATTCACCATTCTAGATGCCATTAAGAATATCTGCAATTCGGCTAGTTGTGGTGGCTCACGCCTGGAATCCCAGCACTTTGGCAGGCTGAGGTGGGAGAACCAACTGAGGTCAGGAGTTCAAGACCAGCCTGACCAACATGGAGAAACCCCGTCTCTACTAAAAATGCAAAATTAGCTGGGTGTGGTGGTGCATGCCTGTAATCCCAGCTACTTGGGAGGCAGAGGCAGGAGAATCGCTTTAACCCGGGAGGCAGAGGTTGTGGTGAGCCGAGATCGCACCACTGCACTCCAGGTTGGGCAACAAGAGCGAAACTCGGTCTCAAAAAGAGAAAAGAAAAAGAACATCTGCAATTCATGGGAGGCGGGCAAAATATCAACATTCACAGGAGGTTGGAAGAAGTTGATTCCAACCCTTATGGATACCTTTGAGGGATTCAAGGCTTCAGTGAAGGAAGGAACTGCAGATGTGGTAGAATTAGCAAGATAACTAGAATTAGAAGTGGCACCTGAAGATGTACTGAATTGCAGCAATCTCCCTAATACTTGAACAGATAAGGAGTTGCTTCTTATAGATGAACAAAGAAAGTAGTTTCTTGGCCAGGTGCCGTGGCTCACGCCTATAATCCCAGCATTTTGGGAGGCCGAGGCAGGTAGATCATGAGGTCAAGAGTTTGAGACCAGCCTGGCTAAGATGGTGAAACCCCGTCTCTACTAAAAATACGAAAATTAGTCGGGCGCAGTGGCGGGCACCTGTAATCCCAGCTACTTGAGAGGCAGAGGCTGGAGAATTGCTTGAACGACCAGGAGGCGGAGGTTGCAGTGAGCCGAGATCGCACCACTGTACTCTAGCCTGGGCAAAGAGACTCCATCTCAAAAAAAAAAAAAAAAAAAAGAAAGTAGTTTCTTGAGATGGAATCTATCCCTGGTGAAAATGCTGTGAATACTGTTGAAATAACAAGGAAGGATTTAGAATACTATGTAAACTTAGTTGATAAAGCAGTGATAGGGTTTGAGATGATTGACTCCAACTTTGAAAGAAGTTCTACCATGGGTCACATGTTTTCAAACAGCATCGCATGCTACAGAGAAAACTTTAGTGAAAGAGTAAATCGACATGGCAAACTTCATTGTTGCCTTATCTTAAGTAATTGCCACAGCCACACCAACCTTCAGCAACCACCACCCTGATCAATCAGCAGCCATCAATATCAAGGCAAGACTATCCACCAGCAAAAGATTTCATCTCACTGTATACTCAGGTTAGCAATTTTTTTAGCAATAGAGTTTTTAAATGAAGGTATGTACACTGGGTTTTTTAAGACAATATGCAATTGCACAGTTAACAGAATACAATATAATGTAAACATAACTTTTGTAAGTACTGAGAAGCCAAAAAAAATGTGTGTGACTCACTTTAGGAAGATATTAGCATTATTGCAGTGCCCTGGAACCAAACCTGTAATATTTCTGAGGTATGCCTGCACATAACCATGACAAAGAATGCAGAGAGTGGAATAAGTGAAAATTTTTCTTTTTTCTTTGCACTCTTTATACTTTCCAAAATTTTCATGATAAACATGTATTATTATAAAACAGAAAAATAAAATATTTCTTATAGAGGATGAAGAAACAAATTAAGAATAAAAACATGCCCAAATCATCAATTATTCTTCACTCTCAGTTAGAAATTCAGCAAATGGGCTGGGCATGGTGACTCACACTTGTAATCCCAGTACTTTGGGAGGCCAAGGTAGGCAGATCATGAGGTCAGGCGATCGAGACCATCCTGGCTAACACGGTGCAACCCCGTCTCTACTAAAAAAAATACAAAAAAATTAGCCTGGCATGGTGGCAGGCGCCTGTAGTCCCAGCTACTTGGGAGGCTGAGGCAGGAGAATGGCGTGAACCCAGGAGGCAGAGCTTGCAGTGAGCCGAGATGGTGCCACTGCATTCCAGCCTGGGTGAAAGAGCGAGACTCTGTCTCAAAAAAAAAAAAAAAAAAAAAGAAAGAAAGAAAGAAGGAAATTCAGCAAATGTGGCTGGGTGCGGTGGCTCACACCTGTAATCCCAGCACTTTGGGAGGCTGAGGCAGGTGAATCACCTGAGGTCAGGAGTTTGAGACCAGCCTGGCCAACATGGTGAAACCCCATCTCTACTAAAAATGCAAAATTCTCAGGGCATGGTGGAGAGGCTGAGGCAGGAGAATCACTTGAACCCAGGAGGCGGAGGTTGCAGTGAGCTGAGATCATACCATTGCACTCCAGCCTGGGCAACAAGAGCAAAACTTCCTATAAAAAAAAGCACAGGCCTATGATCTTGAGAGAGTATTAGGAATACTTTTTTGTTGGAAATGTCTGGAAATTTTCAGTTAGTTTCCAACAGCTGACCAGGGGTAGGACCTGGACTCCAACTAAGACCTCTGTTCCCAGTTCCATGTTCTTCCAACTTTTTTTCTTTTTTTTTTTTTTTTGAAACAGGGTCTTGCTCTGTTGCCCAGGCTGGAGTGCAGTAGTGCAATCTCAGCTCACTGCAAACTCTGCCTCCCAGGCTCAAGCAAGCCTCCCACCTTAGCCTCCCAAGTAGCTGGTACTATAGGTGTGTGCCACCACACCAGACTAATTTTCGTATTTTTTGTAGAGACGAAGTTTTGCCATGTGGCCCAGGCTTATCTCGAACTCCTGAGCTTAAGCGATTCCTTCTCTTTGGTCTTCCAAAGTGCTGGCGCACCTGGTCTTCCTCCTCATCTTTACTGCTTCCCTCTGAGAAAAAGTAGAGCTACGCAGAGCAACTCACCATCCACTCGGATCTATTAATAGGACTGCCCTAGGGAGGACTATAGCTTTGCTAAAGTTAGGCTTAAACTATGCTATAAACTAAGATGTGCGTTAAGAGTCACTTTAACTTTAACAGACATAAGCCAAAGGGGTTTATCTGACATGTTGAAATTTAAGGATGCCTACAGTTTGGGAGGAAAAAGAAAAATTTTGCCATCTGAGACCTAGGTAACTGCACAATTTAGAGGCTTACTTCTTGTTTTGAAAATAGAAATACAACCAGGTGTGGTGGCTAATGTTAGTAATCCCAGCACTTTGAAAGGCTTAGGCAGGAAGACTGCTTGAGCCCAAGAGTTCGAGACCAGCCTAAGCAGTGAGACCCCATCTCTACAAAAAAAAAAAAAAAAAAAAAAAAAAAAAAAATTTTAATTAGCTGAGCAGGGTGGCGTGAGCAGGGTGCTGTGTGCCTTGTAGTCTCAGCTACTTGGGAGGCTGAGGTGGGAGGATTGTTTGAGTCCAGGAGTTCAAGGTGGCAATGAGCCATGATTGCATCACCTGCACTCCAGCCTGGGCAACAGAGCAATACTTTGTCTCAAAAAAAAAAAAAAAAAAAAAAAAAAAAGGAAGAAAGGAAGAACACAAAGAAAAAGAAAATGGAGAAGCAATCTACTTTTGTTCAATCTGAGGGAGATGAAAGGAAGTAGGTGTTAATGAAATAAACCTTAGAAAATGAATCTTGTGGCTGGGCACAGTGGCTGATGCCTGTAATCCCAGCACTTTAGGAGGCCGAGGTAGGCAGATCATTTGAGGTCAGGAGTTGGAGACCAGCCTGGCCAATATGGTGAAACCTCCTCTCTACTAAAAATACAAAAAAATAGCTGGGCATTGTGGTGCATGCCTGTAATCTCAGCTACTTGGGAGGCTGAGGCAGGAGAATTGTTTGAGCCCAGGAGGTAGAGGTAGCAGTAAGCCGAGATTGCGCCATGCACTCCAGCCTGGGCAACAGAGCAAGACTCTGTTTCCAAAAGAAAAAATTGAATCTTGTGACTGTGAATGGATGCTCAGCATCTGCCAAGGTAGCACCTGCTTTGTTTTAGCAACATGTACTTTGCAAAGTATTTGTGTTGTGATCAAATTGGAGAACCTCTACCCTCTGGCCTTTCTTGCCCTCCGTAGGACCATATGGAGTCGTCATGAGAGGTAGAAGGCTCTGTGAAGGCCCAGAATCCCTACTCTGCTGCTTAGGAAGATGATGCTATGATTTGGCCATGTTGATTGTAATACTCTCCACTTGAGTCTGACTTTATCCATTTCAAGGCCTTTTGCACTCTTACCTCATTTAATCCTAACACCATCATCTGATGTAAGCTGAGCAGAGTCTCTTAAGAGATGACTCAGGTGGGGCACGGTGGCTCACGTCTGTAATCCCAGCACTTTGGGAGGCCAAGGAGGGCAGATCATGGTCAAGAGATCGAGACCATCCTGGCCAACATGGTGAAACCCTGTCTCTACTAAAAATATAAAAATTAGCTGGGCGTGGTGGCATGCTCCAAGTAGTCCAAGCTACTTGGGAGGCTGAAACAGGAGAATCGCTTGAACCCGGAAGGTGGAGGTTGCACTGAGCCGAGATCGCACCACTGCACTCCAGCCTGGTGACAGAACGAGGCTCCATCTCAAAAAAACCAAAAAAACAAAAAAAAGATGACTCAAGGTGGTTACATGACTTGCCTAAGGACCCACAGCACATAGATGGTGCAGCTGCCAAAACAGATTAAAATCTGATTCTTGGTTCAATTCTCTTTCCACTAAACCACCCCTATTGATTTTGCAAAGGGGATAAACATGAAGTCAAATAACAGACAACTAGATTTGTTAGGACGTTTCACTTTGTTTCAAGTTAAAATTTTCTGTAGTTGTTTGGATTCAACATTGAATCCAGTATAAATGAAGCAGGAACTGAAGTAAACTAGGGCACATTTAGGCCTGATGTTATGTGTCAAAATACCATTTGGATCTGTCTATTTGAATGTACATTCCAGGATTTTTCACAACAAAGAATAAATAAATAGATGCATTCCTGAGTACAATGCTTCATGAATTTGGGAGTTTCATTTGGTTATATTTTTGTATCCTGATTATTATTCCAAGCTTATCTTTTGATCTGCTAAGATAAGTGCTTTTTTAAAAAAAGAAATTGCTGTTGAAGGTGCTACTGTATTTTGACTTTGATATGTTACTTTATTCACATTTTCTTGTCTCTCCTACTATATATTTCAGGGTCTTTGAGAAACAACCTTTTCATTTGCAAAATGCCAATTACAGGTTTTTAATAAAAAGGGGTGTGGTTGGACGTATTTGTTATTGTAAATTGAGTACAAATCCATTAGTAAATTAAACTGAAATTACTTATTTCACAACGGAAGAGACTTATAAATCAAGAAAACCAAGGTTACCATAGCAATCTGTGGCATCTAAAGATTAGAAACAGAGGACTATATTCTACTTTCTAGAAAACACTTCATTAGAGAAAAGATATATGATATGTCTTGAGGGTGGAATATGACAATAAAAGTAGATCACTGCTTAACAAAAATACTTCATTTTTTCCTCCAACTAAAAATAATGCAAGTAATTTGAAGCAATTTTTATCATAAATGTGCATAATACTTCTATCTCTGACACTGTTTGATATTTATTCAATAAGAGGAATGGGGGAGGACTGCGTGCTCAACTGACTATATTTATTAAAAATACCCTGGCTGTAGCAAAAATGTTGTGTGGAAAACTGGGCAAAAGGAATGAAATTGTAGAAAGGCATTTTTTAAAAAGCAAGAAGACAACCAAGGAGAGCAAAGTCAACTCTGGTGTGGACTTATTGTAGCAATTAATGCACAATTGTGTGTTCCTGTATGTGTGTCTTTGTGTGATTTCTGGTCTTTTGGCTCATCAAAGATACACCAAGTAGACCTGCTGCAGTGGACATCTGTTGTTTTTGCCTGCCCAGCAGCCATTCCTCCTTTTGGTAACAGCATTTTAATTTCCCTTTGACAAATGACACTTTGCCCAATGTGTATGATCTTTTCGTGATATTCATTCAAGGTATCCTGCTCTCCTCTGACCAAAGGGTAAGCACATGATCCCAAACAGGCTAGCCAGACTGTCTCCTGGGCATCTGAATCTTTCATGAATGATACAAGGACAGGAAATGGTTGGCGGGGATCCATCTCAACTGTAGCACCATGAAGAGACTGTACTCTGCTTCCTACAATTCTGATATTCAGAGCAGCCCACTTAGCACCTTTTCAGAGGTCTGACTGCTCAGGTTTTTCTTGTATTCAGATTTATTTATTTATTTTTAATTAGCTTAAGTTAGCCAGAGTTAGTTTCTGTTACTTATAGTCAAATCCTAACTCATATTCATGCCAGTGGAGAAAGAGACACTACAGATTGCTAGTACGTGTATTTTACAATTTTCCATTTTATAATTAAGTATCATTGGCAAAGGACTATGATTCAGACATCCCCATTTCTAGGGCCTGGATCCGGCCCTTTTTACTAGGATCTTCATCCTGAAGCCAACTTCAGTATGATTAAATCTTATTAAATTTGAGATTCAGGATACATGGGAGGAAGAAAAAGCATACTGAGTTTTATGACTCAGTAGTCTAATTTGATGAATCCAGTAAAGCTTCAGACTGAAAGGGAGAAAGCACATCAATGCTCTGGATACTAAATACCCATGGGAAGGACTTTGTGTACCAAAGACAACAGTGGACAAAGACTCCACAACATGAAGAAGCCTGGCTAAGAAGAAAAACCTTACTAGTTACCCAAGTATTTTACAGAACTAGGAATGGTTTTTTTTATTTTTTGAGACGGAGTTTCACTCCTGTTGTCCAGGCTGGAGTGCAATGGCATGCTCTCGGCTCACAGCAACCTCAGCCACCTTGGTTCAAGCGATTCTCCTGCCTCAGTCTCCCGAGTAGCTGGGATTACAGGCATGCGCCACCACGCCCAGCTCATTTTGTATTTTTAGTAGAGACAGGGTTTGTCCATGTTGGTCAGGCTGGTCTCGAACTCCCAACCTCAGGTGCTCTGCCCACTTCGGCCTCTGATAGTGCTGGGATTATAGACGTGAGCTACTGCGCCCGGCCAACTAGTATCTTTTATTAAAGCAGTTTAAAAAGAGTTTAGCAGACATAGCAGCATTATTCACAACAGCTAAAACAGAGAAGCAACCTGTGCCCACTGATGAATAAATGGATAAGGAAAACATGTCTTATGCATACAGTGCGATAGTACTCTGGGGAGAGGGGTAGATCAGAAGTTATTGTTTCATGGATGCAGAGCTTGTTTCACAAGACGAAAAGAGCTCTGGAGAAAGATGGTGGTGGTCATCGTACAACATCTTTAATGTATTTAATACGACTGAACTGTGCACTTAAAAATTATTAAGATGGTAAATGTTATGTGTATTTTGCCAAAATTAAAAAAAAAAAAAGAAAGAGCTTAGTGGATAAAGGTAATCAGTTTTATGTGAAGGACATTAAAGCAAGGGTTGTTTCTGTGAGGTGGATATACAACGCCATACTCTAAGACTCACAGCTTTTATTTTCATTTTTTTCATAATCCATCTTTGGGAATTTCTTTCACAACTTAGAGAGATCGTATGAGCCCATTTTTTCAGAGGTAAAACATTAATGTATCCAGTAAATAACTTATTCTAAATAACAAACCCGGTAAGTAGATAAGACTAGTAAAGTCCTTGCTCTAAACAATCTCAATGTCCATACATTTTATAATGTTAAAAAATTCAAATTCTATGAGTTTCATAAAATGCACTATACCTTATGTGTATGATATTGTGTGTTTGGTATGGTATACAGGAATTTCTCTCAAAGTCCAAATATAGTTTCAGCCTCAGAAAGATCCTCAACTTTTCTCAGCTCTCCAGATGTTCTGAACTTCATATGCTCCTCTAGAAATAATAGATAATAGTAATGCTGATAATAACAATAGTCAGATATTATAGATCACTTGTTATTTCTCAGACTCTGTGCTAACTCCAGGATATGCGTTAACTCATTTAATTCTCACAACAACTTTGCAAAGTAGACATGATTATTATTATTATTACTGTTATCTTCCTTTTATAGATAAAGAAACTAGAACTTAGAGAAGCAGACTTAACTTGCCCAAAGTAAACTTTCCAGTTACTGAGAGGTAGAGGTAGGATTCAAACACAGGAAGCTCGACTTCGGACCCTAAAACTTCCAATACAACGTCTCCACTTTTCAAACTTGAACTTTACTGTTGCTTGGCAGGCTACATCTTTGACTTATCCTCTAAAGGGTGGAGCCAAAAGTGATTTAGAGGCCAGGCGCGGTGGCTCATGCCTGCAATCCCAGGACACTGGGAGGCTGAGGTGGGCAGATCACGAGGTCAGGAAATTGAGACCATCCTGACCAACATGATGAAATCCCATCTTTACTAAAAATACAAAAATTAGCTGGGAGTGCTGCCGCATGCCTGTAGTCCCAGTTACATGGGAGGCTGAGGCAGGATAATCGCTTGAATCAGGGAGGCGGAGGTTGCAGTGAGCTGAGATCACGCCACTGCACTCCAGCCTGGTGACAAAGTGAGACTTCACCTCAAAAAATAAAAATAAATAAATAAATAAATAAAAATAAAAGTGACTGAGAACAATACAATTGTTTCACAACAATAAAAAGAAAATCAAATTAAATTTTTCTTTAATAACAGGGTATATCAGTCTTTATTTGAATTGGTAACTGACGTAATTCAAAGGTACTGTTCCCACACAATCTCCCAGGCACCTAGCTGTTCCCCTATTAGTTTTATTTTAAGCCCCAACTAGAATCCATCCTTAGCTAACCTTCCTAGAGGTTACTCAATCCTCTGTTCTCCTCTAGAATAGATGATGGCTATAATGGAATTTTTTTGTTATATAGCTGACTTCCTCATTAGACTGTAAATTATTCTACATTGGACATTCTACTAGATTATTGATCATTCTACATTCTACTAGATTATTGATCATTCTATTCCCAGAGCCTAACACAATACCTGGCACATGGCAGCACTTAGTAGTTAGTGTCAATGAATAAATGATCCAGTGAAGTCTTTATCTGAAATCTAAATTGACCTCTGCTCTGCAAGTACATTTTAAAAAACAGCACTCCTCATATTTCATGTCCTCCCCTTCCATTGATTTCAATTATTTACATCAGAATTACTTAATCATGTGGCAGATAATTAAGGAATACATTATTTATGTTAAATAAATTAACCCAACATTGCTTCTTCCCTCTTTCCCCTTGGCTGTGGAGCCTAGATTTCAGGCATCTCAAAACGATCTTTGGCATCTTCTGTGCCCAAGCAGCAGTGCCGCCTTGGTTGGTGGTTCTGCTGGGTTCTTTGACAAGCTTCCTTTTCAGCACTTGTGCTGCCAATCTCTTTTCTCAATCCTATTGCTGCTATCCCTTGGTTTTGAGTCCTAGTGACTGTGTAACCATAGGCAGCCCCTTAACTTGCTTGGGCCTCAGTTTCCTCATCTGCTAATGGCTCACAACGTTGCCATAAAGACTTAACAAGGTAATGCCTTGGACTCTTTAGAAAATAAAATGTCAGCTTAATCATTCCATATCCCACAATACACTGGTATCCTATTGCATGTCTGTAGGAGGCATCTATATTTACCAGCAATAAATCGGAGTTACAAAACTGTGGAATGCTGGAGCTGGAAGCGTTTTATCATCATAAACTATTCCAATTTCTCTTTCTCAAACACCAAAATAGGTGCAGAGTGCATAAGTCATTTTCCAAGCTTACTAAACTATTAATAGTAATGATGAACATTTATTAATGATAACTAACTTTTTCTTTTTTCTTTGAGACAGAGTTTCTCTCTTGTTGTTCAGGCTGGAGTGCAATGGCGTGATCTCAGCTCACTGCAACCTCCGCCTCCCAGGTTCAAGCAATTCTCCTGTCTTAGCTTCCTAAGTAGCTGGGATTACAGGTGCCCTCCACTATACTTGGCTAGTTTTTAGTATTTTTAGTAGAGATGAGGTTTCACCATGTTGGCCAGACTGGTCTCGAACTCCTGACCTCAGGTGATCTGCCCGCCTAAGCCTTCCAAAGTGCTGGGATTACAGGCGTGAGCCACCATGCCCACTGATAACTAACATTTAATGAGCCTTGGTCCATACCAGGTATCATGCTAAGGGTTTTACATCATGCTAAGGGTCATTCATTGCATTTAGTGACCACAGTATATTGAAAAAAGTATCATTATTCTCATTTGACTGTTCAGGAAACTGAAGAAACAATGAGGCAGCGGGTGTCAGTGTCACAGGTCAAGCCCAGGCTCTTCTTAGATCAAGAGCTCAAGTTCTTGTTCATTATGCTAAATTACTTCCCTCACAGAGTAGTCAGTTGGGGTAGAGCCCAGAGTAGGCACCAGAACCGTGGCCAATTGTTTCCAAGTCAGTGAATCTGTGTGATACCATCTCTTAGCCTACCAAACCCTCAGCTGCACCTCCACAACTGCACAGTTCATCTCAGAAAGAAGGTCTCCTTGGAGCAGAAGCAGCCACACTAGGTTCCTAATGACTCTTGATAGAGCTTTATGGCAGAACTCTGCCTGTCAACAGCCATGCATCTGTTTAGATATCCTCTTAATGTCAGCATTCGTGCTGGTGGAGTTTTCCCATTGATAAGAGCACTCTTCTTTGCCACCAAATGGTAAATGCTCTCTGAAATATCTGTAACATTTTCACACCTAATGGATGCATCCGAGGACATTGGTTTATAACATACATTGAATCCACAGACAATGGCTATTTCCAGAGATTTAGATGGGCACTTACTTGTGTGGTGTATGACACTCGAGTGTTCTGTCAGCCCCTAAACAGAGCTTTTTGATGTCAGATGTCAAAGATAACTGTTGATTCTGGCTCAGCAGCATTCCATTTTCTGTCCAGTGTTTATGTGGAAGCAGTTGAAGGCTTCAGGGAATTTACGTAGCATGCCAGCATTTTAGTTCACATGAGGGAAAATGTTGTTGCCCATCTTTGCTGCATGGACTATGTGTTTTCTTAAATTTGCAATGATGGTTGAACATGCTGTGTTGCACAGAAGACAGTATTTCCCCTAGAGAAGAGATCCTGTGTCTGATTGACAGGGCAGGTGACCACAAGGTCAAGGTTGCTTAGTGGTATCGGCCATCTGTTATCTTGGCAAGTATTTGACTGGAGGGCATTAATGTGTTTGTAATTTCCCACTTGATCTGAGAATAGGGTTAAAAAGACATTGTCGCCATTGGGAGCTGCAGAGCAGATTTGCACCAGCAGTCCACCTCCTGGCTTCCTGCTCAGAATGGCACGGGCTGGGCTCAACTTTTATTTTTGGGTCCCCCTCCCTGACAAGTCATTGAGAGGGCAGCCCATTTTGTCATGCTGCTTGTAGAGAAAAGCAAAAAGCAGCTCCCATCAGCGGGATTATAATAAACAGATTTTAAATCACTCTGAAAGGTCTTGATCATTATAAACCTTTCTAAAGTAAAACAGCCAACTCTTCAGTTTTGTTAGAAAGCAATGAAATCTCAATATCTATTCCGGTGTTCATTTCTCATTGCTCCATCTAGCTGGGAAGTCTGTGCTGAAACAGAGGATTTTGATTAAGCACTTAATATGCAAGGAGACATTTACCTATTGTTGAGCCTGCAATCTGGGTGAGAACAGAAGTTATAGCTCTAGAGCTTTTGTGGTAAACAGTCAAGTCATTTCCTTATACCTTCATCAATGTAAAATCTTCAACAAGTAAAACACTTCAGAGAAAGATCAGCTATAAAATGTCCTCACAGCCAAACTGAAAACACAGGAGAGCCATACTGACTAACAGGAAACAAGATTTCAACATCATAATGAATGCATTGGTGTATCCTGCTAGCTATTGATCTACTGAGTTTAGGCAGCTCTTCCTTTTAAACTATAACAAGGAATAAAAGCAGATGGAGACGAAATTCTTAAGCAGACTATAAGTGAATCAAGAAAAATAACATATTTTCAGACTTGGTGTGCTTTAAAAAAGAATAAAGTCACCCAAAAAGATAGGAGGATTTATCAAGAAGACTCACTGCTGACGTTTAGCTTTTGGCTGGGAACTTCAACTCCCTAGAAATGTTAGTCTAGCAGAGGACCAACATGTGTAAGTTAAACTTTCAGAAGAAATCTAAAAACTTCAAAATATTATGAAGATAAATCCAAATCTCTCTTTCCTCATAATTTTTATCTCCATCCAAATCATGACTAAAGACACTCAAGCAAATGTGTAGACCTTAAAACTGGCAATATCTCTGAAAAGATCTTTTGGCCCAGTTCAAAAGATAGTAGATTTTCTCATCTCAGAGAGATGGAGAGATTTGTGGACTCTGTTGGGATTTGGAGTGGGGGTGTTTGACTGTTTTGACCATTGTGGATAACACTGCTTTTGACTGATAACAAGAAAATCATTCCCCTAAAGTCCTGCCTTCCTTATATTTCCTAAAATGTATTCAGATCCTTAAGGAATCTCCTCTAAGCTGTTTTATTTTAATAACAGACCCAAAACTGAATACTATAAAAGAATTAGCATTCACTTTACATGCCCCATACAAGAAGAAACTAGTGTAGACATAATATCAACTAAACCTTCCACCTGGGAAGAAATGCTCTCTTCTGTTCTTACCATATCAGACTGGGGTTTTCTGAGCTCCAGAGAAGTTTTATAGACTTTTGTTACAGGCCTGGTAAAAACTAACTGACAAAGGTTAGAGAATCACCAAGTGATCAAAACCAAGTTGCTTTGCCTTTCTAAATATGTTTGCTTAATTACAGAGAAAATTTTTTTGCATTGAATTATCTTAGTTTTCCTTCATCTGACTTTAGTTTTTTGTCTTTCATTCCTGAAGGATGCTTTCATTGATATAAAATTCTGAGTAGACAGTACTTTTCTTTCATCATTTTAAATAGGTTTTAAACTTCCTTCTGGCTTCCATTGTTTTTGAAAATAAATCTGCAGTCATTCAAATCATTGTTTTCCTATAAATGACACATTGTTTTTCAAGATTTTTTTCTTTGCCTTTAGTTTTCGGTCACTTAATTATGATATTTCTGGCATGCATTTCTTTGAGTTTACCCTATTTGGGATTCACTGACCATTTTGAACCTGTAGATTCAAGTCTTTCATCAAACTTGGGAAATTTTGGGCCATTATTTTTTTCAAATTGTCTTAGTACTGCACTTTTTCCTCAGCGAGACAAACATAAAAATTAACTTATTTTGACACATATTCTGTGGATTTTTCCAAACTTGTTTTAGCTCTTTGTTTTTCAATGTGGATACTTGCTATTTTTTATCTTCAGATTCACTTACTATTTCCTTGGCCATCTCCATTCTGCTTTTAGCTCATCTTGTGAGATTTTACTTCCATTGGTTATATTTTTCAGTTAATTATTCCAATTAATTTTTCTTTGTATCACCTTTTTCTTTAAGGAGACTTTCTATCTTCTCAGTTGTTTCCCATGTGTTTTCACTTGCTTTTTGAAATATATTTATACTTTAAATTCTTTATCAAATACTTCCAACATTTTTGTCATCTGGGTATTGCTATCTGATAACTATCTTTTCCCATGTAAGTTAAAATTTTTCTGGCTCTTTGTATGTCAGGTATTTTGGATTAGGTTATGGACATTTGAATATTATGTCTGAAGACTCTGAGTATTCTTAAATATTACAGGGAATATTTGTATTTTTGCTTAAGCACATTAGGTTCAGGCTGCAAGTTACAATGTGGCTTCTGTGGGCTATGGCCCCAATGTCACTTCAGGGTTTGAACCCTTTGTATTGCTCTTCTGATCTGCTCCACCTATTTGTCACATAATGGCCATCTTAGGGTCCAAACAGTGGTCTATCTGTTAGTTAAGCTATCAAATTATTGAATGCACTTACTAGAATCAGTTCCATGGATGCACAGCTAGGAGGTGAGTTCAGCAGTTCATAAAGATATTTATGATATTACTTTCTCAGACTTCTTCTCCACAATCTCCCCAATATTTTCTATTTCCCTGAAGTACCTCATTTTAGTTCCCCATCTGATTCTGGGGCTTTGATAATTTCACTGATGTGTACTTCTATAATTATGCCTGTATCCAGGGCTAAGGGGTGAGAGGACAGAAAAAGAGGAAAGAAACATGACAAACTGATGTTCAACCCAACCTCTTGAAATCATAGGTCCACAAAAGGAAGAGGAAAATATTTTCACCCAGGTTTTTGGCTCCTACGCACTCTCCTTTCCACCACTTGTACTCCTGCTGCTACAGGATTGCTTGGGGGGTGGCGTGTGAAAAATGAAGAAAATAATGAAGGAAGAAAAATCGGGGAAACATATTCTCTCTCTGAGTGTTAGGAGTTCCCTTCCCCCTCCTCCAGCTGTAAAGAGACAGTGCTCTTTTCATCTGTACCTCAATGCCCCCTTTGGGAATCAGATCACATTGAGATCAGGTTGAGAGGAACCAGAAGAAAAAACCAGCACAATCACTGCTAGTTCAGTACTACTGTGAATTCCTGTCTTTCCCCCTGATCTTCTATTTATTTTTCAGAATCTTCAAATAGTTCCTGCAATAATTCTTTCCAGGTTTGATAGCTGTATTCAGTACAGAGAGGATAGAATATGCTTACTCCACCTCATGTGGCACTGGAATCGGCTTACGAAACTTTAAAGTATTAGTAATAATGAGACAAGCCTCACATAAGGCTTTTAAAATACTTAATACAGTTCTTGAAATTACAATGTTAGTGCCACTAATTCAGCAACCAGATAAAAAGAGGTTGCAACTATGCATTAGTGAATTTTAGAAATAGGTACTTTGAGTGTTGCTCATGGAGTGAGTACTTGCATCAAGTTCACAGCAGCTTGTCTGTTCTTTAAGTTCACAAACTGACTTAAGTGAAACTTCATAGCTGCTGCTGTAAGTACTTTTAGCAGAGAATTCTACTAGATGATTATGGTTCATCATTTTTTGTGTGACGAACTGACAAATGTTACTTTTAACAAATCTTTAATACACTATTTACTCTGTTTTTTTTAAAGGAAGGAAAAAAAGAATATCCAGTTCATTAAGAGAGAGGAAAAAAAGAATATCCAGTTCATTAAGAGAGAGGAAAAAAAGAATATCCCGTTCATTAAGAGAGAGGCTCAGAATATCAATCTATTTCTATTGTTTTATCTTCAGATTCACTTACTATGTCCTTGGTCATCTCCATTCTGCTATTTAGGTTAATCTTGTGAGATTTTACTTCCATTTGTTATATTTTTCAGTTTATTATTCCAATTAATTCTTCTTTATATCATCTTTTTGTTTGAAATATGAAGTATGAAAGAAATCACTCTGCAAAACTTTCACATTATTTACGTTCTACAAACATGCATATCTAATATAATTTTAAGTTGTATCCCAGGGAAAGAAGGGTGCTTTGGGCCTCTAAGGACCATGGTCCACTTTAAGTAAGATTTCTTTTAAGAAGAAACTAAAGCAAAGGATTTGGGGTATCCAAGCTATGCTATATTACTGGTAGCCTTCTAATTTTTCCTAAATGTGAAGGTAGGTCCAATTGCAAATATGTTCCCTAGTACTATTGTTTGCCTTTTCTGGTACTTCTCTGCTATACTTCCTAGTTTTTTAAAGATCATGTTGTCCATTTTCTCACCCAACAACATGAGAAGTGATTTCTTACTAAAGTTTTGTCTGAAAATGACATTGCCTTTCTTGTGTATAGGGAACTGTTAAAGAATAGGAAAGCTGAAAGGATGGTAGAATTTCAGGCATGGTGGGTGGCAAGAGAGAAAATTTCTGAGTCAAGGGCCATTCCATCTTCTAAAATTAAGCCACATGTGCAAATCCTCCTTTATAATCATATAATGTCCTTCTTATGCCTTGACATTATCCTTGAAACACACTGATTTTAGCACTATCATTCATAGAGCATGAAAAGGTCAATATTATGTAGCATCTCTATATGAAAGAGGAACTCAATTAACCATTTATTAATGTGTTAGTGAATGAGGACAGCAATTCCTTAACAAACTGTAAATGGTAACTGTGGGTGTTCTTTATTTCCCAGTGACTCTGTACTTTTTGTTCTATGATGACAATATTCTATTTCCAAAAGGGATGACTCAGTCTGTAAAACAATGTCTTCTTCCTTGCAGAATCAGACTGCTAATACTGAAGGAATAGGTTTCTTCACTTAGGAGTTTGCTATAACTCAGGTTTCCAAATAACAAAAGTGTTTAATGTTACCTATAAAATAATAATACTAATAGCTAAAATTCATCAAGTCCTTATACGTGCAAGCATTATGTTAGGTCCTGTATACACATTCACACACCTACTACACAGTGATCAGTTACTGTTTCTATTCATATTTTACAGATATGTGAACTGACATTTGGGGAGGTGAAGTACATTTTTCAGGAGAATTTGGGTGGTAAGTGGCAGAGCTAGGATTTAAACCTAGGTTTATTTACTATTTAGGTTTATTTACTATTAAGGCCAGAGTTTTTACCATGCAGATGTAATTAAATAGGAAACAGCTGTTGCTCATAATCTTTTAGGGTTTTAGATGTTCCTGGGCATGTCTTCTAGGGCTCCTGAAATAGTCTTTGCAGCAAGAACAGGGCATTCAGGGTTATCCTGTTTTCTGGTTCTCATGGAGCTCCAGGAGGGTCTCTGCTGCCTACCTTGCAGTAGCACCACTTCCCACCTTCACTGGATCCTACCATTGGCTCCCATAAGTTCCATTACCCTAATGCCTCACTGAACTTAAAGTTGTATCCTTAGAGAAACTGGCATTGGCTCTTTTTCTTTCCCACTATGATCTAGCCATATCTGCTGTTCTTGGAGTCCTGTTCTTCCAACTCTTCACAATGCCATCTTCCTCTTACCTTTTATTATTTTATTTTATTTTATTTTATTTTAGAGACAGGATCTCACTTTGTCGCCTAGGCTAGAGTGCAGTGGTCCCATCATAGCTCACTGCAACCTCAAACTTCTGGGCTCAAATGATCATCCTGCCTCAGCCTCCCAAGTAGCTGGGACTACAGGTACATGCCATCACACTTCGCTAATTTTTTTTTTTATCTTGTAGAGATGGAGTCTCGCTATGTTGCCCAGGCTGATCTTGAACTCTTGGCCTCAAGTAATCTTTTTGCCTCAGTCTCCCAAAGTGCTGAGATTGCAGGCATAATCCCACGGCACTTGGCTGCCATCTTCCTGTTACCTTTTATGTCTCCTTAAGGAAGGCTTCTGTGACCACACATGCATATTATATCTGTACTCCCACCTCTGTTTATTTCCACTAGGATACTGTGTTTGTCCATTGCATGCTACTATAACAAAATATCACAGACTGGGTAATTCACAAAGAACAGAAATTTATCTCTCACAGTTCTTGAGGCTGGGAAATCCAAGATCATCTGGTGAGTGCTACTGTCAGCTTCTACGATGGTGCCTTGAATGTTGCGATCTTTGGAGAGAAGGAACATTGTGTCATCAGGTGGCAGAAACTGGAAGGGCAAAAAGGAATGTACTCCTTCTGTCAAGTCCTTTTATAAACGCCCTTGCTGTCATTCACAAGGAAGGAGCCTCCTTATCTAATTGCCACTTAAAGGTCCTTCCTGTAGGCCCGACGCAGTGGCTCACACCTGTAATCCCAGCACTTTGGGAGGCCGAGGTGGGCAGATCACCTGAGGTCAGGAGTTCAAGATCAGCATGGCCAACATGGCCAAACCCTGTCTCCACTAAAAATACAAAAAATTAGCAGGGTGTGGTGGCGCACGCCTGTAATCCCAGCTACTCAGAAGACTGAGGCAGGAGAATAGCTTGAACCCAGGAGGCAGAGGTTGCAGTGAGCTGAGATTGCACTACCGCACTCCAGCCTGGGTGATAGCACAAGAATCCATCTCAAAAAACAAAACAAAGCAAAACAAAGAAAACAAAAAAAACAAAAACAAAAACAAAAACCAAAAAACTATACCTGTTAAGTCTATCATATTGGCCATTAAGTTTTAACACATGAATTTTGGAAGGGACGCATTCAAACTATAGCAGGTACTCATTACAATTTGTAAACATATGTGTATTTGGTACTTATCTGTATTTTCACCGATTAGATGGTAAATTCCACAAAAATGGGATCCATTTCTGTTTTACTCTTCAGAATCTTCTTGATGATTAACATTGTGACCAGCATTTGCTGAATATGAAACAGACACTTGTTGAATGTGTAAATCACCTTCAACCTTGGTTTGAGCCCCTTAAACTACAGATGGGATTTAATATAATCAATATATGAAGCAAACTCCATGTAGAACAAGATATAGGAAGAAAATATTGTAAGTTATATTTACATTTACTATTTATGTAAATAAAAAGTATGGAATTAGCTTTAATAACATTTTACATACAAATTCTTCTGAGCTATCCTTGGGGGAGAATAAGAATTCCATATGAGGCTGTGTTGGCAGAACCCCCCTCACGCTATTGTCTGCAATATGTACACTGAGATATACTACAATTTATACATCTTTATTAAATGGATTTGCAGAATATGTTACCAAGTTCCAATTAAACTAACATGGACAAATATCATATACAGATTCTTGCAACGATGCTGTAGATTGGAGATGATAATATACTAATAATTGAAGCACAAATGAATAATTGAAAATAAAGAAACCGAAACTTCTAGTGATAGAATGAAATCCTTTAAAGTCACAAAACCATGTAAAAAACAAACAAGTAAACAGTGGTTATCTAATCAGATTTGACTCATTGAAAAGTTGGTGCCCACAAAGCTAATTTATCAAGAAGAACATTTAATTTAAAGATTTACATTTACTGTTGTCAAGGATCAACTTTGCACTGTGTGTTGTGCCTTGAGATAGATATTAGCTAATATTAGTAGAATGAAGCCATCACAATTAACGAGACATTTAAAAACTAACCATCTGGAACTTGAAGGCAAACCCTAGAGTTGTTTCGGGGATATTAAGAAGCATACAATGCTCATTCCAGTACCTTACTGAATTTTGTTGCACTTAATGATTAAAGTGTAGAAGACTGTTCTGGGGTTTCTTAACAGCAAGAAATAAAGAGCCATATATTTGTTCTTCTTACTATGGTAAAGACAGTTGAAGTAACATACAAAAAATAATGTACAGCACAAACTAAAATAGTTACGTTTGTTGATAAATACTGCAAAATATTGCAAAAAGTTATGCAAAAATAATGCATAAAAGTATTAATAAACTTTGAAGAAACAACCATCATTTTGAATTATAAAATA
This sequence comes from Mandrillus leucophaeus, assembly GCF_000951045.1. Taxonomy (NCBI): domain Eukaryota; kingdom Metazoa; phylum Chordata; class Mammalia; order Primates; family Cercopithecidae; genus Mandrillus; species Mandrillus leucophaeus. The sequence goes on from NW_012099765.1 coordinate 3,805,206, forward strand.
TAAAACATACCTGTATAGTTAAATAAAGGTACAGGAATTATAATTTATCTCAATTTATGGTATTTGCTAAATTTTGATTCAATAACGTATTATAAAGTAAACTTTTTATTTTGAACAACTATAGAAAAGATGTTCCCAAGAAGTTATATTTTCACTATCCTACAGTTTCTTTAATATAAACTATGTTTTATGGAAATATGTGGGGTTCTACCAGTGAGTGAAATTATTGATGACATAGCTATGTTGATAGAATAAAAATGATTCGGAATTAGGGTTTCACCAAAGGCACCAGGTGTGCAGTTCATTCAACGCCTCATCCAGTTGCAAACTAGTAATGCACACGTTAATATTTGTTATCAACAATCTAGCTAATTTTATAAAAGGATGACTATGAAAATGTAGAAGAGCCTTTATACTCTATATAGATGCTTCTCAACTTATAATGGAGCATGTAATGCCATCATGATTTGAGGCATACTGACTGCCTATCACCTTCACACTACTGTAAAGTAGAAACACTATAAGTCAACCATTGTAAGTTGGACCAGCTGTATAATGAAATGGGGATTAATTATAAAGACTTTTTGTTCCTCATAGAGATTCTCAGACTTTCTCTTGGGAAATTCTTCAAAGAGTTATTGTATTAAAAGATAAGTTATATCTTTTAGTACAATAGTGTGCTACTGCTACCTAGTTAGTGTGCTACCTAAAAGATATAATTTTAAAAATGCATACTTAGCCTTTTTGACATAAAGGTGGTATTTCTTACATTGGAAGTGAAAGAAATACATAATTTTAAAAACCTCTTACTTTGGGAATGCATTTTGAAATATTTAGAAAAATTTACATGGATAGACAGTTTTGTTGTTGAAAATGTATCACATTTAAAAAGAAAACAAAACCCATGTCTAAGCACTTAAAATTTATTATTATTTATTATTATTATTATTATTTATTTTAGAGCCAGAGTCTCACTGTGTTGCTCAGGGTGGTTTCAAACTCCTGGGCTCAAGTGATCCTCCTGCCTTGGCCTTCCAAAGTGCTGGTATTACCAGCATAAGCCACCACACCCAGCCTACAATTTTTTTAATGGTATTTCCAAATTCCTTTTAAAATCTTCCAAATAATATTGTAAAGCTAGGTTTTGAACTAATCTTTTACAAATACAAAAGTATAACAGTTTATGAATAGTTTATAAGAACAGCTGAATGACATTAAAGAAGTTGACATTTATGAGCCACATTTAAGAAAAAAATTACATAATTAATGGATGAGATTGAAAAGTAAATATCATGGCTTAGTACATTCTATTATTTTTATCAATGACAATAATTAAGAATACCTGTTTGAAAATAAAAATCAAACAGAACTTGGAATCAGACCTGTGAATCATTGTAACAAAAAGTGAATATTCAATTAATTTGCCTTTACTAAAATTGTATCGATGATGATGATGAAGATGATATTCTTCTACTTCTAGACACTAAAACACAAGAAGAAACAACAGACAGACTATCTATTGGACGAGTAAGTCCACAACATGTGACTTATGTTTTTCTTACATCCAAATATACCATTTTCCCATTCTTAAACTTCTAATCAAACAAAAAAGCAATAAAATGCTTATCTGCCAAATGATACTATCTTCAAAATAAATAATAATAACTGTTATTAATATATTTTAGAAAGAGATGATATAGGGCCACTAATGTGTTCAGTAAAAGAACATGATACTTTGTGCTTATTTTATCCTTTTTGTTGTTGTTGTTGAGATGGAGTCTCACTCTGTCACCCAGGCTGGAGTGCAGTGGCATGATCTCGGCCCATTGCAACCTCTGCCTCCTTGGTTCAAGCGATTCTTCTGCCTCAGCCTCCTGAGTAGCTGTGACTACAGGCGCACGCCACCATGCCCGACTAATTTATTTATTCATTTATTGGTAATAGAGACAGGGTTTTGCCATGTTGGCCAGGCTGGTCTCGAATTCCTGACCTCAAGTGATCCTCCCGCCTTGGCCTCCCAAAGTGCGGGGATTACAGATGGGAGCCACCACACTATCCTTTCAAATTTCCATTTTAATGTGTTTCAAAAACTGATTCACAAAAATTAATTAGTATATGCTATATGTTTATAAAATGCATTTAAATAGAATTTACTGGGTTCATGCTCAAAATATTTCTCTTTGGAAGGGTGCTCAAATTAAAAAGATGGGAGGCCAATGGAGTGAGTTTTCTGTCCAAGTGATTTGGGGTACAGGGGTCAGACAGCTCTGTATTTGAAGGTGAAGCCTGCTCTATGCTTACCGGTTAGTTCAATTCTCTGAACCCCAGTTTCCATTTCCGTACAATGGAGATAAAATTACGTAATTCAGACATAATAGGAAGTATATTATATAAAACATAAATCACAAGGGTAATGCCTAATAAAAGTGTGATATATTTTAATTTAAAAAAAATCAATAACCTCATAGACTGTCATAGAATATGTGGAAAGGTGACAACATATATGGAGGACGTATTTGTCCCAGGTAGATGAGGGTTCATCTAGATACGTGAACAGGAATGATAACCAGCATTGCTTATAATTGTACAGGAGATGGAAACTGAGACTTAGTTGCAAAGAGTTTTTATGAATAAATTGTGTAATATTTCTTTAAGTAGACAGTTTATGAGTAAAAATAAATGTACTAACATGGATTGATAATGTACTAATAATGTACTAACCTCTCAAAAACCCAATTTTGATGCCAGGTCCAATGTCTCAATGTCTGTAATCCCAGCAGTTTGGGAAGCCAAGGTAGGAGGATCACTTGAGGCTAGGAGTTTGAGACCAGCCTGGACAACGTAATGAGACCCTATCTTTATAAAAAATAAAGTAAAAATTAGCAAGGCATGGTGGCACGTGCCTGTAGTCCCAGCTACATAGGAGGCTAAGGCAGGAAGATCACTTGAGGCCAGGTGTTCCAGGCTATAGTGAGCTATGATGGAGCTGCTGCACTCCTGTCTATGTGGCAAAGCGAGGCACTGTCTCAAAAACAAAGCAAAACAAAACAGTTAACATAATTTTAAGTTTAAAAAGATCAAATTATTTTTAAACAGGAAGTTGTACAATGTAACAACCCTTGTAAAATGTTTGGAAACATGAAAAGCAAGATAATATATTGTTCACAGATAAATGCATCTAGAATGAAGGTATTAAGAAAAGTTTGGGAATGATATACATCAATTCCACGATAATGGTTACCTCTAAGTGTATGGAAAAGGAAGCTAGTTAGGAGATGAAAACAAGCACTTCAATAGGAATTGTAAAGTTTCATCTTGTTAAACTGAGTGATAAAAACATAAAAGTTTATTGTATTCCTTTATATGCTTTGTTATTGCCATATCTTTTACTATTTTGAAGAAATCAAAGAATGGAAAAGATTTGCCTTTACACGAAGTAGTGCATGGCTGACCAGTTGAGAATGCTGTCTTAGAAGAAAAGCAGGAAGGAAGGAAGAAAGGAAGGGAGGGAGGAATTGAGTGAGAGAGGAAGGGAGGGAAGGAATGAGAAATATTTTCCATAAAAGTAATTTTCTTGGCATTTTTCTTCAAAAGCCATCTTGGACAAGCAAGCCGAAGAACAAAATAGGCATTGGGGGTGGGGAGAGCACATCTGGTTAATGGGCTGATATCAACTAGTTAATCATTTCACTTTTGACACAAGGCCATGTTTTAGCATCTTGAGCATCCAGGTAACTTTCCCTGTGTGAAGTCTCAGTGAAAAAATGAAATGCATTGTTAGTCTCTACGCTTTCCTCTTTTTATTTTAATAAGAAATTGTATCATTGTAGGCAGACAATTTGATGTCATATTTTTCTATGATATTTTCACAGTGCACACCAGGGTGCCTGTACTTTGCAGCTATATGACACGCAGGATTATTATTTTTTTCTTTTCTTATCATCAGAGCCTCAAAAACAAGCTCCATGGCACCAGGCATGAAGACTATCAATAAACATTCCATCTTTTCATTTTCCTCCTGTGTTATTTAATAAGGGAAAGACAGAGCCATGATTTTTAACGATCAGACAGCAAACATTTTGGAAATAATTTCTCTCTTCAAGGATCTTTGATGATGACCAAGAATTCTCCCTACCTC
>NW_012099765.1:3810978-3841801 GCF_000951045.1 Mandrillus leucophaeus
AAATTAATTAGTATATGCTATATGTTTATAAAATGCATTTAAATAGAATTTACTGGGTTCATGCTCAAAATATTTCTCTTTGGAAGGGTGCTCAAATTAAAAAGATGGGAGGCCAATGGAGTGAGTTTTCTGTCCAAGTGATTTGGGGTACAGGGGTCAGACAGCTCTGTATTTGAAGGTGAAGCCTGCTCTATGCTTACCGGTTAGTTCAATTCTCTGAACCCCAGTTTCCATTTCCGTACAATGGAGATAAAATTACGTAATTCAGACATAATAGGAAGTATATTATATAAAACATAAATCACAAGGGTAATGCCTAATAAAAGTGTGATATATTTTAATTTAAAAAAAATCAATAACCTCATAGACTGTCATAGAATATGTGGAAAGGTGACAACATATATGGAGGACGTATTTGTCCCAGGTAGATGAGGGTTCATCTAGATACGTGAACAGGAATGATAACCAGCATTGCTTATAATTGTACAGGAGATGGAAACTGAGACTTAGTTGCAAAGAGTTTTTATGAATAAATTGTGTAATATTTCTTTAAGTAGACAGTTTATGAGTAAAAATAAATGTACTAACATGGATTGATAATGTACTAATAATGTACTAACCTCTCAAAAACCCAATTTTGATGCCAGGTCCAATGTCTCAATGTCTGTAATCCCAGCAGTTTGGGAAGCCAAGGTAGGAGGATCACTTGAGGCTAGGAGTTTGAGACCAGCCTGGACAACGTAATGAGACCCTATCTTTATAAAAAATAAAGTAAAAATTAGCAAGGCATGGTGGCACGTGCCTGTAGTCCCAGCTACATAGGAGGCTAAGGCAGGAAGATCACTTGAGGCCAGGTGTTCCAGGCTATAGTGAGCTATGATGGAGCTGCTGCACTCCTGTCTATGTGGCAAAGCGAGGCACTGTCTCAAAAACAAAGCAAAACAAAACAGTTAACATAATTTTAAGTTTAAAAAGATCAAATTATTTTTAAACAGGAAGTTGTACAATGTAACAACCCTTGTAAAATGTTTGGAAACATGAAAAGCAAGATAATATATTGTTCACAGATAAATGCATCTAGAATGAAGGTATTAAGAAAAGTTTGGGAATGATATACATCAATTCCACGATAATGGTTACCTCTAAGTGTATGGAAAAGGAAGCTAGTTAGGAGATGAAAACAAGCACTTCAATAGGAATTGTAAAGTTTCATCTTGTTAAACTGAGTGATAAAAACATAAAAGTTTATTGTATTCCTTTATATGCTTTGTTATTGCCATATCTTTTACTATTTTGAAGAAATCAAAGAATGGAAAAGATTTGCCTTTACACGAAGTAGTGCATGGCTGACCAGTTGAGAATGCTGTCTTAGAAGAAAAGCAGGAAGGAAGGAAGAAAGGAAGGGAGGGAGGAATTGAGTGAGAGAGGAAGGGAGGGAAGGAATGAGAAATATTTTCCATAAAAGTAATTTTCTTGGCATTTTTCTTCAAAAGCCATCTTGGACAAGCAAGCCGAAGAACAAAATAGGCATTGGGGGTGGGGAGAGCACATCTGGTTAATGGGCTGATATCAACTAGTTAATCATTTCACTTTTGACACAAGGCCATGTTTTAGCATCTTGAGCATCCAGGTAACTTTCCCTGTGTGAAGTCTCAGTGAAAAAATGAAATGCATTGTTAGTCTCTACGCTTTCCTCTTTTTATTTTAATAAGAAATTGTATCATTGTAGGCAGACAATTTGATGTCATATTTTTCTATGATATTTTCACAGTGCACACCAGGGTGCCTGTACTTTGCAGCTATATGACACGCAGGATTATTATTTTTTTCTTTTCTTATCATCAGAGCCTCAAAAACAAGCTCCATGGCACCAGGCATGAAGACTATCAATAAACATTCCATCTTTTCATTTTCCTCCTGTGTTATTTAATAAGGGAAAGACAGAGCCATGATTTTTAACGATCAGACAGCAAACATTTTGGAAATAATTTCTCTCTTCAAGGATCTTTGATGATGACCAAGAATTCTCCCTACCTCCATCCTGTGTTATTGCCCCAGAGGATGCGCTAACTGCCTCACTGGGGGCTTGCAATTGAGAAAATTGCTGAGCACATACTGGCCTTCCCATGGATCAGACTGAAGGGGTTGGGTGAGAATTTGTGGCTTTTGCAGTCACCTGTCTGTGTCCCCTCCATGGCTGTATCCTACCAGTTCCCTCCATGCCTTGTCTTTGCTATCGGTGGGAGTGGCTTGCCGACATTCCTGGCAGAATGCAGGCCACTCAAGTTAGCATACCAGCAATGCAGCCTGGTTGCTAGGGAGCTGCCCTCTGAGCATCCCTTGATCTATTTTTAAATTTCCATGCTTGTTTCCTCTCTGAAAGGAAGCAAAGAACAATACAGCTTGCTTTTCTGCTCTTTTAAGAAACAAAGTAACCAACAAGGCTAAGACCTGTTGTGAAGTTAAAAAGCATTTGCTAATTAAGCTTCAGAATGTTATGGTATTTGTGCCCATCTAGTTTCTGCTTAATTAATTTCCAGATAAGGCAGCATCTCAGAAGAGGTAGAAGCGAAGGTCTATAAGGAGTATAGGTGAAATTTGCTGGTACTTTTTTCCTTTTTACTCCATTAATGAAGCTCTTGAACCACTACCCTTCCTAGAGTTTAACAATAACCCATTGTGAGCCCCCCAGAATCCCCCACCACCAGGAATAAATGAGAAATTTGGAGGGCTATTGAACAGTGAGTTTTCACAGCTGATACACAGAAAACTATTTAGCACAGGTGTTTTGGTAACTGTGAAATACTGAGGAAATTCAGTCTTCTGTGACACTTAGATTCACTGTCTTGTGTGGGATGGAGTCTTATGGAACTTGTAAAATATCTGTAATATAAATAAAAGAAGAAGAAGAACAAAATTAGCTTTTCACAGAGCTCCAGAAATTGTTCCTTGTATGGAAGAGTCTTCCTTTTTGGCCACTGGTAACTAGCAGTTTTCTTGGTATTTTTTTCCAAGTTAAAATGAATCCAATTTCAAATGTTGTTAGCGAATTTTTAAAATGATGTGTTATATGCATGCAGGTGTGAAGAAATCTGGTGGAATAACAAGTGTGCTAGTTTCCATGTGTTATGATATTTTTTTGAGCCTTTAAGAAAAGATATTTCTCCTCTTCTCCATGGTCACTTTCAGCCCTCAACAGCAGTTGATCAACAAGGTTAGCAGCTGTTCACTCTCCAAATTACAACCCTAGAAGTAAGTTACAATTTCTAGAACGGACAGTATAATAATATTCCACTGCCACCACTGGGAAGTCATGAGTTTGGATGTTGCAGTTTCTCTGTACCTCAATATGGGGTTCAGAAAAATAGATGGATTTAAAAGGTGCATCTATTTTTACAGACTAAATTTATATAGACTTAATAGATGCATTTAGTCTATATAAATTTTCATAAGGCCCTTAGCTTCTCTAGCTTACCATCATTTACCAGATGAGATATTGCTAAATTACATGCTTTCATAGCAGAGTTTATATAGAAACTACTAGAATTACAATGCAATTTCTTTATTTAAAACCCATGGTTTAATTTCTTGCATCTGTTGATAACATTCTGGGACCAATCACTTTTCTAAGTTCTTCATTACCTGTAATATTCATAAGAACCCTATAAGGGAGATACTATTATTCCCATTTTAACAGCCACAATAACCCCAGTTTCCTGAGATGAATTATTTGGACAAGGTCATTCCACCCCAGCGCTGTCACAGAGCCTCACTTTCTTAACAACTATCTTGTGTGATTTCCCTTCTATGGGCAAATAGTACAAGTTACTAATGACAACTTGAATCCTTGAAAGACCTCTCAACTCACCAATGAGAAATCCTGAAATCTATCGTTTTGAAATCCTGAAGAGTTACCCATGGGGTTGCTCACTCTTAAATCCTGAGCCAGGGGTGGCAGGGTGGCACACAAGCTTAGGGGATGGCAAGATACAAATTTTAATTCTAGCCTCTGTACTAACTTAACTTTGGTAACTTTGGATAAGCTACCAAAGTACAGTTTCCTCAACTGTAAAATGGTGATGTCCCTTTCTCACAGGGTGGTTATGAAGATTAAATGAGATGGTATTCATACAATTCCTGGCATGTAGCAACATTCAATAAGTAGCAGTCAAAAATCAAGGTATCCACTGTGAAAGTGTCATTTGGGAACTGTAATCACAGACTATCCTAGGACTTAAGGGCTCAATCTTACTCTTTCAGACTCAGGGACAGATGCTTAGCATTAAGTTCAGGGCACCAGAGCCCACTTCCCTATTTTCAGTAACTTGTACAAGGGTGTAGCACCAGCGTTAGAAGGAGGAAACCAGAAGAGCAGCGTATGGAATCAATATAAAACATCAGGAGCATCTTGAGGTATGTGCTCCTTTGTTCATCTCTTACATGTTTTGGTGAGTAATGATATTCTTGTAGAATTAAGAATTGTTTCCTTTTTGTCATCTGGTTTTCTAAGACTAAGAAATCTTTTGATACATAAAATGAAACACCACTGGTGAAAAATGTGTTTTCCTCTCTTAGTATATTCTAGAATGGTTTGAAAGCCAATGACTGTTTGGCATTCTAAAATTTTAAACTGATGACTTGCCATTTGTGGAACAGGACCACAGAAAAACATTGAGTCTCCCCAGTGAAATGTGATATTCTTGCTCTGTTTTTGATGCAGAGCTATCAAGTATTATAATGGGATAGATGCTGTAATGTTACTGCTGAAATGACAAACTGAGAAGGCACTAGAAGAATCTCCACGAATTACCCAAGTTCTTTCACTTAATGAGTACCTACCACATGCTGAGTACACAATGCTGAATACACAGTGCTATGCTTTGTGTACCAAATGCTGCTAGACACCAAGGATACAGGTACCAATGAACTCCACCCTGGCTCGGCCGCAAGAGAAAACAGCCAGGTACACGGGAAAATGAGTGACCTAGTAGTTCTCTGAGAGTATTGCTGGGGAGGAGGCAGGGAAGGCCGGCATGAATTTTTCAGAACAAGTGGTTATTCACTCTCTTCTCAGCTTTAGCTTCCAAACTAATTGAGAAATAAATATACGAGTGAGAGTGATGGAATGAGCAGCTTCGTTACAGTAAAGCTGAATCAGAGAATGTGGCTGGGACTAAACGCCACATTTTTTTCCTGTCCCCACATTTGCAGCCACCTGCTCAAATACACTGATTCTTCTCCCAATCTCCAGCAGAGGAGCTGGGCCACTGCCACCTCCCCTGACTGGGGCAGAGCTGGCCTCAGTAGCTCACCATGCAGGGGAGACACATAGGTGTCGGGCTGCAGGTGGCTCATTTCTGAGAAGTCCCCAAGGAGGATAATGAATACACAGTAGCACTTTCCCTCTTTACTACAAAAGTTCAGTTACCTCCCACCAATGTAAATAAGAAATGGGGTTAGAAGTACAGGCACGGTGGCTCACACCTGTAATCCCAGCACTTTGGGAGGCCAAGGCGGCGGATCACCTGAGGTCAGGAGTTTGAGCAGCCTGGCCAACATTGTGAAATCCCGCCTCTACTAAAACTACAAAAAAATTAGCTGGGCATGGTGGCTACTCGGGAGGCTGAGGCAGGAGAATCGCTTGAACCTGAGAGGTAGAGGTTGCAGTGAGCTGAGGTCACGCCACTGCACTCCAGCATGGGTGATAGAGCGAGACTCTGTCCCCACTCTCCCCTTCCCCCACCCCCCCCCGAAAAAAGAAAAAAAAGAAAAGAAAAAGAAATCGGGTTAGAAACAATGGTGAACACTTTCACCCACCTAAGAAGCCAAAAGAAACTATATTTTAGCTCAAGAAGGAAGCATGTTTAGAGAGGAAACTCTGTGCCCTTTACAGTGCTTTTTTTGAGCTGAGTCATGAAGGAAGAGGAATCTGCAGAAAAAGAAAGGGGGAAGCATTTCAGACAAACAGCACAGTGAGTCTGAAAACAGACGTGCATGACGGGGCCCGGTATGTGATCCAGGCCAATAAAGAGAACAAAAGAGACTTACTTTCGGATTTATATTTACAGCTCCCAGTATGTTTTACTATCAGTGACATTATTTTGATCTTTACGATAATGCTGAGGGGTAAAATTGTGATAACAATTGATATTCCTATTTTACATGGCAACCGAGATTGAACGAGCTAAGTTATACACATCACACAGTATTCAGAATACAATTAGCAAATATGATCCATTATTATTGCTACCACTAGAATTATGTTTATTACTATGACAGTTATTATTTATTTCTATTATTACTGCCAAGTTCTCGTGGCTAGTAAGTGGCATAACTAGTAAGTCCCATTGTTGGTAAGTGCTATGGCTAGTGATTCCTGTATTAAGTGGCAGAGCTGAGATTCAATGACATGGCATCTGGTAGATTTCAAGGACTTAATAAGCACCCTCAAGAACTGTAAACGTTATCCTATTATATAAGCAACACACCCTGTCACTGTGGTGGGCACTGGCACACAAGACCCATGACTAAGAAAAAAATAACGTTATTACTCATGGCACAGCAGGAACTATGGGCTTCATGTTCTCATTGGTTCTCCACGTTTCCCAAGTTCCCCAAGGGTGATGTGGAGTGGCCCAGGTGGCTGTTGCACATACCCTGGGTTTGCATCACAGTTGAAGAATCTGAAGCTTAGAAAACCTCTGATTTTAACCAGGGGTGGTAGCTCACACCTGAAATCCCAGCACTTTGGGAGACCGAAGCAGGCGGATTACGAGGTAGGGAGATCTAGACCATCCTAGCCAACATGGTGAAACTCCGTCTCTACTAAAATACAAAAATTAGCTGGGTATGGTGGCACATGTCTATAGTCCCAGCTACTTGGGAGGCTAAGGTAGGAGAATTGCTTGAGCACAGGGGTGGATCAGGCTGCTGCACTCTAGAACGAGACTCTGTCTAAAAAAACAAACAAACAAACAAACAAACAAACAAAAAACCCTCTGATTTTATACAGGGTTGACCCTTCCCAACTTTTGCCTGGAGGAAGAAATTATCTTTATTATCCAGTCAGAAAACAAATCTGCTCCCTGCCCTAGAGGAAGACAAGATCTCTATCTTCTAAGGCTGTTGGCTATGCAGACATCCTTGAAAAAGAGAGTATGGAACAAAAAACGAATATAAACCTGCTGAAACAGAGAATTGTCTCTCAACAAGCACAGTGAGGGAAAGTTACTCTCACATTTTTGTTTTCAGGTCACTTGGCTAATCTAACAGCACTCAGATGAAGTTAAATTGATGCAAATAGCAGCGAGATCAAAGATAAGCTTGGTAAACAGATTCTATTCCCCTGAAACTTCCTTACAACTCTTCCTTTAAGGTACTGGAAGAGGAGATGGGAACTTTCCCTGGAAGAGAAATCCTCATCTGAGGGCACTGTGACTTAGCTGGATTTCTTTCCTGGGGAAACCTGAGTTTTTTCACTGCTGAGAAAGAAGCATCAGCATCTTGAGCATGGTATGCTCAAGAAATTGAGGATGGAGAAGCGTATGGCATAAGATGGAAACGTGGCTTAGGAAAAGAACAACTGCTGGCTTTAGAGGAGGCAGCAAAGTGATGCTGCGTTTTTCTAAATAGAAGCATAGATTTTGAATCTATGCACCAAATTCTCTCTTTCTTCTCTCAAGGTGTGCAGGAATATATTTTAATGCATTATTTAACTTTTAAAAATACATATTTCTGGCTCCAGACCCTAGAGTTTCTCATACAATATGGTCGGAACAATTCCTAGTTTGAAAAATCTTCCCAGGTAATTAATGTGCAGCAGAGACCGGAACTGCTGTTTTAGGACACATTTTAATATTTGGTTTTATATGTAAGATAAGTGATTTGTGAATAACTGTTAGAAACTTAGCTTACAGTTTAAGAATTATCTTTAAAAAGCCCCATCCCAAAGTAAGGAAAATTAAATAATAATCTAAATTGTTTCTTTCTTTTCTTTTCTTTTTTTTTTTGTTTGAGAAGGAGTCTCCTTCTGCCACCAGGTTGGAGTGCAGTGGCGCAATCACTGCAACCTCCAACTCCCTGGTTCAGGTGATTCTCCTGCCTCAGCCTCCCGAGTAGCTGGGATTAGAGGCACATGCCACCACGTCCAGCTAATTTTTGTATTTTTAGTAGAGATGGGGTTTTGCCATGTTGGCCAGGATGGTTTCGATCTCCTGACCTCGTGATCTGCCCACCTCAGCCTCCCAGAGTGCTGGGATTACAGGTGTGAGCCACTGTGCCAGGCCTGTTTCTTCCTTTCTTTCCTTCCTTCCTTCCTTCCTTCCTTCCTTCCTTCCTTCCTTCCTTCCTTCCTTCCTTCCCTCCCTCCTTCCTTCTTTCTTTCCTTCCTTCCTTTTCTTTCTTTCTTTCTGAAATGAAGTCTCCCTCTGTCACCCAGGCCGGAGTGCAGTGGCACGATCTCGGCTCACTGCAACCTCCGCCTCCCCAGTTCAAGCAATTCTCCTGCCTCAGCCTCCGAGTAGCTGGGACTACAGACACATACCACCATACCCGGCTAATATTTTACATTAGTAGAGATGGGGTTTCACTGTTTTAGGATGGTCTCAATCTGACCTCATGATCTGCCCGACTCCTAGGCCTCCCAAAGTGCTGGGATTACAGGCGTGAGCCACCGCACCCAGCCTAAATCCTATTTTATATTTGGCATTAAGATGTGTTGTTTCATTAAGTATCTACTCTTGAAAATGCTAAAGTTCCCTTTTATAAGAGAAAAGAGTTATCATAATAAAGAAGCTTTGCTAGTCTATTTGGGTTTTTCAGCTTTAGAAAGAGTAAGCTTCCCTAATATACTCCAAAAGGGAAGATTCATGCTAGCTTTGCTTATATGTGGTGCTGCTCTAATCCACAACTTCATAATTCATCTTGAGTCTACCAATTTCACCATTTAATCTCTCATCAGAAATATGCACTAGGTTACTCTGGTTGATGGTCAGCATAATCACATGCTAATTTGGCTTCTGTTTTTCTTGACACCATCATACAATGTCAAGACTCCTCATAATTCTCTTCTGCCATGCAGTTTTCCCAAAGAACAGGCCTATCAGCCAGAGGCCATAACATTGTCAAATGTTTTACATACCTACAGATCAAATGTAGCCATGGTGGCTTCAAGACAATCACCTTTGCAGAGGCATCTCCAATTCCACGTTGAACCACATAGGGGAAATTTTCGCTCTTCCTCAAGTGTGAATACTAAAATGGACAGGCAGAACAACGTATGATCCCAGGAAGACGTGTTCAGAGGCACACTTGACGACCTGAGGAAAAAAAGCTGGATATTTCCCTTTTTTTGGTGACTAAACTGGCATTGACCATTTAATTTCTTTTTTTTAAAAAAGGAAATTTCTCCATGTTCTCAAGTTGTTCTTACATGATAAGGTTGGGTGTTCTACCTAGGATTTCTACCTAAAGCCAAAATTTTAGTGAAAACAGTTATACTCTGTTTGTAGGTGAGGGCGAAACTACAAATTCTGGAGGAGGAAATCATCTGCTATGTTTTAGCTTAGAATGTTATTTTACTCAACAAATAATAATGCAGTGCCTCTAAGGGTAACATAGAAATTGGCACTAACTGCTGGGTGTGGTGGCACACGCCTGTAATCCTAGCTACTCGGGAGGCTGAGGCACGAGAACTGCTTGAACCCAGGAAACAGAGGTTGCAGTGAGCCAAGATCATGCCACTGCACTCCAGCCTGAGTGACAGAGCGAGACTCCGTCTCAAGGAAAAAAAAAAGAAAAAAGAAATTGGCACTAAGAAATATACAAAATAGTAATCCCATTATTTTGGATAGCATTTGCATTTCAAACGTCTCTTGATGCTGTTTGTTTGTTTGTTCGTTTGCGACACAGTCTGGCTCTGTCACACAGGTTGGAGTACAGTGGCGCGAACTTGGCTCACTACAACCTCCACTTCCTGGGTTCAAGCAGTTCTCGTGCCTCAGCCTCCCAATTTGCTGAGATTACAGGCATGCACCACCACACCCAGCTAATTTTTGTATTTTTAGTAGGGACGGGGTTTCACCATGTTGGTCAGGCCAATCTCGAACTCTTGACTTCATTTTGTCCGCCACCCTGGCCTCCCAAAGAACTGGGATTACAGGTGTGTGCCATCACGGCTGGCTCCTGATGCTTATTATGTTACTTTGTGATTGATAAAGTATTGCATTTTTCTTCAAGGAGACTATACCATTTGAGGCTGAAGGAATGGAGTACAATAATAAATTATTAGGCTACGAATTACCACATAATCTTTTAACAATCAGATGATTTTTATACAAAATAAAGGATAGCTTTGGAATTTATTTATGGACTGATACTTCACAATGACCCAAATTAGTCACCCAAATTAGTCATGACAAGTAGACCCAAATTATGAGTTTAAGCTACACAAGTAGGCAGGTAACAATGGCTTCTTCTTTTTGTTTGTTTGTTTTGTTTTGTTTTTTTAGACAGAGTCTCGCTGTCATCAGACTGGAGTGCAGTGGCGCGATCTCAGCTCACTGCAACCTCCGCCTCCTGGGTTCAAGTGATTCTCCTGCCTCAGCCTCCCGAGTAGCTGGGACTACAGGCGCTCACCACCATGCCTGGCTAATTTTTTTGTATTTTAATAGAGACAGAGTTTCACCATGTTGGCCAGGATGGTCTCGATCTCCTGACTTCGTGATCTGCCTGCCTCGGCCTCCCAAAGTGCTGGAATTACAGGAGTGAGCCACCGCGCACCCGGCCGAAAAATGGCCTATCTTTAAGATAATGTTGACATAGTCAAGTATTTCCTAAACAGTTTCACTTTAACTCTTAAAGGGTCTTTGAGCTTATGTTTTTATTAATAGAAAGAAAATAATGGATTCCTGTTAAAAGATAAATCCAACTGTCTATCAGCAGTTGCAACAATGAAATCCCTAATATGAACTGTCAGTGTTTTCTCTAACAGATACTGTAAAGATTAGAAGAATGACTGGGGAATGTCTATAATTTCTGAGGTAGGCTCAGTATCTACTGTCCATTCTAACATCTAAAGAGGATGGGAAATGAAACCAGGAAAACTAGGTTTCACAAAAGGTGATAAACGTTCAAAATCAGTATAAATTTTCCTTAAACTATCAAGCTTTGCTCTGAGTTTATAAACAAATGCTCATTGAACACCTATTAAAGGAAATGAATTTTAGAAGCAGGCCGGGCACAGTGGCTCACACCTGTAATCCCAGCAGTTTTGGAGGCCGAGGCTGGAGGAAGGCTTGAGGATGGGGATTGAGATAAGCCCAAGCAATATCGCAATACCCTGTTTCTACCAAAAACATAAAAAATAAAAAAATTAGGCAGCCTGGTGCGCACCTGTGGTTCCAGCTACTCTGGAGTCTGAGGCGGGAGGATGGCTTGAGCCCAGGAGATCAAGGCTGCAGTGAGTTACGATTGCACCACTGCACTCCAGCCTGGGCAACAAAATAAAACTCCGTCCTTTGGGAAAAAAAGTATATTGGAAGTAGAAGGAATAATTATCTGTTTTGTGTAGTTATCTGTGATATGTACCAAATTATCCCAAATCTTTATGACAAAAAATAATAAGCATTTAATACCTGGTGTTTCTGTGGGCCAAGGGTCCAGAAGCTCTGACCAGGGTCCTCAGGTTTCCTGTCCCATTTGATTTGGGCTGCAGTCAAATAGTTGACTGGGGCTTCAGTCATCTAAAGATGGCTGCGGGAGGATCCACTTCCAAGCTCACTCACATTGCCATTGGCAAGACTTACGTTCTTGCTGGCTGTTAGCTAGAGAAATCAGTTTCTTGCCATGTGGAGCTCTAAATAGGGCTATTCACAACTTGGAAGATTCCTTGCAAGAGAGAGAAAGAGCGAGAGAGAGATCACGGTCTTTGTGCTATAATCTTAGAAATACCATGAGATCACTTTTGTTTTATTCTGTTTGTTAGAAGTTAGTTACTAGGTCCAGCTGACACTCAAAGGAAGAAGAATACACACAGGGCATAAATACCAAGAAGCGGGTTTGGGGGCCATTTCAGAAGATGCTCGCCTTCAATAGAGATAATTTAATCCAATCTTTAATTTTATAGCCAAAGAAAGTGAGTTGCAAAGTGTTTAATTACCTTGTTCAATGTAGCAAAGCATGTTGCTATCGTTGCAAGAATCTAGATATCCCCACCTAGTCCAAAACTGTCTGCAAGAGAAAGGCAAGAGTGGACAGGGTGGAAATTTAAAAGCTATCTTCTACCACAGTGTTTTTCAAACTACAGTAGTCTTCTCTTCTCTTCAGGGCATACATTCCAAGAGCCCAGTGGATGCCTGAAACTGTGAATAGCACTGAACCCTATACATTCTATATGTTTTCCATCTGATAACTGAGAAGGCTTCTTAGTGGGTAGCACAGACAGCATAGATAAGAGGATAAAGGGATGGGTCATGACTGGGGCAGGATGGAGAAGAATGGTGCAGGATTTCATCACACTCCTTCCGGAATTTTCCACATAATATTTCATTGTATTTATTTATTTATTTGAGACAGGGTATTGCTCTGTCACTCAGGTTGGAGTGCAATTGTGCAATCTCAGCTCACTGCAACCTCTGTCTCCTGGGTTCAAGCAGTTCTCCTGCCTCAGCCTCCCGAGTAGCTGGGACTACAGGCACGTGCTGCCATGCTCAGTTAATTATTGTATTTTTAGTAGAGACAGGGTTTTACCACGATGGCCAGGTTAGTCTCAAACTCCTGGCCTCAAGTGATCCACCTGCCTCTGTCTCCCAAAGTGCTCAGATTACAGGTGTGAGCCACTGCACCTGCCTCCATACAATATTTTAAATCACAGTTGACCACAGATAACTGAAACCATGGAAAACAAAATGCTGGATAAGGGGAAACTACTGTATTCTGACCACATTTATGCATTTTTTTCCTGATCCTTACTTCACTTTATCTAGAAATTATTTTTTATTTTTGTTATGTTTATATTTTATCTAGAAATTATTAGTTTTCTATAAGGCTTGGTATGTTTGAAAATGCCTGTTTTTAATGATTTTGTCAATAATTTCATTGAGCCAATTCAAAGAACACCTTCTCTAATTATTCCCTCACATCACATTACAATGAACAGAATGGAGAAACTTCGTGGGCTATAATATATCTTTGAGTAAACTTTTGTTTTCTAGTAAAGAAGATAGATGCACACATAGTTTGAGGACCTATTACATGAAACTGAGTCTTTCATATCTTTCTGTCAAGGTCGTTTGATGTCCTACCACATACACATAGTAAAACAGTAGGAGATCTCAGGAAGACACCCAAAAGGAGAGAGAACCCTTCACGAGATGTCTATTTATTCTTTTGCTAAATTCCTGAAACTTGCTTGGAGACTTCAAATTGTTTATAAATGTATCATCTTAACAGTGTGTTTTTAACCTGCTTTTATTCACCTGAAGTTTTATAAACCCTGTTTGATTTCTCTAAAAACACATTTAGAAAACTTTAATCTCTCATTGCCATTTAGAGTGTTTCCATCTTTAAAAATGTATTATAAACATCACTGTGAAGACTATCCATACATATTTACCTATGTATGTCTCTCTGAGCATCTCCTTCAGTAATTCCTAGATGCAGAATTTCTGAGGCAAACGTGGACACATTTCAAAGACTTTTAAATTACCAAATTACCCTGGAAATATTTTAATCTCAGGAGCAGATTAAGAGACTAGAGGAATCTAATTATAGGTTTCTACAACAATCTTTCTTTGTGACAACCTTTTTTTTTTTTTTTTTTTGAGACAGAGTGTCGCTGTGTCACCCAGGCGGGACTGCAGTGGTGCAATCTCAGCTCACTGCAAGCTCCGCTTCCTGGGTTCAAGCGATTCTCCTCCCTCAGCCTCCGGAGTAGCTGGGACTACAGGCGTGCAACACCACACTCGGCTAATTTTTTGTTTTTTTAGTAGGGACGGGGTTTCACTGTCTCTAACTGACAAGCCAGGCTGGTCTTGATCTCCTAACCTCATGATCCACCTCTCTCGGCCTCCCAAAGTGCTGAGATTACAGGTGTGAGCCACCATGCCCAGCCAGACAAACTTTTTTGTTTAACTTTTCCATATTTATTTTCCTGGAAAGGAAGAAGCCACCATTTTCTAAGAGAAAAGTAACGTATAGACTAAGAAAACATGGAGTTAGGTTTGTGACTCAATGCCTAAGAAATCCAAGTGGGTTCAACCCTTGGCCAAATGCACTCTCCCATTCCCAATCACCACTGAGTTATACCAGGAAAAGGTAGTGCTCTATTTTGTTCAGTCTCTCCCAACCAATCCTCCACCACATCACTTTAGGAAGTATTAAAAAATATTCACAAACATTTACAGGGGAGCAGGGGAGCTCATTGATTTTCTGAAAGCAATTTGTTAATTAACATCAAAGGAATGAAATCTGACTTGCATAGCCTAGTGAGTGGCATTTTTCCATAGTCCTGGTTGCTATGGTGATGAAGGAAACTCGTTTGTTCTGGGTCACTCCGAAATTTGTGCATGAAAGCATAAGAGATTATTCCTGTCTAATCAAGTTATATGGAAAAGTCGAAGGGGAGGTGCTATGTTTTACAGCCATCAACCCTCAACAGAATAAAACACAATAGCTTTGAAAAGGGGATTATATCTTCCTTTAAAAAAACAGAGCAGAGAATTTCTAACTGACCCCAAAACCTCTTGCAGCAGAATCTCTCTTTTTTTTTTCTCCACTAATATGAGGAATGTGAAATCACGTTTCTTAAAGGGAATTAGAGTACATATTGAAAAACTCTACAACCCGACTTTGCATAATGAATAAGGAGTAGGGTGTGCATTCATTAAACAATTTTACTTTTGAACTTAAATTCTACAGTGTGTCAAATGCCTCACTAGCTCTGCATTGCCAGCAAGCCAAATTCTGTTACAATTAACATAATTGGAAAAGCTGGAATAGAAAGGGAATAGCTCACCTCTTCTTTACCAGAACTCCTGGCCCCTGCGGTATATAGACTTAAGCTTCTCTTGAACATTCCGCTGCTCGTTCAACACCTCAGTTACTCCTAAAGCAGATGGTAGTTTTGTATGTCATTTTTGGACTCTCTGTGTCAGCCCAAAGATTATTTTTCTAAAAGTTTGTGACTTCATTATATTTTGATTTTTATTTATATAAAGCGTATGTTTTCCCCCCTAAGACACATAGATGTGAATTCAAATCTTTATCCTGCCATTTATTAGCTATTTGGTTTGGAAGAAATCCCTTTATATATATATAATATGTATAATTATAATATATGAATTATAATTATATAATATATAATTATATAATATATAAAATACATATAAATATATATATATATTTTACACCTCAGCCTTCTTAGCTACAGAATGAGGATAATAAGTTTACCTCCACAGTATTTTTTAATGATTTTCCTCTATAATTATCATCTATTGTAGCATAACAAATAATGCCCAACATTTAGCAGTTTTAAACAACAAATATTTATTATTTCATATAGTTCTGGAGGGTCAGGAATCTAGAGTTGTATGGCTGAGTGATTCTAGCTTAGGGTACTTTCACGAGCTTCCAATCAGACATCAGTCACAGCTCTAACTATCTAGAGACTTGACTGAGCCTGGTAGACCTGCTTCCAAGCTCACTTACACGGCTGTTGGAAAGTTTCAATCCCAAGCTGTTGTTGGTCTGAGGTTGCTTTCTGTCATCATTTGGTTGTCTCCATAGCAGCTGGCTTCCCCTAGAATGAGTGCCCTGATGAGAAAAGAATGAGAGAAAAGTACAAGAACAACAAACAGCACCCAACACAGAAGTCACACTCTTTTTTATAACCTAATGTCAGAAGTGACAACTCATTACTTTCACTATATTTTATTTATGAGGACGATCTACTGACACTCAAGAAGCCTAATAAGACCACACCCAAAGACAGGAGAATTAAGCTCTGCCTCTTAAAAAAAATGAAGATCAAAGGATACATGGACAGATTTGTAAAATCGCCAAATCTTCCTTAGATCCTCAATTTACATTCATCTCACAGACAACATACATATCCTTCTCAAGGCCACTAAAATCTCATCCCATTGGAGCCTCAGCTCAAAGTCCAGAATCTTGGCATGTAAATTGGGTCCAGGTATACACAAGACTCTTTGGATTTAGTCCCTTAGGTAGAATCCCTTGAGTACAGTTTCCTTCTTTCTACCTATGATACTAAAGACGTACATTTTCTGCTCCCTGCATACACATTACATATTTATATATGTTATATATACATACATGTACATATACATACATATATATGTGTATATATACATATATATATGCATATAATGGTGGAATATGTTTAAGATAACTACT
The DNA here is from genome assembly GCF_000951045.1 of Mandrillus leucophaeus. Taxonomy (NCBI): domain Eukaryota; kingdom Metazoa; phylum Chordata; class Mammalia; order Primates; family Cercopithecidae; genus Mandrillus; species Mandrillus leucophaeus. The sequence goes on from NW_012099765.1 coordinate 3,827,392, forward strand.
AGAGGTACCTTGACCTGAAAATGAGAAGATCAGAGGTACAAACGTGTCACTGGTCCACAGTTGCTGTGAAATCCAGTTAAACAAATGTTGGATGTTCACTGATTAGGACTTACGGCCTGAGAACAATGCTTCATGGCCCTCAGCTTCACCATCTGGGCTCTGGGTTTGTTGTTCTTTTTCCTTTTTGATGACAAGGAGAACATGTTTGTAGCTAAGTCATTTTCTTAGCCCACTTTCTACCCGTAGAATTTGAAACCCCATGGCCTCTTTGTTTTGCATTGTCTCTGTTTTTATGAATTCAAGTTGACAATGTTTGACAATGTCACTGAATAAAACTATATTGGTCTTCGGTGAATATTATTGTGGAACACTCTGTTAGACAAAAGCCTCCGCCCCGCCCCAATTTCTTAAAAGATACACGCTTCTCTACTTTTCAAAAATTAATTATTTTTTTTTAATTTTTGTGGGTACATAGCAGTTGTATATACTTACGGGGTACGTGAGATGTTTTGATATAGGCGTGTAATGTGAAATCATTACGTCATGGAGAATGGGGTATCCATCCCCTCAAGCATTTATTCTTTGAGTTGCAAACAACCCAGTTACACTCTTTATTTTAAAATGCAAAATTAAGTTACAATTGACTAAAGTCACCCTATTGTGCTCTCAATAGTAGATCTTATTCACTCTTTCTACACCTTTTTGTACCCATTAATCATCCCCACCTCTCCACCAGCCCCCCACTACACTTGCCAGCCTCTGGTAACCATTCTTCTACTCTCCATGTCCATGAGTTCAATTGTTTAGAATTCTAGATCCCACAGATAAGTGAGAACATGTGATATTTGTCTTTCTGTGCTCGACTTATTTCACTTAACGTAATGATCTTCGTTCCATCCATGTTGTTGCAAATGGCTGGATCTCGTTCTTTTTTAATGGCTGAATAGTGCTCCATTGTGTCTATGTACCACATTTTCTTTGTCCATTCATTTGTCGATGGACACTTAGGCTGCTTCCAAATCTTAGCTATTGTGAACAGTGCTGCAATAAGCATAGGAGTGCAGACACCTGATATACTGATTTCCTTTTTTAGGGGTATATACCCAGCAGTGGACTTGCAGGATCATATGGTAGCTCAATTTTTAGTTTTTTGAAGATAATCTTACCTACTTTAGGATTCTGCTGAGACTACTAAGGGACAATACCCTTGAGATTCCTAGCACCTCTATTGTTTGATTGAGAGAATCTATAGGACACACAATTGATATCTTAGTGGGTCTCTAGTCTCACTGAAAGGAATGCTGAGGTGCCATCATAGATCCTTCTGAGGTTTTATGAAATAATTTTAGTGACATTCTTGGCATCATCTTTAGACTAGTTTTCCTGGCACCATCCTGCATACGCTCTTTGCTGAGGACCCATTTCTTAATTTTAGAATTGTTTGCTGTTGGGAATGTCTGAGAATTTTCAAAACCATCAAGTCCTGGTTTCCTCAAGTTGCATAGTCTCTCTAGTTGATTTTTCTTGTCCCACATTTTACTATAAGCAGCCATAAGACATTAGGTAGCACTGGCCGGGCGTGGTGGCTCACACCTGTCATCCCAGCACTTTGGGAGGCTGAGACGGATGGATCACTTGAGGTCAGGAGTTCGAGACCAGCCTGACCAACATGGTGAAACCCCATCCCTACTAAACAAACAAACAAAAAATAGCCAAGCATGGTGGAGCATGCCTGTAATCCCAGCTACTCTGGAGGCTGAGTCAGGAGAATTGCTTGAATCTGAAAGGTGGAGGTTGCAGTGAGCTGAGATCACACCATTGCACCCTACCCTGGGCAACAAGAGTGAAACTCCGTATCAGGAAAAAAAAAGAAATCGAGTAGCACTTAAAACAACTTTCTTGTTGCTGGCAGATGTCAATTCCTCACTGGCTGTTGGTTGGAGGCATCTCTTCCTTATCATGTGTGCCTCTTCATGGCAGTAAGCTTCCCCTGGAGCAAATGGTTCAAGAAATTGTGAAGGAGAGTAAGAGAGCAAAACAGAGCACACAAGTTGAAGCTGAAGGCTTTTTATAACCTAATCTTGATGTGAAATTTGCCATAGTGTACTCATGAGAAGTAAGTCATTGAGTCCAACCTGCACTCAAGAGGATGAGAATTAAGTTCCTCATCTTGAAGTGAGGATTATCAAATAATTTTTGAACATATTTGGAAAACCACCCTACTCCATTCTTATGGAATGAATTCCATCCTTCTACAATTCATCTGTTGAGGCGCCAAACCCCATTGTTACTGTATTTGGAGACAGGACCTCTAAAGACATAATTAGGGTTAAATAAAGTCATGAAGGTAAAATCCTAATCTGTGAAGGCTGGTGTCCTTATTTAAAAAACAGAAGAGGCACCAGAGCTCTCTCTTTCTCTCTTCCCACAAGTACCAAGGAAAGGCCATGTGTGGACACAGAAAAGGTGCTGTCTGTAAGCTGAAGAGAGAGGCCTTGCCAGAAACCAACTTGCCTGACACTTGGATCTTACAATTCCAGCCCACAGAACTGTGAGAAAATAAATTTCTGTTGTTTAAGCCACCCCTCTGTGGTATTTTGTCATAGCAGCCCAAGGAAACTCATACACCCAAAAAGCACTATTAATGAAAGAAAAGGGGCATAAAAATCTAGCCCCAGATCAAGCAGCATGTGCAAAATTTATTTGCAGGCTTTTTACTTGTAAATATTATACCTTATGTAATATCAGGTCTCATTAATGTTCTGTAACAATGTGCTGTGCTTATACTGTGCTGGTTTTGAGTAAAAGACCTATTACACATAGTAAGTCCTTAACAAATAGTAATTTTTATTAATGATAAGTATTTACCTACATCAATAATTCTAATCTGCATGAAAATTCCATAAAAATGATACTGTTATCCCTATTTTACATAGGTGAACTTGGACTCAGAGAAGCCAATGTTCAGTGTTGACATTCCTAATAAATAACAAAACTGGGCTTATAGCACCAAAGATGAGTTCTTTTCACTGTAAGAATCTGCCTTTCTAAAGAGATCATGCTAGTATTTTGAAAGAGTTCACTTCTTGGAAAATTGGCATTTTAAACAGGAACATGTCAGGATTCTCCAGAGACAAATACCATGAGTGGAGAACACAGTGTAAGTTATTTTATCTTACAGAATCTTTGATTACATGAGATTCATGTATTTTTATTACAAAAGTACCAAGACTTATATATCATCAGCAGACTTTGGGAATTAAAAGATACACATTTATTCACTCATCCTTGTTTGAACACTCACAACCTGCAAAACATTATGTTGATTATTGAAATTTAAAGAAAGAGTTGTAACAACTCTGGAATATATAATCTGGTAAAGGAAATTAGGTGTGAACACAAAGAGTTACAATACCTGTATCAGTTAGCTATTGCCACTATAGTTCTGCATAACAAACCACTCCAAAACTCAGTGGCCCACAACAACAATAATTCATTCTTGTTTACTTGTCTGTGGGTTGCTCAGCCAGGTGTCTGACCTAGCCTGCTGTCTGCTTGGCTCACTTCAAAACTGTAGGTGATGTCAAGATCTGCTCCAGGTGTCTCTCATCCTCCCTGATTCAGTGTGATAGCCAGAGCATGCTATTCTCATGGTGATGGCAGAAAGAAGAGAGGAAGTAAAAACCTTTTGCCTTTTAAGACTCAGCCCTGGACACACTAGGAACACATTCCATTGGGAAACGGAGTCACATGGTCAACTCAGCATCAATGGGATGAGAAAATAAACTCTGTCTTTAATGGAGGAACGGCAAAGTCACCTAACAAAAGACATGGATACAGAGAAATGTAATGAATTGAGAACAATAATAAAATTTATCACATAAGTAACAGATGATACATAGATAAATTCCTTAAAATGCATCAAAAAGAAGAGCAAGCACTCGGTCAGAGTCATTGGACCTTATTTTAAGCCCATCTTCTTCTCTGCCTAAATGTGAATTAATTGCTTAACTGCACAGGACCTCAGTTTCTTCGTCTTGAAAATGATTTTTGTAAAGATTAAAAAATATCACATACACATACATGAATATCAATGTCTGGCATATAGCAAGAACGCAATACAAGAAAGAGAAATGCAAGACAAGAGCTACAAGGGTTCACATTCTACTGAAAGAAGCAAGACATCCATTTGTGAAACAACTAGAAAATGATAATAGGCAACCTCTAAGCAAGAAAGAACAGCATATAAAATGTGATCCATGTAGAGAGGGCTTAGTCAGGAAAGTCGTCTTCATCCGTATAGAATGGAGCTCACTAAATGAATAACTTCAGTTCTCTTTTATTTCTTAACAATTAATTTCAGGAGAGCATGCATATATTTCCATTCATCTTAACTGTTTATAAGATATTCTGGCAGTGAAATGACATGGTTGTCATGGAAGCAATCAAGAATCAGGAATCAGAACTCAGGAGAATGTATGCAGCTGACCATGCTCATTTTTATAATACAAAAGGTTTTGTTTTTTTCTTTATAATAAGTCACTTGTGAAGGAACATGTCCATCAAAATTTTCATTTTGTGATACCAAATCAAATTCATTAAGCAAGTATGGTCCCACAACTGTCTAAATACAGACTAATGCATGTGTATGTATTTGATTCCATGTGCATCTTACACATATTTAAACATTTTAGGTATGGTTCATTCTCACTCCCTTACTGCTTTGGCTAAGTTTAGAATTTCCCTACTATCCTGGTTACTGAGACTAAAACCCAGCTCAAGATCATTTATATTCAACTTTACTTCCTCAACAGATAAAATCTATACCCTCAAGAAGTTTTCATTTTATTTCAGGAAAAGAAAATTATTCAAAAATAAATGCTTGAAGTAACAGGTTATGATATATAGAGGGACTAATTAGGCTCCCTGAGGTCCTGTGCCAGCCTTTCTATGCATTGTGTCTATACCCCTTAATGTTTTTCATTTTAAATATTTGACAGATTATTTTCAAAGGCATCATCTTCATTTTTTTATCCCTTGTTTCAGTTCAATTTAGTAGTGATCAATAATATCCTAACTAGGAGGACTGAGCTAGGTGTTTTGGAAGTGCAAATGATTGACATAATCATTGCCATAGAGGTCCCAGCACATGGGATGCTAAAATTAAAAGCTATTTGTTGTTTTATACATTACAATGAAGAATGAAATTTGATCTGTTTCTTGCTCTAAGAGAAAGATTCGAGTGGTATTTGAGTTGCTCTTAAAAGATGGATAGGATTTAATTAAAGAAACACAAAGTGACAGCAAAGTACTCTAGAAATAAAAGTATGGAAATATCTTGCAGGCCTTTGAAACTTTTGATCTTGGACTTAGACAAAACACCAGGGCTGGAAATGTAGCAATGAAAGTTATAAGAATAGTGGTGTTATATAAAGCCATATAGAGAGAGCAGAGAGACTACAAAGAGAGGAAAGGAAACATAAAAAAATCAGCAAGAATGGGCAAAAGAAGAAAAATACCAAAGGAGACTAAGAAATTATCACAATGGGTAATAAAAAAAGTGCAGTGTCATGGAAAATGAGTATCAAATTCAAAAGAAAAATCAATTGGCAGATTAATAATAACCAAAGGAAGAAGTTGGCAAAAATTATTTATCCTACTGGAGAGTTTTCTTTTTTTTTTTTTTTTTGAGATGGATTCTCACTCTGTCACCCAGGCTGGAGTGCAGTGGTGCAATCTCAGCTCACTGCAACCTCTGCCTCCTGTGTTCAAGCGATTCTCCTTTCTCAGCCTCCCGAGTAGCTGGGATGACAGGCACGTGCCACGACACCCAGCTAATTTTTGTATTTTTAGTACATACGGTGTTTCACTATGTCGGCCAAGATGGTCTCGATCTCCTGACCTCATGATCCACCCTCCTTGGCCTCCCAAAGTGCTGGGATTACAGGCATGAGCCAACTTACCCAGCCAATGAGTTTTCTTTTAAGTCATGAAACATAATGAAAGAAGAAATGAACCAATGTAAACCTTTAAGAATAAGACAGAAGTTGAAAAGGTCTGCATAAAAGGGTCTTGATGTTACTATTTTATTGAGTGACCTGATTTGCAAGGGTAAAGTCAGGTGGTAACACTACTTTTTCTCTTATTGTCCTTTAAACTGGATCCCTCGACCCATTCTTTCATAATCTAGATGAAATCTCAGCCAGGCACTACAGGTTTTTTGGTCCCTTTAATTTCTGAGATCAGCCTTATTTTACTTATTTATTTATTTATTTATTTATTTTTGAGATGGAGTCTCACTCTATTGCCTAGACTGGAGTGCAGTGGTACCATCTCGGCTCACTGCAATCTCTGCCTCCCGGGTTCAAGTGATTCTCCTGCCTCAGCTTCCTGAGTAGCTGGGACTATAGACATGAGCTACCACACCTGGCTATTTTTCTTTTTTTTGTATTTTTAGTAGAGATGAGGTTTCATGATGTTGGCCAGGTTGGTGATGAACTCCTGACCTCTAGTGATCCGCCCTCCTCGGCCTCCCAAAGTGTTAGGATTACAGGCATGAACCACTGAAGCCAGCTTTATTTCACCAATTGAATAGTCCCTACCAATGTACTGTTTAATCTCAAAGGCATGCAATTTAAAATAGTCTCTACTTTTCCAGTTCAGGCTTACCTTAGGTGTACGTACATGGATTAATTTTTCTGTCTCCTTTGTTCACCTCTTTCTCTACTCCCTTTTTATTTTTTTACTTCTCCAGGATCTAGGTAGGTAGAAAGTAGAATAAGGGGGAAATTGCCCAGTCTATGTAGCTGGCATAATGTCATCTGTTGTTCTTATTCTCTTGAGCTAGAGATACAATTTGAGTCTCTATGTCTCTTGACAATCTTTTTTTGGTACTCAAAGGTACTCCCACAGGGAAACACCAATTTCAGCTTCTGTAATATAGCCTGGCTGGCTTCTCTCAATTTTTTTTTTTTGGAACGGAGTCTTGCTCTGTCACCACGCTGGAGTGCAGTGGCACAATCTCAGCTCACTGCAACCTCCACCTCCTGGGTTCAAGCGATTCCCCTGCCTCAGTCTCCCAAGTAGCTGGAATTACAAGCACGTGCCTCCATGCCCTGCTAATTTTTTGTATTTTAGTAGAGACGGGGTTTCACCATGTTGGCCAAGATGGTCTCGATCTCCAGACCTCGTGATCCGCCTGCCTCCACCTCCCAAAGTGTTGAGATTACAGGCGTGAGCCACAGCGCCTGGCCTTGGCTGCTCTCAATTTTATCCTCATCTCTTGTCTTCTGGTTGTCTGGGTCACTTCATGCTTCTGTGCAGTTCTTAAGATGATCCCGGGATAACACTTTACCTTGAGGTCCATGTTATTTCCCAGAAAACCTGCACCCTTTCCAGCTATTGATGGAAGAGCAGTTTCCTCCTGATGCAGTCTTTTCTCTCCTCTCTGCTGCAAAGCGGATCACTCTAGGCATCAACTTTTGTCTTCAGACTTCTCTCAGCAAGAAGAATCATATATTAAACCTTACATTCCCTAATGCAAGGGACACAATCAATGGCCATACCACTCTGAACATGCCTGAACTCATCTGATCTTGGAAACTCACTCAAGGGTTATATTTTAAGGTCTACTTGGGGTCCCTTTGAATCATTTTTCACTTGGTGTCAGGTGAGGAGCAAGGACAGGATGTCACAATATTTGAGCTGCTCTCCCCAGTGAAATTCTCTCATGGCCTCTTAAGCTTCAATCTCTTATATATTCAAAAGGTAGTGATGGGCTTATGTAGCAAAATTGGTTCTGAGCCATATTCTTTACAAGTCCTGTGTGGCTGGTTTAGCATTGCTCTTTAGAATGGGGGAGGATTTGGCAACTATTGTGTTATTCTTAGCCAAGGACCTATGCAAAAAATTCAAGACAACAGGAAGAGTTGAATTTAACATCCTGATACATTAGTAAAATGGGAGATTAGATCATTTATTGAAATTGAACGAGGGCATTTAGGGATTTTTGTGGTTAATATAAAAGAAAAAGAGACTCCAATAAATGGGGTGGACAGTCAATTAGCAGTGAGAAAAAGATTTGGTGAATAACAATTGTGAGGTTTGATAACATCAATCTGAACTACAAGCCATCAATACAGTTATGGGAATTCTGCTGTCAAATTCAGTAATTCGGAAACTAGAGAGAAAAATGAATAGAGATTTTTTTTCCAGTGATGATGATTCACAAAATGTTTTGCAGCATAAGATTGTAATAACCAATAGTCAAGGCCCAGGAGATAAAACAGACTAGGTAGAAAGGGAATAACAATAGCAACCTTAACCATTCATTGAACACTTCCTATATGTCAAAGTCTTTGTACATATTCCTTATGTAATATTATCTGTGTTTTGCAGAAAAAAAAAAAAAGAGAGTCTTAGGCTAAGTAATTTTTCCCTAATGTTTTAGAGCTGTTAGTGGTAATGGGGTTTGAACTCAGATCTGTTGCACACAGGGTCAGCACTCAGAGGTGAATCAGAAAGATACAAGTAGACTTAAAGATGAATAATTATAGAGCCACATGTAAAGAAGAATGGAGGCACACGAGAAGTAGAGTGATAGGAGCTTGTGAATCAAAAGTCCAAATTCAAAGTTACTATCATAGAGTACCAACAAAGAACAAGGGTGGCTGTGCAAATGGGTTGCCCAAGTAGCATAGAGCTGCAGGTCACTGGAGTAGAAATAAATCAAAGGACTGATAACAAGGAAGTTGTTTCCTTGATCTTTTCGAATGATGTATCCACCCATGGAAAAGTTGAAAGATTGGATGCCAAGTGGGAAATATGTGATTCAGGAAATAAAGATGTCAAAGAATTTAGGGAATTGCCATGGAAGTGCGTAAAGTTTAGTGACCAAAATGAAAAAAGTTAAATGATGTGGGCTTCATAAAGATCTAGAATTGTTAGAAGAGAGGAATGGCAAAATAACTGGGAAGTGAAAATGGGAAGGAAACAGAATTTCAACATGGAATTTCTGAAGCTCCAAGTTATGAGAAAATGAGTCACCTTTTCAGGGAACTGAGCAGAATATGGGATTTGCAAGAAAAGAAAGTAGATCATACTCTCCATTTTCTACCTCCCTGGAGAGGCCTTTCCTAGTCACCTGCTCTAAAGTAGTTCCTTCCTCCAGTCATTCTTCATCATCTTAGCCTCTTTTATTTTCTTCACCATACTTATTATTAAATAAAAGTGCTTTTTTTTTTTGAGACGGAGTCTCGCTCTGTTACCCAGGCTGGGTGAATTCAAGCAATTCTTCTGTCTCAGCCTCCCGAGTAGCTGAGACGACAGGCACATGCCACCACGCCAGGCTAATTTTTGTATTTTTAGTACAGATGGGGTTTCACCATATTGGTCAGGCTGGTCTCGAAATCCTGATCTCAGGTGATCCATCTTCCTCGGCCTCCCAAAGTACTGGGATTACAGGTGTGAGCCACCACCTGTGGCCAAGTTCTTTTTTTCTTTAAAACAGAATATAGATGTATCAAAGAACAGAAACAGGAAAAGTGGTTAATGTGATCAAGAAGAATCGACCTGAACTAGATGGAAGAAGTGTTTAACTAAACATAAAATATACCTAACCAGAGAAGTAGAGAAGTTTAACTTTCATTTGTAAATGAAATGAATGTAAATGAAATGTAAATGTAATTCAGGGATGCCTTGAGTGATGGAGCTGCAGAGCTGTGAAGCAACAGACATATGGATCAAGTTCAATATGGGAAGACAAACAGATTACAGGACCCTGTGTTTCTACCTGGAATGCCTACTTGGTATTTGGCACCTAAATGGGACTGGAATGAACTGTTGTTTGGTCACTACCTGTGATTCAACCTGACTTCATTTGTATGTGACTACTGAGGAAGGTTAATAAGGACACATATTTTAGGAGACCAAGGCTGGTGGATCACGAGGTCAAGAGATGGAGACCATCGTGGCCAACATGGTGAAACCCTGTCTCTACCAAAAATACAAAAATTAGCTGGGCGTGGTGGTGCACCCCTGTAGTCCCAGCTACTTGGGAGGTTGAGGCAGGAGAATCGCTTGAACCCGGGAGGCGGAGGTTGCAGTGAGCTGAGATGGTGCCACTGCACTCCAGCCTGGGCAACAGAGCAAGACTATGTCTTAAATAAATAAATAAAGGCACATATGATCTCTTCTTTTCCCATTCTTCTTATATTTACCTTGAAGTCATAAGTGACTCTTTGTTTAGCATTAAAGAGAAGACAGTGGTTTTTTGGGGGTAAAATGGAGTGTTAATGTAATTCCTTAAATAATTTTGTTTCTTAAGATAGCTGCTATTGGAGAGGACTCTAGTAGAGAGATCAACAACACAATATCATTTGCTTACAAGGTTTCAAATGATAGAAGAGAGAGAAAATGGGCAATTGAGGTTATGATTATCTCATAATGTTAAAGTCTAAAATAGGTAGGGAAGTCAGTGTGGAGGCAAGCAGTAGGCTGAGAAAGCTGGAGTTTTTTGGAAAACAAAGCGGAATTTGGATCAACTGAACAGTATGACTGTCAGACTATACTAAATTTGCTTAAGGTTCGACACTGGCATTAATCAGAAACAAAACGCCTGCCCATAATAATTACTTGACCTTTTGTTCCAAGGAAGTGAGGTGGTCTGATGAAGCCTCATGAACTCCCTAGCAATAGAACTTTCCAAAAAAAGTCTGCTGTAGTGATAGTTCTAAAAGAAAAAGGGGCAATGTCCTTGAGTTTGTATTTGAAGCTTATTTAGACCTGAATTGACTGAAGAAAAGAAAATCATCCAAATGCTTAAATAAATTGATTCTCTAAATTCCAACCAAATAGTTTGGAAGGGTTGTTTATCCTAATACATTAGGGCTCATTACATAAAACACAGGAATTGCCAGAGAGGATTAGTGGGGGGTTCTTCTTGTTTGTTTGTTTGTATTTCCTCACTGGGATTTATAAAGTCAGCCTTAGAAGGAGGGATACAGCAGTGACTGATCTGAAAATACATTAATTAAAATATGGGAAAACGAGGGATTTGGTAAATTATCCAGATTAAAACTTTAAACAAACATGGAGAAATGCAGAGAACAAACAAAATTTAAAAACGTGGAGAGGCAGGAAGTCCCCTTACATTTGTAGTCTCTTATAGGAAGTTGTAAAGGAGCTGTTACAAAGCCCAGGACCCAGGCGCACCAGCCCTGTCTGTCTATGATATCAGAGGCTGTGTTACATAAAGGCTAAGCCTGTGCTACTCTGTAGCTAGACTGCTGGTTTCATAACATAGCGAGATCACTTCTTAGGAGATTTTGGGCAAATTACTTTGCCTCTCTGAATGCCTGTGTTCTCATCTGTGAGGATAATAGAATCTACCACATAGGTTTGGGATGAGGATTAAATGAGAGCATTCATAAAATAGTATCTGAGCTTTCATAAATATTAATTATTATTTTTACCATCACCATTACTATCATCATCATTTCTGGTGCTTATTACAGTGCCTGACACATGGCAGATACTTAGAAATATGTGATGACGGTCGGGCATGGTGGGTCACGCCTGTAATCCCAGTACTTTGGGAAGCCAAAGCGGGCGGATCACGAGGTCAGGAGATCAAGATCATCCTGGCTGACACGGTGAAACCCTGCCTCTACTTTAAAAAAAAAAAAAATTAGCCAGGCGTGGTGGTGAGCGCCTGTAGTCCCAGCTGTCTGGGAGACTGAGGCAGGAGAATGCCGTGAACCCGGGAGGCGGAGCTTGCAGTGAGCCGAGATCATGCCACTGCACTCCAGCCTGGGTGACAGAGCAAGACTCTGTCTCAAAAAAAAAAAAAAAAAGAAGAAAATATGTGATGACGGACTGACTGACTGAATGAATGATAGCCAGAATGAACGCTTCTGCTGCCTGTTATTACACTTAAAATCCATCACAATACATTAAATCTGGGCTCAAACTTGGTGTCTACATGGTTCAGTTGAGGTATATAAATGAGTAAATCACACTGGGTTTAAGAAAAATAAATAAGCCAGCTGGGCCCAGTGGCTCATGCCTGTAATCCCAGCACTTTGGGAGGCTGAGGCAGGGAGATCACCCGAGGTCAGGAGTTCAAGACCAGCCTGCCCAACATGGCGAAACCCCATCTCTACTAAAAATACAAAAATTGGCTGGGCATGGTGGTAGGTGCCTGTAATCCCAGCTACTCAGGAGGTTGAGGCAGAATTGCTTGAACCCGGGAGGCGGAGGTGGCAGTGAGCTGAGATTGTGCCACTGCACTCCAGCTTGGGTGACAGAGTGAGACTCCATCCCCCCCCCCGAAAAAAAGAAAAGTAAATAAGCCTCCTACCTTTTATTTTCTGACTTTGGATAAATGTATAGGTACTGAGAAATATTTCTATGCTCTGAGTAAAACAAAAGCCCCAACACTGATGAAAGACAACTGACTACTCCCTGTCAGGGATGCAACAGGGAATGGTGGTGACTGTGGCAACCTGATGACCCCATCACCTTCTAGAGTAGACAGACTTCACACAGTTCCTGCTGATTATTGCATTTGAGAATGCAAGCCGTGTGTGGCCAACACTTTGATATTTCAGAAGAGCCTGGACACTTTAAAAAAAGTATTTTTTTATTTGTACATGTTGTCTGAATGTTTTTGTAGTTATTGCTTGTCTTTTAAACACTGGGCAGGCTAAATATTATCTGACTGCTCACTGGTGATCCAGTGCAGGGGCCCGAGGTAAATTATTAAAATGCAAATCCCCCTGGAATGCACAGCCCCTAACAAAACTGTTATCAGCAAGTGTCACCAGAGAGAGGACCGGAGGGTGTTGTATGTGAACATCTGGGGGAGGAAAGATAAAAGGAGAAGTGGGAGGGATGCGAAAACTGCCTATTCCACCATTTCGGCTAAAACTGGTCAGAATACTGAGAAAGAAAGGATGAGGAGAGACCATTATGAGCACTCGTGAAGGAAGAGTTAAGGGGGGCGGGGTATTTCAAAGTAATAGTTCTTGGGGAAAATGAATAAATTAATAATAAAAATACTCTTTTCCAGTCAACATAAGAAGCACAGTCAGGAAGTTTTAAAACTGCACACATAGAAATACATTATTATTTTTCATTCACCTCCTTCAATCTCATGTTTGTTTCTTAGAGACACAAATACCTTTGCACTTTTAAATCTGTGAAATGTTTGGGGAAATTGAGAATTCTCTGTTTGTACCACTGCAGAGCCCATTTTTGTTCTGCCTAAGCTTGCTGCTCTTGTCATTGAGAATGGCCTTGTCACATATTTGTAGAATGTCTGCCTTTGATTTTGGTCATGAACTATACTTTTGAAATGCATCCAGAAGCTCCCATCACTGCAGATGCTGGCCCTGCCCCTGCCTTCAGGTACTGATTTTCTATTATTGTCTACATCATTGATTTAGGACCCATTGCATTTAATTCTCTATTCAAGGAAGGCCAGACAATAAAACAGAAACAGAAGATATAATCTTAGCCCTTTGGGAGCTTAAATTCTAGCAGAGATGACAAAAGAAAAATTATAAAATAACAATGGAAGATGTTCCTATAGTATTATAGTGTATATAATATATATAAACATACACAGTATATATATAGTACTAGTATAGTATATACTGTAGTATATAGGACATTTAGTATAGTATAGTATAGTATAGTATAGTATAGTATAGTATAGTATAGTATAGTATCGTATCGTATCGTATCGCTGAAAAGTACTGCCTTGCAAATAGAAATACCAGGGCTGGAATCGTGCACCTCTATTGACCAAGTGGTTGACTTTAGGCTTATTTGTAAAAATAAAATAATGATACATATTTCCTGGGTGGTTGAGGATGAAGGAAATAACGTTTGTTCAGAAATCAGCATACAATGCCTAGCTTCTAGTAAGTCCCAAAAAGCAGATTTATAAAATGTTGCTTGCCTTTACACAGTTTATAACTAGTTACAGAAAAAATATATATTGGGCAAAAACACAAATAGCAAATCCATCGCTACCTAACTCCGGAATATAGTAATAAGATGTCTTAGGCCAGGCACAGTGGCTCACACCTATAATCCCAGCACTTTGGGAGACTGAGGCAGGCAGATCACAAGGTCAGGAGATCGAGACCATTTTGTCCAACATGATAAAACCCCATCTCTACTAAAAATACACAAATTAGCTGGGCATGGTGGCATGCGCCTGTAATCTCAGCTACTCGGGAGGCTGAGGCAGGAGAATCCTTTGAACCTGGAAGGTGGAGATTGCAGTTAGCTGAGATCACGCTACTGCACTTCCAGCCTGGTAACAGAGCGAGACTCTGTCAAAAAAAAAAAAAAAAGTCTCAAGCTAATAACTGATGACCTATAAATAATGACAAAAGAGATT
>NW_012099765.1:3842876-3864073 GCF_000951045.1 Mandrillus leucophaeus
ATATTTATTTATTTATTTTGAGATGGAGTCTCACTCTGTCGCCCAGGCTGGAGTGCAGTGGTGCAATCTCTGCTCACTACAAGCTCCGCCTCCTGGGTTCATGCCATTCTCCTGCCTCAGCCTCCCAAGTAGCTGGGACTACAGGTGCCTACCATCACGCCCGACTAATTTTTTCTATTTTTAGTAGAGACAAGTTTTCACCATGTTAGCCAGGATGGTCTCAATCTCCTGACCTCGTGATCCGCCCGCCTCAGCCTCCACAAAGTGCTGGGATTACAGGCATGAGCCATCACGCCCGGCCCACTTTTTAATATTCTTACTGGCCATTGAGATATTCTTTTTACTCTCTGTCTTCATCTTTCTAAAATAACTGTTTATGTCTCTTGCCCATTTTTCAAATTGGTTATTTAGTTAAATTTTTAAAAGAATTTGCTTCCTTATATTCCAGATGAAGTTGAGAATATCTTCTGTTTACAACTTGCCTTTTCACTCTCTTAATCTCTTTTCTTGATGAAAAGAAATTCTTAATTTTATTGAATTCCAATAATTTTTTAAGAAACAGGGTCTCACTCTGTCATCCAGGCTGGAGTGCAGCGGCACAATCACACTTCAGTGCAGCCTCAAACTCCTGGATTCAATTAATCCTCCCATCTGGGCCTCCCAGAGTGTTAGGATTACAGTCGTGACCTGCACATGTGACCGAAATGTTCTTTTATAATTAGTGTTTGAGGGGTGGGCACAGTGGCTTACACCTGTAATTTCGGTACTTTGGGAGGCCAAGGTAGGTGGATCACTTGAGGCCAGGAGTTCGAGATCAGCCTGACCAACATGGCAAAACCTTGTCTCTACTAAAAATACAAAAAATTAGCCAGGCATGGTAGCATGCACCTGTTGTCCCAGCTGTTTGGGAGGCTGAGTCACAGGAATTGCTTGAACCGGCCAGGTACGGTGGCTCACGGCTGTAATTCCAGCACTTTGGGAGGCCGAGGAGGGTGGATCACGAGGTCAGGAGTTCAAGACCAACCTGGCCAACATAGTGAAATCCCATCTCTACTAAAAAATACCAAAATTAGCCAGGCGTGGTGGTGTGTGCCTGTAGTCCCAGCTACTCGGGAGGCTGAGGCAGGAGAAACACTTGAATCTGCGAGTTGGAGGTTGCAGCGAGCTGAGATCGCACCACTGCACTCCAGCTTGGGCAACAGAGTGACACTTCTTCTCAAAAAGAAAAAAAAAAGAATCGCTTGAACCCGAGAGGGGGAGGTTGCAGTGAGCCGTGATGGTGCCAGTGCACTCCAGTCTGGGGGACAGATTGAGGCTCTGTCTGAAAAAAAAAAATAAATAAAACAATTAGTGTTTATATGAACTTAAGAAACCTTTGCTTATCAAAGTAGTCCAGATGCTATTGCGCTTCTTTTAAGGTGTTTGTTTTGGAATACCAACAATCAGAGACCTGTCAAAAGTTTTCACATACATGTGATTCCCAATCAGAGGATTTGCCTAAGGTATGTCAGATCTTATCACTGCTATTTCCAACCTTTTAATCCAAATGTGAGAGTTTTTAATGGTTGATACAGCTCTAAATCTGAGAGCTAGATGGCCCACTCGGTGACTCTGGGCAAGTTTCAGAACCTTGTCTACAGCCCACCACCCAGGACTGGGACACTGTCCAAAGTCACTGGAAACAATTCCAGCTATGGGATGAGGGTAAGGGCTTTTGCTTCTTTCCTTTATTTTTGTTGAATAAATACATTTATTCCCAGATTAAATTTGGCCCCAGATGACTATTTATTACACAATTGTGAGTCTGTTCTTTTGTTCTATCTTCCAAACATTTTCTAAACATTTGGTGAAGAATATCTGTGACTAAGGCGGGGGCCGGGGGTGGGGGGCGGGGTTCTGTCTTGTAATTATTTTCACCAGGACAGAAATAATTGGTCTATTATGAATCCAATTTCCACTTCTTTTTAACTTACATGAAACATCAGAAAGCAAATTTCTCCCTAATCTATAAAGAATCAAAATAGACTTCTTAATAATGAAGTTTGAGGCCATTTATTTGAAAATATTACTTATTCCCCTTTATAGCTCAATGTTCAGTGTTAATGGAGGAGCAGAACTGAAATAAAACTGTATTAGTTTGCTAGGGCTGCCATAACAAAATACTGCAGACTAGGTAGTTTAAATAGCAGAAATTGATCTTCTCACCGTTCTGTAGGCTGAAAGTCCAAGATGAAGATGTGGCAGATTTGATTGCCTCTGAGGCCTCTCACTGGATTGCAGATGGCCACCCTTCTCACTGTGTCTTCACTTGTTGTCTCCTCTGTGCTCATGCAACCATGGTATCTCTTTTTGTGTCCAAATTTCCTTTCTTATAAGGACACCATTCATATTGGATTACAGCCCACCCTAATACCCTCATTTTAAATTAATCACCTCTTTAAAGGTCTTATATCCACATACAGTCATATTCTGAGGCACTAGTGTTTAGGACTTCAGCTTACGATTTTGGAAGGGTCAGGGAGGCACATAATTGGGCCCGTAACAATCACTGACGAGTATTTTAGAAGAGTGTGATGGGGAAAAGTGCCAGATTAAAAAGCAGGCCAGGCGCAGTGGCTCATGTCTGTAATCCCAGCACTTTGGGAGGCTGAGGCGGGTGGATCACGAGGTCAGGAGATTGAGACCATCCTGGCCAACATGGTGAAACCCTGTCTCTACTGAAAATACAAAAAATTAGCCAGGCGTGGTAGCGGGCGCCTGTAGTCCCAGCTACTCGGGAGGCTGAGGCAGGAGAATCGCTTGAACCCAGGAGATGAGAGGTTGCAGCGAGCCGAGATCATGTCACTGCACTCCAGCCTGGGCGACAGAGTGAGACTCGGTCTCCAATAATAAAAAAAAATTTTAATAATAAAATAAAAAATAAAAAGCGGAGAATACATTTGACAATCTACAATGTGTAATTGTCACAGAAGCCAAGTGTTCAAGAAACGAATTAGACATGGAAGCCCCACAAAACAACATTAACTGAATGTGCAAATGAGTAGGTAGGAGACTGAATAGACGGGGTGCTGAGGAGATCAGGTGTAGTGGCACAGCACACACTAAGCCAAGAAGGATCATGAAGAGAAATTTTCTGATTGAGAAAATTTGAGAGGTGGTTTCAAAGGAGATGAAGATAATGGATTTTCTGGAAAGTGGAGGATAGCTCAGAGAAGAAAATTAAGTACACATACCAAGGCTGTCAGTTTAAATGATAAGACAATAAGTTATATTTCCTTCGTTCTTTTCAGGTCTGCCTTCATGGAACTTAGTTTGATGTATACAACCCTGTCATCAGTATGATTTTATATATATATAATCATATATATGTGTATATATATACACACACACACATATATTTATTTTTTATTAAAATATATATATATATTTTTGAGATGGAGTCTCGCTCTGTCGCCCAGGCTGGAATGCAGTGGTGCGATCTCGGCTCACTACAAACCCCGCCTCCCAGGTTCACGCCATTCTCCTGCCTCAGCCTCCTGAGTAGCTGGGACTACAGGCACCCGCCACCATGCCTGGCTAATTATTGTGTGTGTGTTTTTCAGCAGAATGGGGTTTCACTATGTTATCCAGGATGGTCTCAATCTCCTGACCTCGTGATCCGCCCATCTCGGCCTCCCAAAGTGCTGGAATTACAGGCATGAGCCACCGCGCCCAGCCCTGAAAATATTACTAAAGCACCTCTGTAACCAAATTCTCATGAGATTTAAGCTCTTGTTTCTAGAAGGAGAAAAAATACCCCCTCACTCTACTCTTTAATACTAATCAAAATTTACAACTGGGCTCTTAGGAATGTCTCCAAATCCTAGGACTCAGATACCTTGTGGAAGACTTTAATTTCCTGTGAGCATGTCAGAACAACCATCTAATACAGCAGTTCATGCCTGCGATCGGTTCTGGCATGGCTCAGGACCCACAGCCTGTCTTGTGTCTACAAGGGCTCAAGCGAGGCAGCTGTTGGGTATATCCGAGGAGTAAAACATTTCAGAACTGCTTGCCTAATGAGCTACATGCCAAAAACCTAGCAGACTACTCTGCCCATTAAAATGGAATTGTTACGAAATAAAATTGGACTATACATGTTGTTCATTTTTATCCTTATAAAGCTATGCCCATTATTTAAAATAAGTCAAACAATACAGCAGAGTATAAAAAAGAAAACAAAAAGTTGGCTGAAAATCCCCCACCCTGAATTAACCATTGTTATCTTTTTGGTGACTATTATTTTCAACGTCTCTCTGACTAGGTATTTATAATATTTTACATAATAGAGATCATACCATACTGGCTTATTGGCAACCTGCTTTTATCATTTAACAAAAAGTCATGGACATCTTTTGATCTCTACATAGTTAGATCTACATCGTTATTTTTAATGGCTGCATGGTACTCCTTTGTGTGGATAAACCATCATTTTTTAACACCGATTCCCCTTTGAAGAACCTTGAAATTGTTTCCAACTTTTTGCTATTATAAGCAGGCTTTAATGAACATCCTTGTGCACCATTGTGCACTGGTCTTGCTATTTTCTTTGGATAAAGTTACTAGAATCTCGAGGCATTCTTAAAATGGCTGTTTGTGAATAAGATATAAAATTGTCCCCAAATATGTCCAAATATGTCAGCCTTCTCTTCTATTTTTAATCATTTTTTATAGAATATTGATGGCTCTTTTTGGGTGGCTTTCTCTTTCCTTTTCAAAGATTCCGCAATGCATCCCTTTCCCTCAGCCCTTCTGGGTTGACTGGGATGAGAGAGTATGCATTGTTCTTTATATTTCTAGTTGTCAGGGATTGTTAGTAATGGATAGGGATGATAGAAACTCTTATGGTAGTTTAGTGGAATGCAAGATCACTGTGTGGTTGGTGATTTTTGCCTAAAGTCTTAAAAAAAAAAAATTTAGGTAAAGCATCATAGGGAGAGAAAACTGGAAAATGGGCAAAGTAATTTTAATGTGCTTGGCATTTAGAGAGAAAAAGAGGGAAGTAGTGATTACATATTTTTATATTTTGGCCCCAGATCTGTTCACCTTTATCTCTCCAGACACATCTCTTCATTTCTCTTCTTGATGTGAACACCATCTGTGGAATGTCTTTCAATTCTTTAAATAGGGCAAGTTCTCTCTTACCTCTGTTTCTGTTATTTTATCTGCCCTATGCCTGGAACACCCCTTCCCTATCATTCTTCTCTCTCTAGAATACACATCGTTTACTTGACTAAAAAATATCATCTACTCAGGTGTTCATCTTATGTTCAATTTTGGAAGACAATCTTACTAGGAAGCCTTCCCTGAATCACTCAGACTGAGCTAGCTGTCCTTTCTATTTGCATCCATGCTGCCACTAACATTGTATCAATTTCATTGGATTTAAATGGCTTATTTTAATTGTCTGCTTCCTTCCATTCAAATATGACACTCTTGAGTGTAAGTGACTGTGTCTGTCATATTCATCCTCATATTGTTAGAGTCTAATACAGTGCTTGGAAAATTGTAGACATGGATGAATGTTTTCAATGAACGAATGAAGAAATGAACAAAATGCAGTGACAAAATAGTCTTGCTGGAACGGTCACTTATGCAAGCAGATAGTTAGAACTGAGCCTGTAGAATCAGATAGAACCTCTATTGTGGAAAGTCTTGGAGGCTGACAATGGAATGTTAAAAACAATATAGCATTAAAATCTTAATCTAGAGGTACCTACAGAACTCTAGAATATAAAGCAAGAAATACCAAGGCTTTCAAAGTCTGAATGAATATTGTAATTAATTGTCTTTTCTTGCAAAATCAATGAAGGCTTCAGGCTAGCTGCTAGGGGATGGAGTTATTGCAAGCAACTCTGATCTGTTGGGGGAAACACCTGCTTCTCCAGAAAGCTGTCAGAAGTATAAAGAAAAAGAGAACTATAGATAAGACAGGATTCTGTCCAAGTCATGATTAACCTAAAAGAAACTTTTTCAAAATGGTGTTTTGTAGAAAACAATTTCAGAATATAATAATAGATGTGTCCAAAGACATTTAAGTTTGGAAAACAGTGTCTATAAAAATTTACTTCTTGGAGATTTATCATATGCATTAACCCATTAGACCCTTTGAGGACTTCTGTGAGAAAGCAAGTTGTGTGGCTTCTTTTACCCTCATATTTCCCAAACTTTATATGACAGCATACTTTTTCTGAAGCATATGTATTTATTTGTTGCAGAAAAACAGTGTGAGAAATACTGTTCTAAGAAGTCAGAGCTTTCTGAGATTACTCAGGACTAAAATATTGATAATACATGTGCTTCATAGGGTTTATATAGTCTTATGTGCTTTGATTATAATTAAGCTGCTTATTTTAGATTATTTTAAATGCATCTCAGACTCACCAGTTTAAGACAAATCTATGGAGATAAATAGTCCAAGCTAAAGTATACTAATCATAAACATAAAGTGTATGTCTTTTTTTTTTTTTTTTTTTTTGAGACTGAGTTTTGGTCTTGTTGCCCAGGCTGGAAGGCAATGACATGATCTTGGCTCACCGCAACCTCCGCCTCCAGGGTTCAAGCGATTCTCCTACCTCAGCCTCCTGAGTAGCTGGGATTCCAGGCATGTGCCACCATGCCCAGCTGATTTTGTATTTTTAGTAGAGACTGGGTTTCTCCATGATGTTCAGGCTGGTCTCAAACTCCCCACCTCAGGTGATCCGCCCGCCTTGGCCTCCCAAAGTTCTGGGATTACAGGCATGAACCACCACGCCCAGCCTGTTTGTTATTCTTGGGTACACATGAGACCCAAATATATTGACAAGGAAGAGGTACTACTAGATTAGTTTTAATAATGATGTAAAAATCATTTGAGATTGGCATACTGTTTGTAAACAGCTACAAGATTTCTATTTTTTTAAGTGCCCCAAATGTGTTTTCCTAAGGAGGATAAACATTCCCACTGAACTTCTACTTATCCTTCTAATTTGCTCATCTCTAAAATTCTATAAGTCAATGAATTTCAAATTGGCAGAGTCTGAATTAATGTGATTTAGATCATAGATCAAAGACTTAGCATTTTCAATGAAAATATATTCTTTATTATGCTTCTATGCCAGAGTTTTGTGAAGTGTATAAAGCACCCTTCATATGAGTAAGCAACTCTCAAGAATTACATATTCCATTCAATTTCAGACTTCTTTGAGAAAATATATCTACAGCTAGAAAGTTTTTCATGTGTAAAGAAACTCAGTATATAAGAACAACAACAAAAAAAGTAGAGCATTGTGTTTGAAGTGAGGATCATCATCATAACACAATGACCCAAAGCTAGGTTCCAGAAAAGTTGTTAAATTTATTATAAATGTATCCAAGGGCAAAAGCTACTGTACATATAAAGAGTACAAAAGATAATACATTGCAATGGTAGCAAATGTGTGAGTGGGTTCCAATCACAGTTCTACCACTTACTAACTCGTGACCTTGGGGAAGTTTCCGTTCATAAAATTGGGAAAATACCATTATCTCCTCCTATGTATTGAGAGCTAAATGAGAAAATAAATAGAAAGCTTTTAACGTAAGTCAGATACGTTGACAGTATAAAAATGTTATTTATTATTCTAAGGTTATTATAAGCTAGATAACAATTTAGTCCTGATTCTTTAACTTTCTTACCATTTGCTACTGTTTCAGAAGGCAACTACCTTATTTACACCTTTCAGTACTCAATGATACATTTTGTTACATTGTAGGTATTTAATATTGATTTCCTATTTATTGGTTTACTAGTATTTATTAGTTGCTTTATTAGTATTTACTGATTTGATAGTATTTAGTTGCTTACATCTCTAAAATCTATTTTCTTTTTAAATCAAGTCTCTATTTTCCAGGCAATACTCTATTTGATAGCATCTAGTTGCTTACGTATCTAAAATCTATTTTCCTGTTTTTTGCTGTTGTTGTTGTTTGTTTGTTTGTCTGTTTTTACCTAGTCTTTATTTTTCAAGTAACAGGGAGAAGTCCATTTCATCTTTTGTTCCTTCATCTCCTTGTATCGTCATTAATTTCTCTCTCCTATCCCAAGATATTGTCTTTTTTCTTTAGAGATTACTGTTTTTATTTTTATTATTTTATTTTATTTTATTTTAATTTTTTTGAGACAGAGTCTTGCTCTGTTGACCAGACTGGAGTGCAATTGTGCGATCTTGGCTCACTGCAACCTGTGCCTCCTGGGTTCAAGGGATTCTCTTGCCTCAGCCTCCCAGGTAGCTGGGATTACAGGCGCTTGCCATCACACCCAGCTAATTTTCTTTTCTTTTTGTTTTTTTAAGTAGAGACGGGGTTTCACCACGTTGACCAGGCTGGTCTTGAACTCCTGACCTCATATAACCCACTTACCTTGGCCTCCCAAAATGCTGGGATTACAGGTGTGAGCCACTGTGCCCGGCCTGTTTTTATTAATACCAATATTATACATGGACAATGTCCTTTCTACTCATTTTGGCCTATTCTCTAGTTAGATTCTTTCATTAGGATTGATTCATCATTCTTACTGCTTCTTGTTGTAGTTTTGTTTTGCTTTCCTTAGAAGAAATGAAGAATGAAGAAAATATTTTTGCCCTGTCCACCAGAATGCACTCTCTGATGAAAGATATTGATAAAAGAATGGACTTTGGACACACGCTGATCTGGGCTTCTATTACCTGCTCTTTCCCTTCCTAGCTTTTTCAGCTTGGGTAGGTTACTTCACCACTGGCGACTTCAACTTCCTCGTTGTATAATGAGCATGCTACTAATAACTGTGTAGAATGGTGAGGATAAGAAAACATTTGTCTAGAATAGAGGGAATCCGTAAATGTTAACTCAAATCATTGTCATTTCTCTGTTTTATTATAACAACTCATCATGCAGTTGGCAAATCAACTGCCACAATTTATTTCAATATTTAATTTCAGCAAAATGGGAATATGCTTAATCATCATGTATAATTTAAACCTGGCAGTCTAACTTCAGAATATTCTATTTTACCTGATGCAGTATTATTTCACTTCTTTTCTTCATATCAGACAAATAGAATTAATTTTAAATTATAAGATCCTATTTTAAAGATTCTAACCAGTGTTGTCAATATCTTAAGTAGATATTTTGAGGAATATGAAGAGTGCAAGGGATCCTCTAGATACATAATCTAATTTTAACCTCCAATTTGAATTATATTTGAAATGTGATGCAGTGTAAATGAGCAAACACAAATTTGATGTGTGTATATGCGTGTCTATGTATGACATAATCTCCTCCTTCCCTAGAGAGAGGTAAAAATCTAACAAAGAGCTGAAGAAACCAGACTTTGGGAAGTCAAGTGTTTTGCGTGATAAAAGTCAGAGTCATTCAGCCGTAGACTCATGCAGAAATGCAGTTGGTAGAGCAGACATCCAAAGTGCTGAAGTGGAAGCCCTTGGCTTTGGAAGGTACCATTCTGGGTCCACACCATCTCGGCCACACACTGGCTCTGTGACCATGGGCAAACATGTTAGCCTCTTTGATCATCAGTTTTTCATGGGAATACCAGTAGCCTTCTGTATAATGTAGTTGTAAAGTATAAGTGAGATAATGTTCTTGCCATATAGTGACATGTCTCTAATTGCTAGTTTTTCATTTCCTACAGTCCCTCACTACATGCCAGGAGTGGGTTATAAAAAGGATGACTGGCCAGGCGCGGTGGCTCATGCCTGTAATCTCAGCACTTTGGGAGGCTAAGGCAGGTGGATCATGAGGTCAGGATGGAGACCAGCCTGACCAAGATGGTGAAACCCCATCTCTACTAAAAATACAAAAATTCGTTGGGTGTGGTGGCAGATGCCTGTAGTCCCAGTTAATCGGGAGGCTGAAGCACAGAATTGCTTGAACCCGGGAGGCAGAGTTTGCAGTGAGCTGAGATCGTGCCACTGCAGTCCAGACTGCGTGACAGAGCAAGACTCTGCTTCAGAAAATAAATAAATAAATAAATGAAAGGATGACTAAGAAACAGCCCCTGCCCTCACACCTCACAGAGGTTCCAGTCTAACTACTGTTGGGAGGGAAGAACAGGATAGAGGAAATGAGAGCAACATTTAAAGATGTTCCATCTGAGGCTTACCTTGTAGGCTAATTCCACACATTGGCAGAGTTTGGACTTGAACATTGATTTGCTTAGGTAATTCCTAGCCCTTCCACCTGTAACTGTGAGTTTAGGCATGCTACTTAACTCCTTTGAGCTTTAATGTTTTTCACCTATATAATAAAATAATAAGAGTCATACATTGTACATTTATATGAAAAGTTTAAGGGCAGAGTGAACTTTTATATTATCACTATTTAAAAACGGTTCTGCAGCAAAACAGAAGAAATACTTGAGTCATTATTTTAAGAAGTATTTCTTCCAGTTTTCCCTAATTCTAGGGGAGCTCATAAGGAAGTTAAACAAGCATGGACAGGAATGATCATTATTATATTCCATCTTTTTCAGACAGTCAGACAATGGGTTCTCACTGAGCACCACACTGGGGGCACTGAAGTTAATATTAATAAGAAGGATGATGACCCCTTTGTAGCCTCAGAGAAAAGAAAAAGTCATCAGTGTTTTAATGTTCTTCTCAAGAAGCCTACCATTGCCTCCTCTAAGTGCTCAGAACATTATCTTGCTATGGATATCTCCACCCTTGTGGCAGAGTCTACATTATTGTGGTATCTCTAATCATAACACAGTGAGATTCAGATATTTTACTCTAATTAATGTCATTCTAAAGGGTGTGCTGTGATGAATATATGTAAATATCTTATGAATTCGACCATGCTTTCAGCTCTGAACTCTGGCTTCCAGGAGTCAGTGTGAACTAATTGAATAACAGAAAACTCATAATTTAGCAACTGTAAAGAACCTGAAAGTATCCTGTAAACTATGCAACTGGGTCAGGATACATGATTATCTTTAGAATAAAATTTGAAATAATTTTCCAGTTTCCCTATGCCTTCTGAATATTAGTTGTAGATATTAAATTGAAAGAAAGGACAAGATACAACTTGGAAAACTGAATTACATTTTAAATGTAATTCCTATGGTCCCTAATGCAAAACACACTCCTTAGGACCTCAGTGGGGGTGCTCCATAAATGCTTGTTATCCACAAAAAGAAAACCACTGGAAGGTCACGAAGGAAACCAGTAGGATTTCTCTGTGTTCTTTTTTCAGGTTTGTATTGCTATGTGTCCTCAGGCGATTTCCTGGCGTTCTCTCTCTTAGCTTAGAGGGATAACAGCCATGTCTCCTCTCTCCCCTAAGGACAGACCTTCATTGAGTCCCTGTGTTCTGGTTTGTCTCTCTGACTATGGCCTCTCCCACCCTGCCCATATCCGTCAGACTAATCACACTACCACAAGGCCTTCAGCACATGCCCCTCTTAAAAGGATTTTAAAATGCCCTGAAATACTCTTATCTGGTCAAATAATATGTAGATGAATATCAGGTCATAACCAAAGATTACAGGCATGAAGCGTGGTAGTAATACTTGTTGCAAGTAGGTAGAACCATGTTTCAGTTGATGTAAACAAAAAGACAACCAGGCCTGGCGTGGTGGCTCACATCTACAATCACAGTACTTTGGGAGGCCAAGGCGGGTGGCTTACCTGAGGTCAGGAGCTCGAGAATAGCCTGACCAACATGGTAAAGCCCCCGTTTCTACTAAAAATACAAAATTAGCTGGGCGTGGTGGCACATGCCTGTAATCCCTGTTACTCGGGAGGCTGAGGCAGGAGAATCACTTGAACCCAGGAGGTGGAGGCTGCAGTGAGCTGAGGTCCCGCCACTGCATTCCAGCCTGGGTGACAGAGCGAGACTCATCTTTTTCAATGATAAAAATACACATTTCACAAAGTGGTGTGAGGATTAAATGAACTAACATAGTAGGCATTCGTTGAAATGAATTATCCATCATGATTAAAAATCATTATCTGGCCAGGCGCGGTGGCTCCCGCCTGTAATCCCAGCACTTTGGGAGGCCAAGCTGGGCAGATCATGAGGTCAAGAGATTGAGACCATCTTGGCCAACACAGTGAAACCCCGTCTCTACTAAAAGTACAAAAATTAGCTGAGTAGTCCCAGCTACTTGGGAGGCTGAGGCAGGAGAATCACTTGATCCCAGGAGGTGGAGGCTGCAGGGAGCCGAGATCATGCCACTGCACTCCAGCCTGGATGACAGAGACTCTGTCTCAAACAACAACAACAACAACAACAACAACAACAAAACAGAATTTACTGGCTAAATCAAATGAAAAATTCAGCAGGTCATTTGGATTCAAGTGCAGTAGGCAATCATGTTAGGAAGGTCTAGTTTCTTTTAATCTCTTGGCCTCACCCTCCTCCATGGTTTGACTTCATTTTTAGACACGATTTTCTTTCACAGTGATACAGATGGTTACTAGCAGATCTCGTGAATATTATTGTCCAAAAGAAACAAGCACGTCTCTTTCCTGATGATATGCACAGATGTCTTGAGATTCCCTCTCATTGGAAAGCTTTGGTCACATGCCCATCCCTGAACCAATAACTGTGACTAGAGGAATGGAATTCACTAACAGGTTTAGGCCCAAATCACATACACCTTTTCCAAAGTCCCCCAGAAGTGGTAGAGACCGAAAGTACTGGATGGGCAGATTTTTTAATGATGATCAAAAATTATTGTCTAAAGTAAGGTACATAGATGCTAGGTAGCCCAGAAAACATAAATGTATCATGCATGTCTTCTGTCAACTTAACCCTTTGTGCAGAGAGTTAGCACAGCTTTTAAACCACTGAACTTTTGGGGATGCAGAGATTTAGATGGATACATAAACATCGAAACGCAAAACATACCATTTGTTATGAACTCTTTCTAAAAGAGGTTACAAAAATACTCTCACTGCTTAGAGAAAGATGCAAAAATTTTGTTAAGAAATTAGCAAAAACCATAGAGGATCTCCCATATCCACCACCCACTACCCCGAAAAAAAAAGAAAGAGAAGGAAAAAAAGATTAGCTTTGGTGTGATATTTTAAGATAAACTGATTATTCAAGTAGAAATGGGATAAGAGGGATAATGCAGGAAAAGAAGACAACTTGTTTACCAGTTACTATGTAAGTCAA
Organism: Mandrillus leucophaeus; assembly: GCF_000951045.1. Taxonomy (NCBI): domain Eukaryota; kingdom Metazoa; phylum Chordata; class Mammalia; order Primates; family Cercopithecidae; genus Mandrillus; species Mandrillus leucophaeus. The sequence continues at coordinate 3,856,053 of NW_012099765.1, forward strand.
GAAAATATTTTAATAAAAGATTGAATATTTAATATAGAAATCTTTTTATTTCAAAAAGATGAAGCATATATAGCTTTTAATAATTTAACTAATTCTTGCCATTTCTGCTAAGTAAGGCAGATGCTTCCAATGCCACATAGGAGTTTAAGTGAGGGAAAAAGGAAAAGAAAAAGCAACTTTTATTCTGTTTCTGATGAGAGCTATTTCCTTCATACAAATGGAATACCTGTGGATTCCTCTCTGTAGATTGGTGAGTTGAGCTGCATCTATTTCCTGGATGGTAATTAGCCTCTGAATACTACACTCCCCACATCCTTTTTCCCTTCCATGTTGTTGTATGTGGAATTAATCACATCCTAATGGAAATGCTGGCAATTTCAGAGCAAATTATGATTTTTAAAAATTCCCTCCAGGTGAAAGTTGCCATCCTTTATAATTTTCAGAGTCAGCTTTCCTATCTTCTCCCACGTAGGAGGCTATCTTGCTGGTATAACCTACATGAAGTGGACTGTGCAGGGTTAGATATGAAAGCGTCCAGGATCCAGCTGATTCTGTTTGAAGTATTGCCACTCTACTGTGGCAGGAGATGTTTTAAATCAAAGGAACAGAAAGCACCATAGAGAGAACAGTCTTTTTTTCCTGGAGGTTTGTATTCCTGGAGATACTGCTTGGAAGCCAGGCTTCTCCCTCCAAAATTTTGATTTTCTGACAGTGAATGAATAGCCTTTACATCGTTTGTAGAGTCAGGGAAAGAAAATACAATGGAACAACAGAATATGGTGTAGGTTACTCTTGCCACAGTATCCAACAGAAGGTGAAGGGTGAGAAGAAAGTGTTTATTATCTTCAGGATTACAATGAAGAATGGCAACAGCAATCATCTAAAATAAAAGCATCACACTGGCCAGGTGCGGTGGCTCACGCCTGTAATCCTAGCACTTTGGGAGGCTGAGGTGGGCGGATCACCTGAGGTCAGGAGTTTGAGACCATCCTGGCCAACATGGTGAAACCCCATCTCTATTAAAAGTAAAAAAATTAGCTGAGCATGGTGGTGGGTGCCTGCAATCCCAGGTACTCGGGAGGCTGAGGCAGGAGAATCACTTGAACCCAGGAGGCGGGGGTTGCAGTGAGCCGAGATCTAGCCTGGGCGACAGAGCGAGACTCCGCCTCAAAAAAAAAAAAAAAAAAGAAAGAAAGAAAGAAAAGAAAGAAAAAAGAAAAGCATCACACTGTAGGACACATAGAATGTGTGGTCTGGAGCAGAGGTTGGAAAATTATATCACACCAGCCAAATCTGGCCCATCACCTATATTTTGTACTACCTGTAAGCGAGGAATAACATTTACGTTTTTTAATGTTTCAAAAAAACTACAAAACATTTCATGGACAAATGAAAATTTTATGAAACTCAAATTTTCATGCACATAAACAAAGTTTTATTGGCACGTAGATACACATTCATATTTTATTGTGTGTGGCTGCTTTCATGCTATAGTTGCAGAGTTCAGTAATTGTGATCTATGAACTACAAAGCCTACCACATTCACTAGCTGATCTTTGACAGAAAAAGTTTCTCAAGCCCTAGACTAAAGAGGAAATTTATGAGAGGTCAACAGATAAAGCTAAAGATCTGGGTGTACTTTGTATGATTTTCACTGTTTTAAAATTACTTGGTAAAGATGATCTTGCTCACGGACAACTCCCCATTGTTTACTGCTTAAGAAGTTCAGTCATTTATTTTATTGTTTGTTGCAGGAATATGATAATTTGTGGAGACAGAATTTATGTTCTAATGGGCAACATCTAATTTATTCTAGCTGAAACTTTTATGCTTCTGGTGGAGAGGATCAGGTGGACTCCTCAAAAATTGATTTTTTTTTTTTTTACATTGTTATCATCTTCTGACCAGAAAGTAGAAAAGCGATGCTCTTCCTCTGTTTCGAAATAAAATAAGTCTAAGTCTCTTAGCTTTGGACACCATTGATCCTTTGTGTCATGGGCACTGCTTGATATAGAAAGTAAAGTACTTCTGTTAGGAAATACATGAACATATGAAGTATGTGTGAGCTAATAAAGTATAGATTTTGAACAATTTCACAGCCATCAGGCTTTAAATGAGTTAATTTTAGCTTTTATTGCAGATACTTTTTTTTTTTCTTCTTTCTTTCTCTTTTTTTGGGAACAGGGTCTCACTATTGCCCAGACTGCAGTGCACGATCATAGCTCACTGCAGCCTCAAACTCCTAGGCTCAAATCATCCTTCCGCCTCAGTCTCTTTAGTAGTTACCACTACAGGCATGCACCACTATATCTGCTTAATTTTTAAATTTTCTGGAGGGACAGGATCTTACGATGTTGTTCAGGCTGGTCACGAAATTCTGGACTCTGGTGATCCTCCTACCAAAGTGTTGAGATTACAGGCATGAGCCACTGTGCTCAGCCTCAGAGACGTTATTTAAGTTTGAAGGGAGGAGGCCCAGATATCATGGTCATTAGCACCTTTATTGTTTGACTAACACAAGAGTTCACATTCATTAGAGTGAGGAAATTAGCCTACTTTTTTTTTTTAATGACGTGGGAAAATTATAAAACAAATCCTATTTGAAGTGAAGATAAATGTAATCAGATAGACATTGTATGTGCAGTTCTTTAGCATTTACGTTTTGACTGATGATTGTGTATAAAAGCAATTTTAGGCCAGGCGCGGTGGCTCACGCCTGTAACCCCAGCACGTTGGGAGGCCAAGACAGGCAGATCACGAGGTCAGGAAATCGAGACCATCCTGGCTAACACAGTGAAACACCATCTCTACGAAAAATACAAAAAAATTAGCCTGGCATGGTGGTGGGCGCCTGTAGTCCCAGTTACTCGGGAGGCTGAGGCAGGAGAATGGCGTGAACCTGGGAGGTGGAGCTTGCAGTGAGCCGAGATCGTGCCACTGTACTCCAGCCTGGGAGACAGAGCAAGACTCCGCGTCTCAAAAAAAAACAACAACAACAAAAAAAAACAAAAAAAAAAAAACAAAGCTGTTTTACCCAGTTGGACATTCTCAGAGTTGATAGATATCTATATATTTCTTCTTAATGTATTTTTACATAATCACTTGATTTCAGTACACGAAGACACATGAAAATTGCTTGTTTTAGGCAATCATTTCTAATTTTTAAGGAAGACTTCCTAATTGCTTGTCAATTAAAGCTCTTGGCTTCAAGGTTTTACACTCTAATAGGAGGGACATGAACAAGTGACTTAAAACAAGGAATCTAAAGGGAAATGTGGATGGATTTCTTTCTTTTATTCAAATATTTAATAATGGTTCATAATGCCTTATAATTTACAATTGCAAGAATGATGGAGATATCCAGTAATTTATAATTAGAAATAATTGTTAATAAACTTAGTTTCATAAATTATTCACCAATAAATGTAAAGAAGTATGTAAAGATATCTATTAGCAGTCTAGATTTAAATTTTTAATAAACTTGGGAGCCCTTAAATGCAGAGAATCTTAGTCTCAGGAATACTAAGCAAATACCATGTAATTCTTGAAATAATTCAATAATCATAATTATAGAAAAAATAAAGCTATAATACACATCTAGTCATTGTGTCATGGAAAGTGAGAACTTTAACTCTTAGTCAATAGTCACGTCCTCTAAAATGTGTGAATATTTGTGTATTGATGAAATATACCAATTTTTGACTTTGGGAAAAACTACAAAAAAATAAGAAATAAGAAATAAAATGGAACCTTAAGTTATAATTATAACAATGTGACCACATGGGCACTACCAGACAAAAGGAAAGGGATATATGTCTGGATGAGTCCATTTATGTTACCAGATAACATTCATGTGGACTAAGTGCTGACAATGCCCTTATGATTATATAAGTCAAGATATTCTGCATGACTCTAAAAGAAAAGTAGAATATAAAATTAGACCACACAGGTATATAATTCACATTAAACAAAACAAAACAAAGCAAAAACTTATTTTGTCAAAATCAGGTGTTGTAAAGCTATAACCCATGGGCCAAATCTGGTGTACTTACTGTTTTCATAATTAAAGTTTAATTAATTAAATAATTAATTTTTGGAGACAGGGTCTTGCTTTGTCCTCCCAAGCTGGAGTGCAGTGACACAGTCTGGGCTAACTGCAACCTCTGCCTCCCAAGTTCAAGTGATTCTCCTGCCTCAGCCACCCAGTAGCTGGGGTTACAGGCATGCACCACTATGCCTGGCTAATTTTTGTATTTTTAGTAGAGACGGAGTTTCACCATATTGACCAGGCTGGTCTCAAACTCCTGACCTCAAGTGATCCACCTGGCTCGGCCTCCCAAAGTACTGAGATTACAGGCATAAGCCACTGAGCCCGGCCCAATAAACTTTAATTTAAATAGCAAATAAAAGACATAAAGAGGCAATTAACAAATGGGGAGATAATAATTATCAAATTTGTGGAGAAATTTTCAACATCATTACTAACCAGAAGACGCAAACTAAAGCAAGAATTAAATATCATTTTACATTCATCCGATCAGCAAAAATTAGGAATCTGGACATTATCAAGTATTGGAGAGGGTACTGCCAAACAGGAAACTTCACCTCCTGTCTCATATGCATTTGAGCAAATTCTCGATGGTGAAGCTGGCAGCAACTCATGAATGTAAGTATGTTTATTTTTATTTATTTATTTAGACAGGGTCTTGCTCTGTTGCCCAGGCTGGAGTGCAGTGGCACTATCACAGCTTACTGCAGCCTTAACCTCCTAGACTCAAGCCCTTAAGTCTCTCACCTTAACCCTAGAGTAGCTAGGACTGCAAGTGTACGCCAGCATGCCTGGTCAATTTTTTATTTTTATTTTTTTTAGAGCTGAGGTTTCACTATGTTGCCTAGGCTAGTCTTAAACTTCTGAGCTCAAATAATTCTCTCACCTCGGCCTCCCAAAGTGCTTGGGTTGTATGTGTGAGCCACTGCACCTAGCCAAGTCTCTTAATATTTTGTCACTCAGAGATATATTTCTGAGTGCTTATCTCAGAGAAATAAACAATCCCTCACAAGTCCATGTTAATAGCAGTGAAGTGAGATACTTAAGATCCCAAATCAAACGAAACAAACAAAAAAAACCACAAAACACCAATTAAAAAACAAAAAATTTAATCATAAAGCACCCTAAAATAAATGTTATTATGAAGTACTCATTTGGGATCTCTAGTATAATAGCAGTAAGGAAATTATATAACTTTTGCTTTCTTAGTAAAATAGTCTATTAGTAGCATTTGGTTTCTGCAAAATTCTCAGGAACTTCAATTTTAAAAATCCTAAATCCTAAATGTAGACACATGAATGACCAGAATACACCATCTCCTATGACACAATTCTTGTCTATTCTCAGAAAAAAGAAACTTTTTTTTTTTTTTTGAGACGGAGTCCCCCTCTGTTACCCAGGCTGGAGTGCAGTGGCAGGATCTCAGCTCACTGCAAGCTCCGCCTCCCGGGTTCACGCCATTCTCCTGCCTCAGCCTCCCGAGTAGCTGGGACTACAGGCGCCCGCCACCACGCCCGGCTAGTTTTTTGTAATTTTAGTAGAGATGGGTTTTCACAGTTAGTTAGCCAGGATGGTCTCGATCTCCTGACCTCGTGATCCCACTGTCTTGGCCTCCCAAAGTGTTGGGATTACAGGCGTGAGCCACCACACTGGCCAGAAAAAAAGAGTCTTTAAATTTAATCCCCCCTACCTATGTCTCCCCACAAAATGTGAGTTACATGTTTAACACAGAGAAAATCTGGATACATTGTTTATTCCTTTTTCCATTGTCCATTTGAAGATGTTTAATCGTTACAATAACGATTCTGTAATTCTTACAAATTGTCTTGCAAAAAAATTTGTTGGTAGGGAGAGGCCACAATAGCACAGAAAAAAAGAGCATGTTCCTCCCCCCATACTTATTTTTATTTATTTATATTTTTTGAGACGGAGTCTCACTCTGTCACCCAGGCTGGAGTGCAGTGGCACGATCTCGGCTCACTGTAAGCTCCACCTCCAGGGTTCGCACCATTCTCCTGCCTCAGCCTCCCAAATAGCTGGGACTACAGGCGCCCGCCACCACGCCCAGCTAATTTTTTTGTATTTTTAGTAGAGATGGATTTTCAACATGGTCTCGATCTCCTGACCTCATAATCGGCCCACCTCGGCCTCCCAAAGTGCTGGGATTACAAGCGTCAGCAACTGCGCCTAGCCGATTTTCAAATAAACTTCATAGGTACTTCTCAAGGTGAGTTAATCATGAATGATCCACTCTATTTTTGTCATTTGATTCACAAAATATCCCCATGTTCACATGCACACACACACACACACACACATTTGAATAAATATACTCAATTTTGCATAGACAGAGGAGTGCTGTAGTCTAAGGCAGGATTCATTGGCCCAGATTTCCGAGTTTCAAGAGCAATCTGCCTCCAGTAACCTTTTCACTTCCTAATGATTACTTTGTGTGTTGGTGTTCTTTTGGAGTGATCTTCCTGCCAGTTATGCGTGGTGAACTCTGCCTTTTCACAGAGTGTACAGTAAAGCCCTCTCTAGTCACAACAGTTGGCCTTCTTGCATACTTTTCTAGTGGTAAGTACTATTGCTCTGACACTATTGAAAGCAAGAACTATGGTCTGTCTGTGATGAATTGTGGTAGGAGAAAGAACTAGGATTGGTCAAAGATTCTTACCTAACAAAATCCAAAGTAGCATTCCAGAGTTTTCAGGAGTTATATTTGTGTTAATAGGTCTGACTTTGGAGAATCAAAAATATCAGTGGCCTTTTGTTTTTGGTATCTTAAAAAGAATAAAGAAACATGATCCACAACTTCTATTTGTGCCACCTTTGAGATTGTGATCCTACAATATTTAGGGGTTCCCTTTTACAGTAATGAATTATATAAAGCAGGAACAATAAAATTAATATAGCAGAAACAAGTGATTATCATGCATAGCTAACAATTTGAGAAACTATTGCCACTTTGTATTTAATTTCATTTCCTTGCTATATTTTAAGCCTGTTTCATGATAAGCTACATCCATGCAATTGCAAATATGACTTGCCTGCATTTTCAAGTGGTTCCATGGGGCATTTTCTACTTTCTGTGTCTCTCACACTTAAACATAGTCAACAAAGTTATCATTTCATAGCTGTTGAAACGGTGCCATTCATCTCCTGTGATGTAATTTTACATAGTCAGTCCAAACCGTAGCTGTGCATAACAATTCCATTGATATTCTGTCAAATGTCAAAAGCTTTCAAGTTCAGCACCTACACATTTATTGCATTGAAGCTGGAGATTACCTGAAAATCGTTTTGTCAGTGCTTCTTCCCATTAGATATAAAGAAGATACAGAGGGCGAGGGAGGAAGGCCTTGCTGCCTTCATATGTATGGTAAAAAAAAGTTTTCCAAACACTAGCAGTGCTCCAAAATAATGATGGCAACTTATTTATTTTGGTAGCTCAAAACCTAGCAGAATTTCTGGCTGTATTCTTGCATTTGCAAAGAAATGAATAAATGAATAAAATGAAGGGAAATGTCTATCGTCAGTCAGCCAAACATTCCTTTGCCATCACTGACCTCTGAGTCCTCTACCAAACACTATGTGGATGAATACAAAAGGAAGTAGAAGGAAGAGGAGGAGAGGGAGAAGAAGAGGAAGAAGGAAGAGGAGGAGATGGGGTAAAAACGTGTTGTTTTTAACAATATAGTGCTTAGGATCAGAAACTTTGGAGACAAATAGATCAGAGTTCTGAATTTTGACTATGCTTTTTCCTTGTTATGTGACCTGATATAACAAAAACAACTCTTACTGAATTCTTATTTTGTGCCAGGAGCTGTTTAAGAGATTTACCCATGTAAATTTATTTAACCTTTGCAGCTCTATGAAATACATACTATTCTATCACAATTACTAGTAGTAGTATTGCTATTATTATAATCCCTATTTTGCAAATGAGGCAACAAGTCACGGAGAGTATAAA
>NW_012099765.1:3864293-3886552 GCF_000951045.1 Mandrillus leucophaeus
AGCCAGGATGGTCTCAATCTCCTGACCTCGTGATCTGCCTGCCTCGGCCTCCCAAAGTGCTGGGATTACAGGCGTGAGCCACCGCGCCCGGCCCCAGTCCTCATGCTTAACCACAATATATAACCAATAACACTCTGTTACAATGCTACCTCTCAAGTAATTAAACTTTTCTAAGCTCCACTTTACAAGCACAGAAAATGGGATCATTATATCTACCCTGTAAGCTTGATGTGAGAATTACATCAGGTAAATCACAAAGAAAAAAGTGTCCCCAGGACTCCACAGACTGCAGATAGTCATATTAAGAATATACATTTTCTGTGTTCTTCCTTTCATTGGGTAACACAGGGCCTCCAGACCTTCTGTGAAGTCACACCTCCCCAGCTGACCTTGATGAGAATCCTCAGTTATGCCCCATATGAACTCATGAGCCTGCCATCAGATAGAGCTAAATCCTCTTTCTTCCTCTTTTGCTCAGCGATTTCCTTATTGGTGACCTATGTCCATAGACATCCTTGAAGATGCATTTCTTCCAAGGATATTGTCTCTAGACATGATCCTTCAGCCACCAGTCTTGTAGAAATTGCAGGTTCCATGCAAAAACAGTGAGCATCTCTCTAGTATAATTTGGCCTTTATCATGATGCTTCAGGTCCTAAGCATTATCAGAGAGTCCTATGAAAATTACCCCTGAGTTTTTCTCTCCAGCCCATATTCTTGATGGGGATTGAAACCAATTCAAAAACTCTAGGCAAGGTAAAGATGTTCTTGCTTTCCTTTGAGTGGTCTCTTGGAATCCCCAGAGCATGCACACATATGCACAAACTTCCTGATTTAGCATTCAGACAAAAATCAAGAACCTCAGGCAAGTCTACTTATGCAAATAGATACTACAGATCCTTGTGGTACTGACTAGTCATCAGCAGATGCATTGATGTAAACCTAAATTCTTTTAAACTCAGGTAGACCAGCTATACACTAAGTACTTAGAGTAAACATCGTAAACATTCATTTTTCTTTATTATCATTAGCCCTGGAAACAGATCAGCTCTCCAGCCATATGCCAAGTCATTCATTCGGCAGCTTTCTTTTTCAAAGTACAACCTACAAAGATTAAAAATAGAGAAAAAGAAGCCACAGTGTCTGCAATCCAGACATTGACAATTTCCCTGAATAAAGGAGACACACACGCTAGAAGTAGTGGTGTAACTAAGTAAATAAGTGTGTAAATGTTAACATCCATTCATAGATTCAGCCATCAACTATGCATTGTTTACCATGTAGCAGCATTATATTAAGAATCAGTAATACCATGATGGATAAGTAGATGTGCTCTCAGCCCTCATGGAGCTTATATCACAGTGGGGGAGATGACAAAAAAAAAAAGTAATACAATAAGAAAGATTGTGAAAATCTTCATGCAAACAAATAGAATATAGACTAGAAGAGCAGGATTTTAGAGGAGGAGGCTGCATTAGTTTGCTAAGGCTGCCATACCAAAATACTACAGAGTAGGTGGCTTAAACAATAGAAATTTATTTTCTCAGAGGTCTAAATCAAAGTGTTGAAATGATTGGTTTCTTCTAAGGTTTGCCTCCTTGGCTTGCAGTTCCCACATTTCTTGGTCCTAAGACTCCTTTGAACTTGGTGAAGAACTTTTGTACATCTAAGTTATATCTATCAATATTACTTACTACTCTAGAAAGTAAAACTGAGATTTTTAAAAAATATTTATTAGTAGAGTAAATAATAATCCAGTATGTGTTGACATAAAAGGTATATTTTTATGACTAAGTATGTATATCTTCTAAAACAAAGAAATAAAAGAGTGCCATTGTCTTACATTTTCACAACTCTTTAATAGCTGACTCAATATGAGACATATATCTGGGTCTGAATTGTCTGTTGTGGTATCATTTGCCATGCAGCCTCTAGAAAACTCCACTGTACACTTGTAAATGAATGAAAGTGAAAAGAGCTAATAATGTCTTAGTAACATTATTAAAATGGCTTTGATCTCACAGACCCCTGAAAGGGTTTCCGGGATTCCCAGAGGTCCCTAGATCTTGAGCACAATTTGTGAATCACTGCTGTGAATTAGGAGTAAAGTTTTTTTTGTTTTTTTTTTTTCCTCTTGTTGAGCAAGGTGTGTGAGAAAACATTTCCTAACAGGAATGGCTATCACCAGTTTAAGATCATATGGTTCTCATGGCTAGAATATAGTGAAGGCTTATTTTCCTTGCCCCAGCTTGTTGTTCTTAGACATTATTCTCCATTCATAAATGGAATTTTCTTGTTTGGAGAGATATGCATTTGTACTCTTCGTATAGCTGATGTTTTTCATCCCAATTGTTTCATCATTATTTTATTGTAACCCTTGGAAGACAATACAGCCTAACGGTTAAAATCAGGGGACTGCTAACTCTTTCTGTAAAAGGCCAGATGGTAAATATATAATAGTTGTCCCTCCAAATCCACAGTTTCACTTTGTGGGATTTCAGTTATCAGCAGTAAACTGAAGTCTGAAATATTACACAGAAAGTTCTAGAAATAATTCATACGTTTTAAATTGTATGTTGTTCTGAGTATTGTGATGAAATCCCATGCTGTCCTGCTTCATCCACCTGGGATGTGAATCATCCCTTTGTCCAGCATCTGCACCCTGTAGAGGCCGCCCACCTGTTAGTCACTGAGTAGCTACCTCGGTGATCAGATGGACTGTTGCTGCATTGCAGTGCTTGTGTTCAAGTCACTCTTATTTTACTTAATAATGGCCTCAAAGCTCAAAAGTGGTGATGCTGGCATATTGTTATAATCGTTTTATTTTATTATTAGTTATTGTTGTTAATATCTTAAGATATCTCATTTGTATATTAAACTTTATTATAGGTGTGTATGTACAGAAAAAAGCAGTATATGTAGGGTTTGCTACTATTCGTGTTTTCAGGCATCCACTTTGGGGTCTTGGAATATATCCCCCTGCCGATAAGAAACTACAGTATTTTAGACTTTGCAGTCTAAGTGGTCTCTGTTGTAACTACTCAGCACTGCTATGGAAGTGTGAAAGCAACCACAGACAATATGTATATAAATGAGTGTGGCTGTGTTTCGATAAAACTTTATTTACAGAGGCAGAAATTTAAATTTTATATAATTCTCATATGTCATGAAATGTTTTTCTTGTTTCTTTTTTGAACCACTTAAAATGTAAAAACTATTCTTAACTCTATCTAGAACATACAGAAACAGACGATGAGCCAGAATTGGCTGCTGGGGCAATAGTTTGCCTCATAGTTAGAAGTATGGATTTGTTTGCAGTCAGATTGGGAGTTAAACAAACACCTATTCAAGAATTTTTAGCTGAGTGATTCCAGGCAAGGCAACCCCTCTAGGCCTTTCTTTCCCTATCTGCAAAATGGTAATAATGATAACAACTCCATCAGGGTGCCCTGAGTTTAATATACACAAAGTATTAATGGCAGTGCTTGGACCAAATAAATGCCCAATTACTGGTCATTACAACCATTGCTGGTTATTGTTTTGACCAACTGGTGTAACATTTTAGGTTAATGACTTTGAGCTGAACCCTAACATAAGCTTACATTTTGATCTTGTACTGGGAAAAGCACCACGTATTACAGGAAAAAGACCTAAATTAATTGTGCATAAATTTGAGCAAGGCATTTTTCTCTCTGGTCTCATCTTCTTCACCTTTAAAATAAAGTTGGTGGGAGGCCAGGTCCACTCTAAAATTCTAATGACTCTGAATCCAGAAATGCTAATTGGCTTGCTTGTGTCCTTATTTCCCTATCAAAAAATGAGAGTGAAACAATATGGCTATTCCTGTGGGAAATATAGGAATTTTTAGAATATCCTCTAGAGAAAGAAAGTTCAACATTTCAGGTCATTTTAATTAACCAACAAATATAAGATCCCATGAGACCATGGAAAAGTATTGACTCCTCTTCCATTTTCAGTTGATTATCCATGCTGGTTGCAAATTTCCAATTTTCTAAATTAACTTTCATGTTTGAGTGAATAGAACATAGCATGCATTTCATTTCATTTTATTTTATTTTATCTCAGCATACAATAATTTAGTCTGAGTTGAAATAGAGTTCTGGAACAAAGAACTTACAGTTGTGTTATTTAAGCATATTTGATAGGAATAAAGACCCAATCAGGCCAAATTAATTAAATGAGGATTTATTGTATGGTACACATGGAAATTTCCTGTGACTTGAAAGCTTAGGCTTCCTGAAATCCAGTTTGCCACATCTTGATTTCGTGTTAATGCCCACTGAGATTTCCCTTCACTCATCCAGTATGCCCAGTACATATGTAGTATTTAGAGTAAGTCTTGGAAAGAGCCATTTCTACTGATTTTGACATTATCAGGTAGAGTTCTTTAAACCAACCATACCGTGGAGCACCAGCTCAATATTTATTGAGCATATACTATATGCAAGGTCATCCATTATGCCCTGGGGATGTAACATTAAGCAAAGCAGAAGACCCTACTCTATGAAGGAAGTAGAAGGAAAAAATGAAAATAAATAAGATGCTTTGGAGAGGGTTAGTGATAGGAAGAAAATGACTGGGGAATTACTTTAGATAGGTTGGCCAGTGCCGGACTCTCTGATGAGGGAATATTCAAACCCAGACCTGCAAGATGTGAAGGGGCTAACCATGTGAAGATGGTGGTGATGGTGATGGTGTTGGTGATCATGGTGATAGAAACGGACACATATTAGTGCAGATATTGCTCTAAGTGCATCACATAACCAACTAATTTAATCCTCAGAATCTTTCTCAGAGGTGGATAGTATTATTAACAAGCTTTGCAGTACGAAAGTCAGAAATACATAGAGATTAAATCATTTCAAATCAAGATCAGAGTTTATAAATGTTAGGCCCAGAATTGCAACCTAAACCTCAGCTTTATTTAAAACATTATAGTGAGACAAAAGAACATTCCAAGCAGAAAAAACAACAAGTGTAAAATCAATTTTTTTGAGTCAGTCTTGCTCTGACACAGGCAGTGGTTTCCTTGAGCTGGATATTGTTTGTGAAATGGTTTTAGTGAGACGGGGAAGTTGGTTGGGCTGTCATCATGACCAACTTGTTGGGTGTAAATCAGCCTGTGTAAACCCCCTCAATACAGTATATTTAAAAAAAAAAAAAAAGATAATGAGGCTAATTTACAACCACATTGAAAAATGATATACTGGTGTAAATTACTTTTCGAAGTTATTTTCAGAAAAACTGGTTTGACCATTTTTGCTTAAACAAAGTGGACCCTTTGGATTCAAACTTTGATATTGATGATGTAAAGTAAATTATGCTTTCTATTAGCTTATTTATTTGCTTTGCTTGCTTCTAAAACAAATTTGTTCTTTTATTATACAGAATGTGTCACTGATTTTCTGGCTTTAATTTATATCCTAAGTAACTAAACCATAGAGGTTCTCTCAGCCAAATCAACACAAAAACCAAAGAGGTCCTAGAACTTCTGTTTGCGTTGAAGATGTGTGCATCACTGCACTGTCAGAACAATTACATGGCATCCTTTTGAAATGTCTTAAGTGTCGTTGGAAAGTATATTAGAAACTCCATCATTCTGTGGTCATGGACGCATAGTGATTTAATAAGAATACCAAACATAGTAGCATATTATAAAGGAGAGGGAAATGAATTCATTCAAGTAACTATTTTGAAAACTGCAGTTAATGATGAAAAGAATACCTTTTAATTTCCTAGTTGTTTTCCAAAGTGCTTATAACCCATCTATTTTACTGTGGGAATTCTTCCTCTGAAAAATCTTTTGCGGTTTTTAGACACAGGCAAAGTCTGAGTTTTCATTTATTTGTAGAGAAATATTACCTCTTCAACTGAGATTGGGTCATTACATGACACAACAATGGAGAATGATTTAAATAATTATTCCTTATACTGTATCCTGTATCTCATCCCTCTAATATACACGTCATACATTCGACCCTGTATTGAGTAAAACAATGTACAAGACAGTCTATCAAAAATATCTGAGTCACAGAGACTACAAAAATCCTGTAATGTAACCTATGTAAGAGACATGTGTAATTTTCATACAATAATAATGACCTTGTTGACACCAACATTTATGATGCAGTTACTGTGTGATAGATACCATGTGATGTATTTTATTTACACTCTCTTTAATCCTTAGGAGATGGCTTCAAAGTAGTTGTTACTATTTCTGAAGAAGTAGAAGATCAGAGAGGCTAAGTAGTTTGCCCACAGAGCTAATAAGTAGCAAACTCCGGATCTAAACAGGTTTGTCAGACTCTGAAGAAAATGTTTCTGTGTGTTATGATGACATTTTCCTGTGTGTTCAACAGGATGTTGTGAGGTCAAATCAGTTTAGAAACATTGGGTTGAACAGTTAAACATATTTGTTAACTAAAAGGCTTTTTCAGAGCCTTTAATATGCAAAGTAAAGCTACAAGGAAATAATATAGTATAAATATTGACCAGGCATATTTAATTGATGAACCCCACATCTACCACCATCCCCAAATCTGTCAATTAAAGAATCTTCAGTGAACTTTGAGCTGTGAGAGCTGAAACCGTATTAGGTGGGGTTAAGAAAAGTAAAGGTAGAGAATGTAGAATATCCTTTCTTTCTTTTTTTTTTTTCTTAAGTTGGTTGATAGCTCAGTAAGCAGTTGCATTGTTAAGGGCAGTTTCAGCTAAGAAAGGAAAATCTGAATAGATGCAAAGGCAAAAAACAGGGACATGCTCAAGCGGTGAATGTGAATATGAAGGATAATTAAGAAACAACATTTCAGATGTGATTTTAGGGCTTGAGTATAAAAAATGTGGTGGTTGTTATTAGATTTGAAGCTGGTGGAATTTCTGAAATCAGTGAAAAAGTAGACATCAGGAAAAAATAGACAAATTCTAAAGAATAAAAATAGAGTACGCTTCTTTCTTGTGAGCACCTAAACTATCCAGTGAAATAGAAATAAAATAATTTATTCAAAGAGGAGTTGATAATTTGAGAGTGTTGAAAAGATTTTCAAAACTCTACTGAAAATATTATTATTATTATTTTTTTTTTTTTTGAGACGGAGTCTCGCTCTGCCATGGAGTGCAGTGGCCAGATCTCGGCTCACTGCAAGCTCCACCTCCCGGGTTTACGCCATTCTCCTGCCTCAGCCTCCCGAGTAGCTGGGACTACAGGCGCCCGCCACCGCGCCCTGCTAGTTTTTTGTATTTTTTAGTAGAGACGGGGTTTCACCGTGTTAGCCAGGATGGTCTCGATCTCCTGACCTCGTGATCCGCCCGTCTCGGCCTCCCAAAGTGCTGGGATTACAGGCTTGAGCCACCGCGCCCGGCCTGAAAATATTATTTGTAATAAAAAATTAGTTGGGTAAAATCTTATAAAATTGCTTATAATTTGACCTTTTTCCTTCCATATCCGTATTTTTAAAACATTTTGTTATGTGAAAGTTTCATATGGTTTAACCTAATGTTATAAATTACTCAGTGGGATTCAACTGAGACTGAGTAACATGAATTTGAAGTCTAAATATATTCCCTGCAATTATTTGAGGATCAAACAGTGAAAAGAATCAGAAAGAGGAAATCAGGAAGTGATCCTGAGGAGGAGACAAATAAAAATATCAAGGGATAAATAAATAATCTGTGGTGCCAATGATTTTTTATTTATATTTATTTATTTATTTATTATGGAGTCTCTCTCTGTCGCCAGGCTGGAGTGCAGTGGCGCGATCTCGGCTCACTGCAGCCTCTGCCTCCCGTGTTCAAGCTATTATCCTGCCTCAGCCTCTTGAGTAGCTGGGACGACAGGTGCATGCCACCACGTCCAGATAATTTTTGTATTTTCAGTAGAGGTGGGGTTTCACCATGTTGACCAGGATGGTCTCAATCTCCTGCCCACGTGATCTGCCCACCTCGACCTCCCAAAGTCCTGGAATTACAGGCGTGAGCCACCATGCCCCCACCGAATGACTTTGAACAATTGATCAATTAGTGATGGGGTATTTGAAGCCAGAGAAGGTTGGCTTGGGAGAGCAAGGCATGTGTTAAGAAAGAGGCTTGAAGAAAATATACAAATTTAGAAATGATTTTTAAAATAAAATAACTTTTAAAATAGTGGTACACCATTTGTACTTTCCCTGGGTAAACTATGCTGCTGTCCATGGTCCTGAAATATCAGTGTGCCTTCAGACTTGGCTGTCCTTTCCTATCACTTGGATTCGGATATTCAAACCTGGACTGCGAAAAGGCAGAAGTCAATGACAGAAAAAGAGAGACAGCAGGTTGAGGGAAATGAGGAAGATGAATGAGCCGGGCGTGGTGGTTCATGCCTGTAATCCCAGCACTTTGGGAGGCCAAGGTGGGTGGATCACGAGGTCAGGATATCAAGACCATCCTGGCTAACACGGTGAAACCCGTCTCTACCAAAAATACAAAAACAAACAAACAAACAAACAAACAAAAAAAACATAGCCAGGCGTGGCGGCTGCCTGTAGTCCCAGCTACTCAGGAGGCTGAGGCAGGAGAATGGCTTGAACCCAGGAGGCAGAGCTTGCAGTGAGTGGAGATAGCGCCACTACACTCCAGCACTCCAGCATGGTCGACAGAACACAGCAAGACTCTGTCTCAAAAAAAAAAAAAAAAAAAAAAAAAGAAGATGAATGATGAATGAAAGAATGAAATAGCCAAACATTACTATTCGTAGACAGAGATTTTAAGTATGTAGAAGACAGCCATTTTATCTGATTTTCAAGCGATTGTTGCTACTAGGAAAGAGACCTGATGAGCTGGGGACCTGTGAGTAGCTTATCTCCCTCAAGTCAACAACCTAGATGCCCCTTCCCCCATGTCTCCTGCACTGTAGTTTAGGTTCTGATTCCAGATGGAGACTTTGGTGTTGGTTCCTGAACAGGAAAGGAATTGGAGCTGTTGTATATTAACACTCTTTTAGAGGCTGTCAGGCTAAGTTGTTAAATAGATAACGGATTTTTAATTCTTAGGGGAAAGACTGGCAGTACACTTAAGAAAAGTGCATGCTGCTCTTATTTGTCTTGTGAAACAAGAGAAACGAGAGAAAGAGAGTCCAGCAATGATCGTTCCAAACAAAATTATATTTGAGAAAGTTTAATTTCACTTAAAATGAGAATATGAAAGGAGTCAATTTTTTAAAGGTGGATGATGTAGTGAAATATGTTTAAGTTTTAATAAAAAATGACTCAGTATCAGTTTTTTATTTGCTGCCATAATAAATTGCCATGAACATAGTAGATGAAAACAGCACATTTATTGCCTTACAGTTTTGTAGAAGTAAGAATTGTCAGAAGTCTCAACATGGATCTTACTGGGTTAAAACCAAGGTGTCTTCAAGGCTGTATTCCATTCTGGAGGCTCTAAGGATGAATTCATTGCCTTTCTTTTTCCATGTTCTAGAGGCTGCCAACATTTTTCAGCTCATGACCCCCTTTCTTCATCTTCAAAGCCAGCAGTGCTGCATTGTTATGATCATTTATTCATAATAACATCTTCCTCTGATTCTCTCTTCTTCTGCCCTCCTCCAACTTTAAGCACCTTTATGATTACTTTGGGGCCACCTGCATGACCTAGGATACTCTCCCTATTTTAAGGTTAGCTGATTAGCAACCTTAATTGCACCTTAATTCCTCTTTACCATGTAACCTAATATATTCACAGTTTCCAAGGATTAAGACACAAACATCTTTGGGGACTAGTACATGAGCACATTTGGAATCAGACGTTATTCTTACTACAGAACAGACAGAAAACCCTGCTAACATACTAATTCACCTCCCGTGATTCCATGATTTAACTGGGCAGATATACTTTCCCTTTGTGATATTAAAATGAGACCATGCATGTAAAGTTCTTAGAAAAATGTTTGGCACATGGTAAACTATGCTTAGTGGTTTTTTTGTTTGTTTTTTCATTTTCTATCTCTTTCCAGGAAATAGTGATTCCATGGAGAAAGTCAAACCCAGGTCTGATTGACCCAAAGCCTATGCATGTAAACATTACAAGCCTCTAACAAGATTAGACTGTAAATAGAAGAAATAGTATATGGATGTGCTGTTGCTTGAACTCTTTCCTAATAAAAGATAGAAAAAGTAGCAGGGTTTATGGAGGCACTGATTACATTCAATGTTTATTTGATAGTTATTGAACACCTACACTGTGTCAGGCTTTGTGGTAGGCACCGGGAAAAAATAATAAATAAAACAAATAAATTTCAGGCTCCTGTCTATTGTGTGTGCACGTGTGTGTTGGGGGGAGTTGAGGAAGAGGATTGGGATATACAATAAAACCAGTAGTATAGTTTATGTTTTGGGAGTTAAGAGAGAAAGTGGCTGGTAGATAATGCCCACCCATCCCTTCCAAAGATGTCCATATCTATTCTCAAGAACTTGTGAATATGTTAGTTTACCTAACAAAGGGATCTCTGCAGATGTGCTTAAGATAAGCACTTTGAGATAAAAATATTATTCTGGGTTATGGGGTCCTTAAAAATGAAAGAAAGAGGTAGAAGAGGAAGTCAGTGATGCAATGTAAAGACTCAACCTACTGTTGCTATTTTTGAAGATAGAGGAGGGGGAAAATGGACCAAGGAATGTGGGCAGCTTCTAGGAGCTAGAAAAAGAAGGGAAATTGATTTTTCCCTAGACTCTCCAGAATGGAAATACCGTTATATCAGCTACTCTGCTGATATCATGATGTTACCCCATTGAGATATATGTCATACTTTTGACCTCCACAACTGTAAGATAATAAATCAGTGAGGTTTTAAGACACTAGGTTTGTGGTCATTTGTTACAGCAGCTATAAACAACTGAAAAAGACAAGGAGAAGAGTAAAAAAGATCATTGCTGACAATCATATCTCCTAAGACATTTTATATACCTAAATATATTTTCCCCTGAAACAATCAGGAATATTTTTTATCACAGGTAGCAAACTGAACTGATCTATATAGAACAGGGAGAGCTTATTATAAGGATACAGGGATGTCACGAAACTCAAGGAGAGCAGTGTTGCCAGTTCAGTAAAACAGATCCAGAACCAAGAGCAGGAAGATTGTCTAGACTTTTGCCCTTCACATTTGCTTTCTGCTTCTCTGAAAATATCTCTCCAGGCTATCTTCCCTAGGGTTTTCCCTCTGTACAACTGAATACAATTGACACTTTCACAGGAACTGTCAGATCTGAAGGTTCCTTGCTACAAGTAAAGCCACCCAAAGGTAGAATCTCAATAGAAACTTCTCTCTCTCTCTTTCTTTCTCTCTCTCAATCCCTTCTGGCATCCTTATTTTTGGCAGAGAAATTTTCACTGTTCTAGCTTGGGTCAGATGCCTTGCCCTGGACCTATCCATCATACATGTTGAAGGGTGGGTCATGCTTGACATAAAGTGGCTGCTTAGAGATCATGTCCTTTGCAGGGACATGGAGGAAGCTGGAAGCCATAATTCTCAGGAAGCTAACACAAGAACAGAAAACCAAACACTGTATGTTCTCACTAGTAAGGGGGAGCTGAACATTGAGAACACGTGGACACAGAAAGGGGAACAACACACACCAGGGTCTGTTGGGGTGGAGGGTGATGGGAGAGAACTTAGAGGATAGGTAAATAGATGTGGCAAACCACCACAACACACGTATACCTATGTAACTAATGTGCATGTTCTGTAACATGTATCCCGTTTTTTTTTTAATAAATTAAAAAATGGTTGCTCAGAAAAAGGAAGATTGTTAGAAACTGGACACACAACCCAGTATGTTTATTCTCCCTTGTTGATTCTACAACTGAGAAGATAATTTTAGGAAAACATAGCATTTTCTCTAGCCAATATTATTCAGTACTTATTCAGAACAAGGAATTGTGTGAGGTAATGAGTAAGACGCAAAGGCAACTGAGAAACATTTACCAAATATCTATCCTTATGCCAAAAACTTTGTTAAATCCTTGGGTCATAAAGACAAAGAAAACAGCACACTCAAGGAATGGAGGAGAGAAGGCAATTTAGACTATTGTGTGTTGTATGCTGAATAGAAGGTGCCTGCAGAGTGCTGGCACAGCACAAGCAATGACACCATTTATCCTACTTGGTCGGGGTGGAGTAGGACTGTGGCAAAATTCCAGCGAAGGTAATTGGGACTTCCAGGTGAACGAGACAGGAAAATACAGCTCAGAAAGAAGGAGAGTATCTGCCAATCCCACAGTCATGAAAATAATCATTGACGCACAGACCCAATGAGAGTAGCAGGGTGTTAAGAGTGACAGGGCTTGTAGGGGAAGAAGATTCCAGCTCTTAAAGGCTCACAATCTAGCAGTGGAGACAGGGTAGGTAATAAACAACTCTTACAAGATCTGAATACATCAGAATAATATTGAAGTGACAAAGAAACACACTTTGTGAGTTTTGGAGGTAAGTTTGGGGCTCAGGGTCAAGTTAAAATCCAATTGGGAAGACTAGAAATCTTCCTAGGATAAGCTGGCTTTTAAATGGTTTCATAAATAGGCTATGGTTGACAGGAATGAGCAAAATAGAACTTGAAATTAATTAAAATGCTCCTCTTCGAATTCAGAGCAAATTAACATTATGCAAAGCAACGTACCACCATGTGTATCACCCCAGCATTGATATAGTGTTTGCTCCCCAAGGTGATACAGTTTCTGTAAAACTGACTCTGTAATGATTTGTATCATCTTCCTCTTTTATTTCCAATAATTGTGTGGCTTCTTTAGAGGAAAAGGCTGTACTGTGCCAGGGAAAATATGGGAAAAGCATCGTGAATATCGAGTGGCAATGGGAAAGCCCAACGGAAAAGTATTTCCATCACAAAGTACTCTCTTCTCATGGAATCTTTGAAGTACGCCACTGGACTGCACATACCAAATTCCTCTTGCTTTGTTTCTTTTTTAAATTAATCATTTGGACATGTTGGGGCTTCAAATGTTTACTGGGTGATTATAAACACACTGAAGTACTGAAGGGAAACTCCCAGGACACCACATTCACCCTCATCGTCTTCTTAGATTTTATTTTGACGCACCATCAATTGGAATTTTTAATTCAAGCTATTCTCCAATGTTGCAACAATTTTACATACTATATTATCAAAGTTCCAAGTCCTTTTATAAGGGTAATTAAACATGCCAAGTTTGTTTCTAGAGTTCTGAGTCTGCAGTCACTCATCCACTGGTTCTATTACTGTGCTTAGTTTACTGCTTTCTGTTTTTTAATTTTATGGTGCTTGAGAAATTTACTCACTTTTAATTTCTCGTAAATTTAGCACCAAAGCTAGAGAAAAGGAAACCCAATCACTTACAGGGTAGGTGGGTGACATTCTCAAAGACATGCCATGCGTCTGAGGCATTTTTTAAAACTGCTTTTCTTCTAAGGAGAAGGCTCCATTTTCTAGGAATCCAATATTGATTATATCACTCCTTTTGACATAATCCCATACTCCTTATGCAGACAAAAACACCATTGATTTTTATAAACTAGTGGCATTTTTTTTTTTCCTATCACTGGAAGTTTTGTTTGGAAAAATGAGAATGGAAGCCAGTTCAGAGTAATCTATCTTTCTACATAAGTATTTCTGTGGCACTTATCACAGCGGTACCTGGGCACTCAAAAGCTCTATTAGACTAAAACACATACACTGGAGGAAAAAAAAACCCTAGATGCTAAGAAAACAGAAAGTTAAAAACATCAAGAGAAATAGGAAAAATGTTCTTTGTTCATGGACAACCAATGGGAGTTGAAGACAATTCTCAGGAGAAATAAGAAAATACATCTTTTCCTACATCCATTTATTTATTTAAAGACTTCTAAAGGACTATTCTGGGTCTTAGATTTAAGTGCAAAACACCACTGAGACTTGTGCCTAATCAAGGATGGAATATGACTCTTATTCTGGCATTCTAGGTAGAAGAACGAAAGATAAAGCATACACACACACACACACACACACACACACAAAATGAGGTACCAATTGATGCTAAGAATGTTTAGAATTCTGCAACAGGACAGTATTTTTTTTCCCTGTGTACTCAAGAAAATGGGCTTGATGCTCATGCAGTTGGATTTCCATAGATTCTGGCATTTGTAATGAGAAATACATAGGAAATGGATTGTTTGACGGTGAAACTTGCAGAACCAACTAAAGAGAAAGGGGCTGATGTCATAAGTCAAATTTCACATTAATTTTGTAAGTTAAGTGTTTTTTATTTACTGTAATATTAGTAAAATTATAGTATTATAGGCCTCATGTCATATAAAAGGGCAGGACAAATTATAGTGTCAATGGCTATTTATTCCATTATTTTTAATATATGAGAGAAATTACAAATAATTGCCTGATTTTTAATAAAAAATATCTTCTGCTATAATATTACTATATATGAAAATTCATATTTGAAAATAAGCCAATTTTCTTTTGCACATGTGATTTATAGATTTATGTTACAATCAAAGCCAATATATTGAGAAAAGCCACATTCATGGAAAACGAATACATATCTAATTTACAGGAGAGTCACTGCTATAAAGTTTTATTTGTATTGTGATGCAATTTCTGAGTAAAAATACCTTCTGCTCCATTTCATGGTGGGTAGCCTGCTGATTCTCAGGATTTTCATCCCAGTTTACCAAAAACAACCAAATTTTTATATGACATTTTTATATCAAAAACACTGCTGATAGATATTACATTTCAAAGAGTAAAGCCATCTTCATTTCAGGTTTACGTGGAAATTGGCAAATTAAAAGTATGTTAATAAGGCCAACAGTGATAGTTCAGGAATAAGATTTAAACTGAGCTTCTGTGCCAATGAGTGCATTAACTTTATTCAAAAATAGTGTATGTAAAATGGCACACAACTGACATGAGCTGATTATGATAATGTCTTAGAGCAAATTTTTGAAAATCAGGTACTATAAAAATATACCATTAACTTTATGTTAATAAAATATTTTGCTTGATGCCTTTTAAATTATTCATTTGAAGTAGTCTAAAAATATAAAAGAACTCTTATTATCATTCAATTTACATGATTACTTTTAAGTTCACTTTTTTGGTTTAACATAAACAGAGTATAAAATTCACATCAAGCTTTTGGTATTTAAAATGTGTAATTTTAATGCAAAAATTGAATGCTGTGTTACATTTTTAAGGTTGTCATTAGTATAAATATAATTTTGACTCCTGATTTGAAACAATTTAACCCTTAGGAGAAATTATCATGTTTCTTAGGTTGACTCATTATTGCTGCTTTGATTATAGATGAGTTTCTTTGTAAAAACACTTTTAAAAGAATCTAAGCACAGGGTTTTCCACAGATGCATTTGAAGAAATGATGGAAAGTACCAGGAGAAGAGTATCCTTTTCTCCAAAAAAGCCTAGCTTTGATTTTAATTATTATTATTTTATTATGATTATTATTTTTGAGACAGAGTCTGGCTCTGTTGCCCAGGCTGGAGTGCAATGGTGCGATCTTGGCTCACTGCAACCTCCGCCTCCTGGGTTCTAGCAATTCTCCTGCCTCAGCCTCCCAAGTAGATGGGATTACAGGCATGCGCTACCACGCCTGGCCAAATTTTGTATTTTTAGTAGAGACCGGATTTCACCAAGTTGGCCAGGCTAGTCTCAAATGATTTTAATTATTAAACAACCTTTATGTGCCCAGGAATGTGTGGGGCTTTTTATGGCTTTATACAGGAAGACAGCACCCTGGCGGCCTCTCATTGCTTACAGTCAAATTGGAATTTCTACCATCGAGTTGCAACATTTATGGCACAGTGTTGGGTACATAATACTACCCAGAGAATTGGATTTATATAGTCAAAATTTAATAATATAAGACAGTAAAACTGGATAAAAATTCTAAATAGGGTAGGTTGTGACTTGAGTAGGGTGGATGTAATCTAGATTTTTAAAGAAGAGAGGGAATAGCCCTTTAGATGGGAGAGGTATTTGAATGGAAGATCACAGCCATCTCCTTTAGAATATATACAACATACAAAGCCTAGTTTCTGTCCTCAACATAAATAATTTAACATTTACATATATATTTATATATGCTTTAGTCTATATGCAAATATAAAACAAGTTATATAAACAAGTACTTTAAGCCACACAAAATTCCAAATATATACAGATACACAAAAAATTATCCAAATGCCAGACAATGGGTCGCTTATTTCGAAAAGTGTTTTAAACTCTATTCTTGGGAAGGAAGAGGGGAGAAGAGGAAAAATGATGGAGAAACTTGACTTGAAGCCTGATGCTTCTTTCCCACATGTGCCCAAGTGGTGGTTGCCTCACTCCTATGTATTTAAGAGAATGAGATTCTGTTGCATCTCATTTGGGCAAACCATCAATTTTAGCCTTCAGCATAGTCAGATATGAGTTTTTGACTTTTGCATAATGTTATAGTTTGAATGTGTCCCCAAAAGTATGTGTTAGAAACTTAATTCCCAATGCAACAATGTTGGAAGGTGGGGCCTAATAGGAGGAGATTAGATCATGAGGGCCCAGTGTTCATGAATGAACTAATGCCAGAAAGGCATCATAAAAGGACTTGAGCCTGCAAGTTCAGTCTCACTCTTTCTAGCATTTATGCTTTCTTGCTTTTTCACCATGGATAATGTAGCAAGAAAGTCCTTGCCAGATGTGGGCCCCGCAACCTTGCATATCCCAGCCACTAGAACTGTAAGAAATAGATCTCAGTTCCCTATAAACTACCTAGTCTCAGTTATTCTGTCATAGCAGCAACAAATGGACTAGGACCCATGGCTCAGTACAACACTATTTCCAGAATGTTACTAATTTGACACGACTGGCCAAGGCATTCAATAAGTTTCCCAAGAGCTTGGAATGTTTGTAGAACATTATTCTACAAACCTTATTCCATCAAAATTGCAAGGAACTGTGCAAGCTAGTCATCTCTCCTCCCACCCAATTGAAACCCCTTGTACAATATTATTTAGAGTGGTTCACCTAAGTTCAGTTTGAATGGTTAATAAAAAAGAGACGGCACTATTCTATGGGCACTTGCTCATTCTACTGGTCTTTCAAAAATTTGAAGACAGACATCACATTATTTTAATATCTTCCTTTGCTAAGCTAAGCATGTATGTTCCTTCATCTATTCTTCTCATAAAAGAGCTCTTAGATTACCTCCCTTCTTTATCTTGTCTTCTTCAGAACACTGCTTTATTTTGTTTTGTTTTGTTTTGTTTTGTGACAGGGTCTTGCTTTGTCACCCAGGCTGGAGTGCACTGGCATGATCTTGGCTCACTGCAGCCTCAGCCTCCTGTGCTCAAGCAATCCTCCCACCTCAGCCTCTCGAGTAGCTGGGGCCACAGGTGGGCACCACCAAGTCCTTCTAATTTTTGTATTTTTTTGTAGAGATGGGGGTCTTGCCACGTTTCCCAGGCTGGTCTCAAACTCCTGAGCTCAAGCCATCAGCCCACTTCAGCCTCCCAAAGTGTTGGGGTTACAGGAATGAGCCACCGTGCCTGGTCCAGGGCACTTTTAAGTTTTCTTTTATTTTGTTCTATAAATCATATTTATCAATGCTACTGTATAGTGATCCAGTGGAAATACACACACACACACACACACACACACACACACACACACACACACAAAATGAACTCTGGCCTCAAGAAATTTATATTCAAGAGGGGCAAGGTAAATATGTATCAAAGAACAACACAAATACACCATTATAAATTGTGTTAACTGTGAAAAAGGACATTACCCCAAATCAAATAGAATATCCAGAATGCTACATAAAATTCTCTATCTGATCAGACTTGCACAGAAAATAAAGAAGCTATTATTGACCTTGAGCTGAATACTACATTTTTGATACTGCAACCTAAAGATTGCTTTCACAAGTTCATATTGACCATGTGGTTAACTCAAACCTCTGGGTCTTTTTCGAATGAACTACTGTCATACTAACTTTCTTCTCTGCTTATATAATTAATTTTTGAACATCAATACAAAACCTCATAGATATGCATGTAAAATTCCATCATCTTGGTTATGGCCCTAAATGTCTAACATGTCAAAGTCATTTTTGAGTCATAATTAAGGCAGTTGAAACACTTAGTAAACTTTTGTGTCAGTGAAAAATGTGATAAACATTATTTCAGTGACTTCAGGAAAGTACCAAAGGTAGGACTGCAATGTGTGTATCAAACACATGTTCAAGTTGATATACTGATTCATATACTTAACTATGTGTAGCAGACTTTTGTTGTTTTTGCTATCCAACATCTATTTCTTCTTCCTCTGGCCATATATGTTTCTTGAGGAACCACTGTTCTGCGTTCTCACTCTGCATGATTTTGAGGGCTGAGTTTATCCCTGGTTCCCAGGCTGTCATGTAATCAAACTTGGTCAATGAGAATACCGACTCCCACTGGCTAAAAGATTGGAAATATAATATAAGCCAGTCTATTGAGTTTAAATTCCTGACCTTTGTAGAAGTGCTGGGAAGAGAGCCTTTGTTACTGGAATTGAAACTGGGAAGAAGTAAGATTAGAATTGTTAAGAGTCACCACACTAAGCCTGCAAGTGACAGAGGCCAAAGTAGAGCAAAGAGATAAAGAGAAAGAGAAACAACCCAGATCCTCAATGCACCTTCCAAAGTTTTAGATCCAGCTATTCTAGAGTCAAAGCCAGGTCTAGACTTTTCTGTTACATGAACCAGAAGAAGAACTCTTCTGCTTCAGACAGTTAGCACTAGGTTTCTGTCATTTGCCAAAAGTGTCCCAACTGATATGCCATGTTACTTAGTCCACATTTTCCTTTTGGTGACCAGAATATCACTGGTGTCTTTGTCATCTCTCTCTCTCTCTCTCCATTTTTTTCTTTTCTTTCTTTTTTTTTTTTTTGAGACAGTCTTCTCTGTTGCCTAGGCTGGAGTGCAGTGGCGCGATCCCAGCTCACTGCAATCTCCGCCACCCAGGTTCAAGTGATTCTCCTGCCTCAGCCTCCCAAGTAGCTGGGACTACAGGCCCCCCCACCATGTCTGGCTCATTTTTGTGTTCTCAGTAGAGACGGGGTTTCACCATGTTGTCCAGGCTGGTCTTGAACTCCTGACCTCAGGTAATCTGCTCTCCTCAGCCACCCAAAGTGCTGAGATTACAGGCGTGAGCCACTGTGCCTGTCTTTGTCATCTCTTTTATAGAAATCCAGATATAGGATCTCTACAGTGCTTTATTGGCCATTCTAGTAACCCTTTTGTCAAAGGAAATTAGATTTGTTAGCGATGATTTGTTTGTCCATAGTAAATTGATGCTGGCTTACAGTGATCATCTCTTTTCTAATACCATCTGTTTAATAATCTACCATAAAAGCTAACTAGTTTATTAGACAATTCCAAATTCCACTGCTTTGTGCATCATTCACAGTAGAATAATACATATTTTTTTCTCTGATCTTTTGGATATTTAATTTTCTAAAGTCTCAGGCACATGGTTCCCAAAGTTGTTGAATGTGAGCAATTTTTGCAATTGTCAAAAATCATCTCAGACCCCCAAAGGCTGGTAGCTGTACTTTAATAGTTGCTATTTATTAAAATAAAATACATAATGGTAAAAATGTATTAGTTAATTGTCATCTTTAAATAAAATTCTGTTTTATTAATCAAAGCATTCCTATAACTTGGAAAGTCTATTCCACTTATGTATAGGAAATATTGCTTATTGAATTTGTGTCTAAATCTAGTATAAATAACTTTTCAATCTCTTTCAATCTGGGCCCAGGGATAAGTGGGCCAG
Source organism: Mandrillus leucophaeus (assembly GCF_000951045.1). Taxonomy (NCBI): domain Eukaryota; kingdom Metazoa; phylum Chordata; class Mammalia; order Primates; family Cercopithecidae; genus Mandrillus; species Mandrillus leucophaeus. The sequence goes on from NW_012099765.1 coordinate 3,884,148, forward strand.
ATGAGGAAGTCCTGTAACAGTGCATTTGTTTGACTATGCCTAGCATTTTATCCCTGGCCCTTTTCAAATAAATGCAAGACCCCAGTGTCCCTTTCTTCTCAAATCCCCTTCACTTCTTCCTGTCAACCTCTATGGAGGCTGCTCTTTTGACTCTGCTCAATAGGCATCTTGAAATGAAAAGATGACCCGATGCGGAAGAACATTTAGGCCCTCAAGCCCACAAAGAACCTGGGGCATAAGCTGACACTAGAAAAACTTCACTTAGAACCAGAAAGTGCGGTTGGGCATGGAGCAGTTCTTTTGGCTTCCTCTAGCACAGAAAAAAAAAAAAAAAAAAAAGAGAGACTATAGTCCAAATACTCACAGGGGATAATTACCTGACAGACTGACCCTAATGAAAAAGCATTGCACAGCCCCTTCTTAAAAGCTTTTGGTGTGTGCTTTTTTAGATAGCAGCGCTGAAATGTGGACAACTAATAATGCCCAAATTTTCTTTCTGTCTGCTTTGGGCAGTTTATTTTTAAAATGAGGTTAAGCAAACTGCAGTTTAGGGAAAAATACACTTATTTTTACCATAGTAAACTGATTGTCATTTTGACATATCACCTTTATGGTTGACACAACCTTGACAACGTGACACATTAGCTCAGGAAAAAAAAAAAAAAAAAAAAAGTTTTTTCAGAATCAGATCCAAACCAAGCAGCAGTATCTTTCTTTAAAAATGTTATTGTTGTTATTAGGATTTGCTATCTGTAAAAGATTGTGGACTGGAGTCTGACACTCCATAATTCATGGTTGATAATTAGTGTGTTGAATGTCAAAACCTTGCTTTTTGCTCACCATGCAGCAATGAGATACACTTTGTCCAGTCTCTGCCTTAATTTTTTGAGACCATGGTACACAGCGGACACAAAACTGACAAACATATTCAATGTCTCCACATTGCTGGCTGAAATCTTGGCAAAGGTTATCATTGTCTCCAAACATCAAGACATAAACTGCTTGAATGAAGGGTTTTGTAGTGCATAGTTTTTAGTCAAACTTGTCACAAGAGGTGTAGTACATGAAGTTGAAGGATTTCAGAAAATGGTCCTCTTGATGTCTGGATTAATGTGAATAGCTAAAGAGCTGCCATATCCAGGTTAAAATATCTTTGTAAGTGGCCAGTTGTTTGAAACCTGGTAATAATGAACACCTGAATTATAATACCAGCCGTCTTATTTTTATTTTTCCCAAATATCCTCCTACAGAAGCAGCTGGTTGTGAGACTCAGATTAGAGGAATAACTATCATTCTACAAATATTCCAGCAACTTGAGACTTCGACACCTGATTATCCAACTGGTCTTCTTGTTTCTGATCCACTTTGCTTCTTTTCTCCAGAAATCTTCCTAAAATACTCCTTATAGCACATTTTTTTTTTTTCCATCACTCTGCATTTGCATTTCAGGTCTGAAGCCTAGGAGGGAATAAATAGCTTTCTACTGGTTACTACAAGTCTCAAATTTAAAGTGATGGGGAAGGCCAGGCACAGTGGCTCACGGCTGTAATCCCAGTACTTTGGGAGGTTGAGGTGGGTGGGTCACCTGAGGTCAGGAGTTCGAGACCAGCCTGGCTAACATGGTGAAATCCCGCTTCTACAAAAAAATACAAAAAAATAGCTGGGCCTGTAATCCCAGCTACTCAGGAGGCTGAGGCAGGAGAATCACTTGAACTCAGGAGGCAGAGGTTTCAGTGAGCCGAGATCGCACCATTGCACTCCAGCCTGGGTGACAGAGCCCGATTCTGTCTCAAAATAAATAAATAAAATAAAAATAAATAATAAAGTGATGAGGAAATATCCTTCACTTTTTTGTGATATTCTTGTACCCTAGCTGACCTTCTTTCTCGATTCTGTGCAATGGATATGTTTTAGGGATAGCATGACACAATGATAAGCAGGGTGACATAGTAGAAAGATCACGATTTAGGACAGGGTTGGAAAAAATTTATCTGGAAAGAGCCAGACAGTAAGTATTTTAGGCATTGCACACCAGACAGTCTCTGTTGCAACTACTCAACTCTGCTGTTATAGTATGAAAACAGCCATAGACAATACCTAAACACATGGGCATGGTGTTCCAATACAATTTTATTTAGGGACACAGTAATTGGAATTATAGAATTTTCATGTGTCATGAAATATTCCTCATTTAAACATTTCAATCTTTTAAAAATATAAAAAACATTCTTTTCACAGGCCACGCAAAAACAGGTTGTCGGCCAGATTTGGCTTGCAGGCTATAATTTGCCAACCTCTAGTTTAGGAAAGAGATTGATTTGGATATGAATCCTAGCTCTGTCCTATAGATGACCTTGGTGATAGATTGTTTAGCATCGCTGAACCTTAGTTTAATTGTTTAAGAG
>NW_012099765.1:3886602-3891061 GCF_000951045.1 Mandrillus leucophaeus
TTTTTTTTTTTTCCATCACTCTGCATTTGCATTTCAGGTCTGAAGCCTAGGAGGGAATAAATAGCTTTCTACTGGTTACTACAAGTCTCAAATTTAAAGTGATGGGGAAGGCCAGGCACAGTGGCTCACGGCTGTAATCCCAGTACTTTGGGAGGTTGAGGTGGGTGGGTCACCTGAGGTCAGGAGTTCGAGACCAGCCTGGCTAACATGGTGAAATCCCGCTTCTACAAAAAAATACAAAAAAATAGCTGGGCCTGTAATCCCAGCTACTCAGGAGGCTGAGGCAGGAGAATCACTTGAACTCAGGAGGCAGAGGTTTCAGTGAGCCGAGATCGCACCATTGCACTCCAGCCTGGGTGACAGAGCCCGATTCTGTCTCAAAATAAATAAATAAAATAAAAATAAATAATAAAGTGATGAGGAAATATCCTTCACTTTTTTGTGATATTCTTGTACCCTAGCTGACCTTCTTTCTCGATTCTGTGCAATGGATATGTTTTAGGGATAGCATGACACAATGATAAGCAGGGTGACATAGTAGAAAGATCACGATTTAGGACAGGGTTGGAAAAAATTTATCTGGAAAGAGCCAGACAGTAAGTATTTTAGGCATTGCACACCAGACAGTCTCTGTTGCAACTACTCAACTCTGCTGTTATAGTATGAAAACAGCCATAGACAATACCTAAACACATGGGCATGGTGTTCCAATACAATTTTATTTAGGGACACAGTAATTGGAATTATAGAATTTTCATGTGTCATGAAATATTCCTCATTTAAACATTTCAATCTTTTAAAAATATAAAAAACATTCTTTTCACAGGCCACGCAAAAACAGGTTGTCGGCCAGATTTGGCTTGCAGGCTATAATTTGCCAACCTCTAGTTTAGGAAAGAGATTGATTTGGATATGAATCCTAGCTCTGTCCTATAGATGACCTTGGTGATAGATTGTTTAGCATCGCTGAACCTTAGTTTAATTGTTTAAGAGAGTGTGTGTGTGTGTGTGTGAGAGAGAGAGAGAGAGACAGAAACGGGGGGGAGGGGTGGAGAAAACCATCTACTTGTTGCAGGATATGTGACATTTGATAAGTTACCATAAGTAGAACAACTAGCATCGTACCTTGATCCAGTAGGGGCTCCAGAATTATGACATACCTTTGTTCTGGGAAATCAGATATTATGTCTCTCATATGTAACCATAAGAACACCAGCAACTAATAATCACTCATTAATTACTGCTAATTTGGAAAAGACTAGATTTCATCACTTTACTCTCTTACTCAAGGAGCTATGGCACCAGAGTGAAGAACTAAAGTTCTGAGGTCAGATATCTCTGATTCCGATACCATTGTACGGACTTGGGGAATTTTCTAAAATTCTTTGACTTTTTAACATTTTATTTTTTCTTTTCTTTTCTTTCTTTCTTTTTTTTTTTTTTTTTTTGAGACGGAATCTCACTGTCACCCAGGCTGGAGTGCAGTGGTGCGATCTCGGCTCACTGCAAGCTCTGCCTCCCAGCTTCAGACGCTTTTCCTGCCTCAGCCTCCTAAGTAGCTGGGATTATAGGCATGCACCACCGTCTCTTTTAGTACAGACGGGGTTTACCATGTTGGCTAGGATAGTCTTGATCTCCTGACCCCCTGATCCACCGACCTCGCCTCCCAAGGTGTTGAGATTACAGGCATGAGCCACTGCGCCGGCCAACACTTTATCTTAAAATGGGAATAATAGTGATTCCTACCACACGAGGTTGCCATGAAGGTTATACAAAATAGTGCATGTAAAATGCTTAGATGGTGCCTATTCCTGAAAGATTACTCAATAACAAAAAGTTGCCCAGGCACGGTGGCTCACGCCTGTAATCCCAGCACTTTGGGAGGCTGAAGTGGGTGGATCACCTGAGGTTGGGAGTTCAAGACCAGCCTGGTCAACGTGGTGAAACCTCGTCTCTACTAAAAAACTTCATTGGGAGTGGTGATGGGCACCTGTAATGCCAGCTACGTGGGAGACTAAGAAGGGAGAATCACTTGAACCCAGGAGGCAGAGGTTGCAGCAAGCCAAGATCACGCCATTGCACTCCAGCCTGAGCATGACAGAGTGAGACTCCGTCTCAAAACAAAACAAAACAACCCCATAATAATAATAAGTTAACTATTAATAATAGTACTACTACTACTACTACTATTAAATAGCTTCAGGGAGCCTACTGGACAAAGTTCAAATTACACAATGTTATTAAAACTGTCTGATCAATCAGTCTATCCTAAACTTTCAACGTTCTCCTCTCTGTATGTCAAATATTTATCATCTGCCTGTTTTACCCTACCCTGCTCATAATTTCCTCATTTCCACTTAAATGTCGTTGCTCATGAGCTTTCTCTTATCTGAAAATCTTTGCTCTAACTTTACTTCAATGAAATGCTGTCAGAATTTCCAGATTTTAGTTAAATTCCACCTCTCCGGGGCCTTTCTTAAGAACTATAGACCCTTCTGTGTTTTTTTACTTCACTTTTAATATCAATGACAGTTTTCTAATGTCTAATATAATTTTGCACCTTATTGTATATGACATTGTTTCATTCTCTAATTATCCCACATTTATATGTCTTGTCTTGGGAACCAGAGTGCAATCACCTGTAAAGGGAGGAATGGTGAGAACTGCTTCTTCTGAATTCTGCTTATTTCTAATATACCCTACATCACTTTGCCCGCCTATCTATTGATTGATACAGTCACTTGAGCAGACCAGATCTACAGTATTCCTGATCCTGGATCCCACCCTGATCCTGACTCTTAGTACAAACCTCCATATGATGAAATACTCTGTACCCACTGGGGGGTGGTAATACCTGGTCCGTTTTTCCCAATGCCTACCTTCTGCAATATCACTGTTCCAGCTCTGGCTGAACCCACTGCTTCTGGCAACACAGGCAGATTTTACCTTTCACAACAGTTTATTTTGTTGAATTTTTAATGCAAATCTTCGACATTATACTTAAATAGAATATGTCCTTTTAAGGTTGAGTGTCTGGGTTCCCTTTTGAATATTTCGTGGATTCTGAATTATTCATCACATGATGGCTTCTTTTTTTCCACTGGAGTTTATTAGGGACCCAGTTAATTGTAATGTATTGGATAGCATTTGGCAAGGCTGGTTGTGAAGTGGGGGAAGAGTGTGATGACACTATTACTTTCTGCCAGGAGACATCCCTTCTTCTCGGTGCCTCTGGCCAAGGAGGTTCCAATCAAATGCCCTTCCAAGCTAGTAAGCTCTTCTACCCTATCAGCCACAGGGTGCACGGCAGGGTAATGTATGATGCTGCTCTGCCCTGCAGACTAGACCTTCTGGTCTCCCAATCCCATAGCCCATGCAAGAAGGAGAGGGAAAGCTGCTTTGGTATGAAGTTGCAGAGTGGCAAGAATGGAAACAGACTTAAGTGGAAACAAATGTTTTTGCCAGCTCCTCTATTGGCCTCCTATCTCCTTCAGCAGGAGAAAGTATCAAGCTGCTGAAATTTAAAATGGTTGGAAATACCAAGAGCTGCGTCTTCTTGCATAGATCTAATTCCTCCTGAGCAGGGGAAAGAATGGCTAAACCCCAACACTGGTCAGAAAAACTGGGCATCTTTCTATGAGCTCTGACCCTTGGAAAAAAATTAATGACAAAAAATGCCTCTCTTTATTATCACAAAACAATGGAGGAGAAGTATTTTTCAGCCAGAGCTCTGTCCTACCTTGCTTTATTCTTTTGTTTGGGCAGCATTCGCAGACCCATATGCTAAGCGGTGGAAGATATTTTTCAGAAGCATTTGTCTCCTTGGGAGGCTTCTAAGCTTGTTTTATTGGCAACTATGAAATCACCACTGGGTCTGTTGTGAGGTTATTCTGCAGATGGTTTGCATGGGCGGCTTGTTTCTATTGGATGAAATCTCCCTTTGGACTCCAGCTTGGATTTAAGAAATTCATGCATTACTAGTCTTTGCTTTCTTATGATAAAATCCTCACACTGTTGCACCTGGAGACCTGTTGTCCTCTGGAGTTGTTTAGGGGAAAGAAGGGTGTAACATGGTGGAGGTCCAGTTAAGTAACAGTGGTGGAAAAGGACAATCTCTGAAGCTTCATCTGCCATCATGGTCAATTCTAGTATGGATGGGTGGCAGGTGGTCCGGCAGTTTTCTCAGTACACATCGAAATCAACGTCCAATGGGAGCTCAAAATAACCTTACAGAATTTCACCTAAAGGCAGATGGCAACAGTTATATTGCACTTGTGGTTTTTTTTTTTTTTTTTTTCTCTCCTCTTTTTCCCCAAAACAACCACAATTACACATGCAATTCATGCCAGGGACATTTATATGTGCCCAAGAGCATGCAGTCCTTTTAGATATACTCATTTCAGCATTATCACTTTAAAAATAGAACGCAAAAGTATAAAATGGATCACTCTAGTTTGCA
>NW_012099765.1:3891111-3918364 GCF_000951045.1 Mandrillus leucophaeus
GCAATATCACTGTTCCAGCTCTGGCTGAACCCACTGCTTCTGGCAACACAGGCAGATTTTACCTTTCACAACAGTTTATTTTGTTGAATTTTTAATGCAAATCTTCGACATTATACTTAAATAGAATATGTCCTTTTAAGGTTGAGTGTCTGGGTTCCCTTTTGAATATTTCGTGGATTCTGAATTATTCACCACATGATGGCTTCTTTTTTTCCACTGGAGTTTATTAGGGACCCAGTTAATTGTAATGTATTGGATAGCATTTGGCAAGGCTGGTTGTGAAGTGGGGGAAGAGTGTGATGACACTATTACTTTCTGCCAGGAGACATCCCTTCTTCTCAGTGCCTCTGGCCAAGGAGGTTCCAATCAAATGCCCTTCCAAGCTAGTAAGCTCTTCTACCCTATCAGCCACAGGGTGCACGGCAGGGTAATGTATGATGCTGCTCTGCCCTGCAGACTAGACCTTCTGGTCTCCCAATCCCATAGCCCATGCAAGAAGGAGAGGGAAAGCTGCTTTGGTATGAAGTTGCAGAGTGGCAAGAATGGAAACAGACTTAAGTGGAAACAAATGTTTTTGCCAGCTCCTCTATTGGCCTCCTATCTCCTTCAGCAGGAGAAAGTATCAAGCTGCTGAAATTTAAAATGGTTGGAAATACCAAGAGCTGCGTCTTCTTGCATAGATCTAATTCCTCCTGAGCAGGGGAAAGAATGGCTAAACCCCAACACTGGTCAGAAAAACTGGGCATCTTTCTATGAGCTCTGACCCTTGGAAAAAAATTAATGACAAAAAATGCCTCTCTTTATTATCACAAAACAATGGAGGAGAAGTATTTTTCAGCCAGAGCTCTGTCCTACCTTGCTTTATTCTTTTGTTTGGGCAGCATTCGCAGACCCATATGCTAAGCGGTGGAAGATATTTTTCAGAAGCATTTGTCTCCTTGGGAGGCTTCTAAGCTTGTTTTATTGGCAACTATGAAATCACCACTGGGTCTGTTGTGAGGTTATTCTGCAGATGGTTTGCATGGGCGGCTTGTTTCTATTGGATGAAATCTCCCTTTGGACTCCAGCTTGGATTTAAGAAATTCATGCATTACTAGTCTTTGCTTTCTTATGATAAAATCCTCACACTGTTGCACCTGGAGACCTGTTGTCCTCTGGAGTTGTTTAGGGGAAAGAAGGGTGTAACATGGTGGAGGTCCAGTTAAGTAACAGTGGTGGAAAAGGACAATCTCTGAAGCTTCATCTGCCATCATGGTCAATTCTAGTATGGATGGGTGGCAGGTGGTCCGGCAGTTTTCTCAGTACACATCGAAATCAACGTCCAATGGGAGCTCAAAATAACCTTACAGAATTTCACCTAAAGGCAGATGGCAACAGTTATATTGCACTTGTGGTTTTTTTTTTTTTTTTTTTCTCTCCTCTTTTTCCCCAAAACAACCACAATTACACATGCAATTCATGCCAGGGACATTTATATGTGCCCAAGAGCATGCAGTCCTTTTAGATATACTCATTTCAGCATTATCACTTTAAAAATAGAACGCAAAAGTATAAAATGGATCACTCTAGTTTGCAGGGGAGAAAAGTTATGCTGTAACTTTTTAAAGACTTTGGTTTATTTTAATTTCTTCAATGGCCAAAAAGATTCAAAACCAAATGTACTTTTCATGAAGTCAAAGAGAGAACGGACTTGTGTGTCATGGAATTGGGTTTTTTGACTTTTCCAAAATAAGTTTGAATGCCTGAACCATTGCTCACTGGTGGCTGCAGTCTGCTAGGCTATTTAACATTTCTGAATCTGTGTGTCCGCCTGTAAAATAGGGATAATACAGCCTCGATCAGAGTCGATGTGGTGATTAACCATGTATTAGGTTGGTGTAGAAGTAACTGCAGTTTTTGCCACTGAATGTAATGGAAAAAACTGCAATTTTACTTTTGCACCAGCCTAATAATATGTAAAATATCAGCCAAGGGTTGCCACCTAATACAGTCAGCTACTGTTTATTGAGTATTTTCTTTTGGCTAGGGTTTTTGGACTTTTTGGGTCTTAGCTAATTTTAAAAATAACCTTGTATGTCAAGTAATATGGCTATCCCCTGCTTACATGGGGAAATTAAGGCAGAAAAAAGCATTAACTTCCCCAAGGCTGCAAGGGGAATACTTCTTCGCAGTGTTATTTGAACCTGTGCTTTTAGTGACTATTCCATTTTGGCTTTCGGTGTAGTAAATAGATAGCCAAAGAATTTTAATTCACTTTCCTTTGCTCCCAGATTTCTTTATTTATCTCATGTATAAAATTTATGTGAATAGATGAGTGAGTCTTAAAAGAGACACACATTCGACACACCTGGGGAATTTTTTTTTTAACCTGCTCGAGGCCGGACCCAGCATTATGAAGCTTCTGTTTTTATGGTATTTATTGAGGGTCCTAAAATCTGAGTTATTTTGATGCAATAGTTATTCTGATGCAAAGCTCCTAAAAAGTAATCAGGTAAAAAAGTTATACTAACCAACAATTGCTCTTCATATTTCACTTCTTGAAGTTTTACATTAATCCAGAGGCAGAAGAAAATCTATCTTTGAAAATATTTAGTATGCCTCCTCTTGGGGGGTCACTAGTGTCAAGATATGGCTATGATGTTTGTCTCTCGAGTGTTTCACCACCGAGTTCTCCTTTGTAAGTGACCTTGGGACTTTAAGATACTCACATGGAGCCGTCTTGCTTTTTGTATTTTAAACAATTCTCATTTCAGCAATGTGTTTGACAGTAGCCTTCCTCTACTTATGTGGCAGTAGTACAATACAAGCTTTTAAACCACTCTTAACAGAACTACCCCCATGCTGCTTTCTTTCTTGATATGTCGTTGCCCCTAGTTCCTTTTTAGCACTTATAAAAGATTGTATGCTTTTTATAAGCATTGATCTAAACCAAGTGTAAGTTGTGATCAAATTTCTCAATGTTAATAAGTGGCAGATAAAATTTTTATGGCATTGAAAAGAAAAAGTGAATTCAAGTTGACTGTGCTTCCAAACATTAATCTAAAGGAACCTCTTTCTTAGTATGTCAACCAGTGAATGTGCCCATTTTAATTTAAAGTAGCAGAGTAGCATCTGCTTAGCAATGAGAGAGATAAGAGAGAGAAAGAGTGTGTTTGTGTATGTGTGTGTGTGTATGTGTATGTACACACCCCTTGTTTTTTGGGGAAAAACTAAAGATTAAATATGACACATACTATTAAATCATTGTGAAAATTACAACAGACATCCTAAGTATCTGAGGGTTTGATATCAAGCATCATAAGGAAATCAAAACCTGCAAATGTTTGTCTTTTCAAAATTATCTTTTGCATCAAGAAAAAAAAGAAACAAGTCTTCAGCAGCATGCAATAAAAGGTTTTTTTCTTTTTAAATTAAGAGTGATTGAATGCTTGCCATGTCACAGTTACTGCTGTATTAATAATGATTTCATGTGTGGTATTTTATTTAATCATCATGGCTAACCTATGAGGTAGGTGCTATTATTGCTATTTTTTCCATCTCTCAGATGAAAAAACCTGAGTCTCAGAGATGTTTGAGCAACGTATCCCAAATCATTCTGCTAGAAATGGTGGAGTCAAGATTTAGTCTGATTCATAGCCTGGGCTCATTATCACTATGTGGTATAGCTTCCCAACTGGGCAAGTCAATAGGTCAGAGGTCCTAATAGCCAACTGTTGGAAGTAAAATGTTGTTGCTTACACGACTCAAAGGAAAGCATGGAAGCATCCTTTGGCTGCTATGAAAGTCAAGTTGCTCAGCCAGAAAGTTGAGAGTCAGGGGAGAAGCAGGTAAACTCTAAGAAGGGAGAAGGCTAACAAGGGATAGAAAAGTGAGGCTCCTGATAACAGAAATAGCCATGGAGAGACAAAGGAGCTTGCGGGTTTGAAGTGCAGAGAAGAATGCTAGCTCCAAGGAGAAAGAAGAGAGGAAGTCTCTTCAACAAGCTGCTTAAATCTCTGTCGCCCCTCCAGGCACCTGGATGCCACATTAAAGGCACATCCATCATTGGACAGATCTGCAGTGGAGGCAGGCACTGGGGCATTTGGTGAACTGGCCTGCCAGGTCCTGTTTTCTGCTCTAGCCTCTGAGAGCATGCATCATCATTGTCACCTAATCCTACTTTATGCTAAAGAGGACAGATGATGGAGGGCTTAATTGGGAATGACATGAAGCCATTCATTCTACTGCAATGGAAAACTAAACTATGTTATAGTAGAATATACGAGCTATAACTGAAAATATGTAGCATAAAAGCTGAAGTTTAAAATGCATCCCCAAATGTGCAGTTCAAATTGAAGGAAAATCTTAGCATATACCTCTAGGGAAATTCTAATTTTCTCTTTGAACGAACCTGGGCAGTGTACTTACCTGGCATATAATTGACAAAGAGGGAAGAAAATAAAGAGAAACAAAAGTGGGAAGAGAGATGGAAAGGAAGAGAGAGGGGCGGGAGAAGAAAAGAGGATGGAAAATATGTATGAACAACTGTAATTAGGTGAGCATTGTATTCTTGTTAACTTTGGTGCTTTTAAATAACACATGATAGAAAGTTAATACAACTGGCAGCAATCAGCCAGTAACTCACAGAGCCACAAAACTATTTTATGGTTAGTTCAGAGAAAAGACTTTTAAACACAGCCAATACTTCCAACAGTTTTAAATGGCTGATTAAATCCATATGTTTTATTTTAAATTAGTCAAATTGAACCTCAGTTAATCTTCCATTCGCCCTAGATTTTCATAAAAATGATAAGTAATTGGGAGTTATCATTATTCCTCAGCTTTCTAATATGCCAAAATTTGACAGAATGAGTTAGAATATACTTCCCTGGTCAGTTCATTGACCTTTTGGTCCATTCAATGAATGATCCCTTCAGAATGGCAGACTTATCTGAGAAAAGTTAAGCTAATCTATTGTGTGACAAAATAGAGTTTACCTTTGTGTGACAAAATAGAGTTTACCCTGTGGGGACAGATATGGTGCCATGCACTCTTTTGTTTTTAACTTTCTTAATAGGTGTTAATATCACTTTACAATAGCACCAGAATCTTAATCAGAACCTTAAGGTACTATATAGAAAGATTATTCAATTCCATTATAACTTTAGAGATCAAATGTTTATGTTTCTTATATCTTAATTTCTTTGAGTATTCAAGAGTCTTTTGTCAAAACCATGAATGTACATCCCATCTCTATGCTGTCAACTTCTGGTTATAAACACTATGCGAGGTTCAAAGTATCCTCTCTCTTTAAAGCTCTCTTGAAATTGTGTATTCTTCAAGATCCGTCCCCATCAGTGAACACATGGTGAGTGAGTCAAACAAACCTGTAGATGTAGACTTACAAGGTGAAAATTTTAGTCCTTATGTTACTAATGTAGGAGTACTATCCTATGTTCTGATTCTTGTTGACAAGACAGAGGAAGAGGAAATTGCTTGAAAGAGTGAGATTTTGAGGTTTGATTCTCTAATATAATTTGTAGATGGTTTGCTTTGTTATGTCTTTCCAGAAGTCTGACACATAAATATTCTTCTCTCCATTTTTTTTTTTTTTTTTTTTTTGAGTTGGAGTTTCACTCTTTTTGCCCAAGTTGGAGTGCAATGGCACGATCTCGGCTCACTGCAACCTCTGCCTCCCAGGTTCAAGTGATTCTCTTGCCTCAGCCTCCCAAGTAGCTGGGATTACAGGCGCCTGCCACCACACCTGGCTAATTTTTTGTATTTTTAGTAGAGATGGGGTTTCACCGTGTTGGCCAGGATGGCCTCCATCTCTTGACCTCGTGATCCGCCCACCTCCGCCTCCCAAAGTGCTGGGATTACAGGTGTAAGCCACTGCGCCCAGCCCCTTTTCTCCATTTTTAAAGAAAGATCCTAATGTTCCAAATAAAGCCAGCTAACACTAAAAGACTTTTTTCAAGAAAATAAATGTTTGGTATAGGAGTTGTATTCATTTAATCTGCAACCCACTGGGCCTCACACCTGTGAATAGTACCATGACTGATGAACATAAAGAATACCTTATACTATCAAGAAAATGTTCATCATTCTGTGTTATCTAGTGTTTTATACTATAGAAGGCAGAAAGGCATTCAACAATTTTAGAAAGCGTTCTGCTCCCCAGCAATGAACAGTTTTAATATTTGATTCTTTGAAGTGTTACATTAACTACTGGAGAAGATATAATTATCTACGACAATGTTCAATGCCCAATAAACAAACATATTACTCCCCAAGTAATTAATCTATTCCAGTGAAACTGTACAGAATTAATTCTGAAATTAAATTTCAGAGTTTCAGTCCTGGTTTGCCATTCACGAGTTTTGTGACCTTTAACATTTCACTTAAACTCTGGAAATCTCAATTTTCTCAGGTAGAAATGGGGGGATAATAATGCTTATCTCACAGTGTTGTGAAGTATAAATTGAATACACCACACAGCGTCTGGCGCAGTGGGCAGACTTAAGAAATGGTGCACATCTTTACTTTACATGAAGAATTACAGTATTTAGTGACAATCTATGAGTTTCTAAACAGTAATTAATGGCAATCTATTTTCCAAAAACTTTGAAGTCATGCCCTCTAAATATAATTAGCATGAAACTCAACACGAAGGTGTAAGTTCATCGATAGTCATTAGTCCTGCTGTGTCCTTCATGATCTCCAGCAGTTCAAACAGCCTTCAGAAATCCCAAGGCTAGATGAGACACTGTAGTCAAGTCGTGTTGGGGTCACCTCATTGTTCTCTGCCTAAGGTCGCATCAGTGAGTGCATGCACAACTTCGATCCGATGACAGCCAAAGGGACCTGATGTGTTTATAAACAGTACCACCATAGAAAGATTGCTTTTACCGAATACACGCTATGCACCAGGCTATAGGATGACCGTTATGTGTGTAGGAGCTCGTTGAGCATGGTGTTTGTGAAAATGGGTTTTAAAGCTGATCATGTCAGGTTAAAGTCTTGGCTCTGCCCCTCGTTAGCTGGATGACCTTGGGATGCTTTCTTTTCCTCAGTTTTAAAATATTGATGATGATATATTTGCCTCAGAGGCCTGCTGTGAGGTTTAAGTAGAATAATGAATGTTAAGTCATTACAGTAGTATTTAGCATATTGTAAGCTTCTTCTTGGACTCTCTTCTAGCTCCTATGACTACCTCCAGTTTTCCTCCAGCCATGTGGGCTGCCCCTTCTCAGGATCCCTGGCAGTCTTCTGCTATGATTCACTGGAAAGAAAGTGCCTAAATATTCTTTTTTTTTTTTGAGATGGAGTCTCATTCTGTTACCCAAGCTGGAGTGTAATGGTGCTATCTCCACTCACTACAACCTCCGCCTCCCCGGTTCAAGCAATTCTCCTGCCTCAGACTCCTGAGTAGCTGGGATTACAGGCACCCGCCACCACGCCTTACTAATTTTTGTATTTTTAGTACAGATGTGGTTTCATCCTGTTGTTCAGGCAGGTCTTGAACTCCTGACCTTGTGATCTGTCCGTCTCGACCTCCCAAAGTGCTGGGATTACAGGCATGAGTCACTGCATCCAGCCGACAGTGCCTAAATATTCTGACCTTGGTGCTTCTCTTCTCTGTCTACCCAGTCTCCCTAGGTGGCTGCGTGTACTCTCGTGAGCTATGTGGCCTCCTGCAATACCATGCCACCTATTTCCTAATGAGAACTCTCACCTCCAACTTATTAACACTGCCACAATAATTGAAAGGGGCGAAGTTGGACATAGTCACATATAATGTAGTCAAGCTGGCTTAAAACCTACGTTTATCTGACACTGAAGTCCAAGCTAAACATGCAGAAGGAGAGGCAGAAGATTTAGGTACGCCCAAGCAGCAAGTCCCAAACTCAACAAAAAGAGAAACATTTTTGAATGTTTACCTGATTTGCTATATCTGAAGAAGTCACACAGTTTTTCCATATGACAGTACAGCTTATCCTTTAATCAAAATTTTTGAAACAGTTTTTGAAGGTTAAGAGTTCTATCGAAAACTTCACATCATTTTCAAGGAAAATTAATGAAAATTATTAATTGTTATAGCTCATTTATAAGAATCTAGATGAGAACATTATGAAAAATTAGTGAAATTATTATCAGATGGAATAATTAAAGATCAATTGTGAAATAATCACATAATGCTAGCTATACGCTGTATCACTCTTCATTAATCAAAGATAATCTGGAATTGCAATACTTAATTAAATGCAAAAAAGTGTTTGTGTGTTCTGGCTCTGAAAGGAGATAATTGGAGAGTGCAGAAGCTGTACAGTTATCAGCTTTTGCTGATTTTCCGAGAGTTTAGAAACGTAGATTCTACAATGCGGGGGTTGGCCATTTTATGGACTGTTGAAATCTCGCCTGAAATAAACACTACTGTTTTTAATGAGATATTTTTCTTTTAATCTTGGGGAAAAAAGGATTTTGATTTTAATTCATCAATAAGAAGAAAGTAATGCACATGATTTTGGCAGATGTATTAGATCTCAAAGTCCTATGAACAAATTCCATCTTACTTTACTTTCTTTACTGCCAAAGTGGAAACCTTATTGGTTGATATCTTTGGTGATCCTCCTCAGGGAAGGTAATTCTGTTTTTTCTCCCAATTGTAAATAAGGCTGTATATAATACTCATACCAAGCTTTATATTTCTGCAGGAATTATAGTGAAGTTACATATCAATGTAGTTTGTTTTCAAAAACAATGTATATTGAGGTAAAATTTACGTACAATAAAATGCATACATATATATATCATATATATATATAAATAACATATATAAGTGAGTTTTGACAAATATATATACCCATGTAATCAAGATAGGGAACATTTCAGTCACCCCAAGGAGTTTCTTTTTGCCCTATCCCAGCCAATCCCCATTTGTACTTTAGTATCAGACAACTCCTTATTTGCTTGTCTGACCCCATAGATTAGATTTGCCTTTTCTAGAGTTTGTCTAAATGGAAGCATACAACACCTATTCTTTTGGGTCTGGCTTCTTTTTGTTAGCATGATACTTTTGGATTTCACTTCTGTTAGCTCATTCTTTTTTTACATTCCTGAGTACTATTTCATTGGATGAATATCCCAAAAACGTGCTTATTAGTTAACCTGTTAATAGAGATTTATTTCCAGTTTTGAGTTATTATAAATAAAGTTACCATGAACTCCTGCATATCAGCCTTTCTTTTGGTCATATCATAATTCACTTTTTTATGTCATTTAAGTCATTTTTCACCCTTGTTCACTCTATCAACCAAGTAAAAAATCTATTTTAAAAATACGTCCGCAACGGAGAAAAATAGGTTTTCATGCTGAATGTGGAAATATATACAAATACAGAAATGTCTTTATTTGAACATAAAGCATTTTTATATGCTTTGTTTCCTTCTTCCTTCACATCAAGACTTTAAAAGAAATAGGAAACATACTATTATTACTCTTAGTTTACAAATGTGCAAACTTGGTCTCAGAGGAATTCAGTGATTTGCTGAACACCACACAGTTTTTAAGTGCTGCAGTGAAGACCAGAAGCTGCTTTATAATTTCCTAATCCAGTGCACTTTCTACTCTACCACATAGAAAATTTTTCACTTCCTTCAACATGTATTTATTGAATACCTGCTATTGGCCCACCTCTGTATTAGGATGTAGGCAATCATATAATATACAGAAACAATTCATGTGTTTCCTCAAGGGACTAATGATTTAATTGGGACTACAGTACCTGTACATGGGAAAAAAAGGTAAGTGCAATTGTAAGGCAATAAATCAGGGATGTTAGAAACATGTATTCTGTGCCACATTGAATACAGGCATTGAATTAATAGATATTTAAATGAAGGAGTATGGAGTTATTTGGAAGAGATTCATTGAGGAGGTGACTTTTGCGCTAGACATAAAAAATGAAAATTTTGGACTCAGAAAGAGCAGATAAGAGGTAAAGCTGACCAGGCGCAGTGACTCATGCCTGTAATCCCTGTACTTTGGGAGGCCAAGGCAGGTGGATCACCTGAGGTCAGGAATTCAAGACCAGCCTGGCTAACATGATGAAATCCCATCTCTACTAAAAATACAAAAAATTAACTGGGCATGGTGGTGCATGGCTGTAATCCCAGCTACTCAGGAGGCCAAGGCAGGAGAATCGCTTGAACCCGGGAGGCAGAGGTTGCAGTGAGCTGAGAACGTGCCACTGCACTCCAGCCTGGGCAACAGAGCAAAACTTCGTCTCAGAGGAAAAAAAAAAAAAAGAGGTAAAGCTGAGCTTATATGTCTGTGTGACAAGGAGAAATCTGAAATCAGCAGGACTAAAATGATTTACCTTCAAGTTGAATACATAGGGTAGGGCCAGTTGAATTGCGTGGCATTTATTCAATGGACAGTAGGGAGACATTGTAGATTCTTTAGCAACGGAGACTAGTGAGTAACATAGTACAAGTGATGTTTTAGAATCAGTTGGTCTCAGCTTGCAGAATGGGGGTAGATATAGGAAAGAAGAGCAAAGAGGCTAGCTCAAAGACTATTGTAACGTAGGTATGAGGTGATGAAGACCCAGACCTGGGAAAGGAAAAGACAAATCTAACTGCTTTTACAAAAAACTGACAAGTTATTACGGCTCTTTGCTGACTGGTATCCTAATTCAGAGACATTCACATAGAATTTCTTTAGAAACTAAATATCCTTGTGCTAACAGAACCAGGTTTCACAGCTATAGAAATGGTTATAAAGCTAGGATGTTTTATGAGACTTAATTTTGGCCTAGAGCTTAATTCCTTTTTGCTACAGTTCACCACCTGTCAATGTACCAAAGGATGCACTGACTTGCTTATTTCAGCTTCTTTCTTTGGAATATAGTTAAAAATAGAACCCATCAGTCTTCATCTCAGCTATTTTCCAAAATGTTTCCCAAATTAATAAGTGCAGTATTGGAAGCAGTGACCCTGTAGAGGAATATGACAAAAACAGTTCACCCATAATTATAAATAAAACCTCCTTTCATTGAGCAATAGGAAATTGGCAAAACCCAGCAGCTTTTCATACTGTGCTGTTCCAAGGAATTCCTAGGCAAGTGCTCCCTAAGTCCTCTCCTCCTGCTGTCCAGTGGTCTGAGGGCTACTTTGATTTTGTTCTCCATTTTCAAGCTGTCAGCTTCAGCCTCATTCATCACGCTCTGGGCAAACATGTAGGTTGGATTCCGGTACTTAAATGAAACATCTTTATAAGCAGATCTCTATTCAAGGTATTTATAGTCATGGGAAGTTGAAGACCCTCTTTCCTGCCTCTCTAGAACATAGACTAAAGATGTAAATCTTGATTGATTTGGAAGGAAAATAGGCCATTACTACCAACACAGAAGTTGATAATAATGAAGTTCAATGCCTCTTGTCTTTCTGAAATCAGGTTCTTTTGTTCTCAGTCCAGTAATGTTTTCTATGTACTCTGAAAGGGAAAACCTGGGGAGAAGATGAACTGCAAATCCATTGCCTTCGTTGAGCCATCAGCAGCGTTTCTCACAGTGGAGCGCTTCCTGCTTCTTGAAATTCTTCCTTTTCTTGAGGTGCATGACACATTCCAGTTTTCCTCCAGCCACATGCATCCCCCTTTCCATTCTCCCTGGTGTCTTCTGCTCTGCTTACCTAAGGAGACTTCTATCTACATACTCTTCTAATTCCATGACTTAGAGCAACAACAGTTTTCCACTGAGTATCACATTTATATCTTTTTTTGTTGAACTTATTTCAAACTCCAGGGTCACATCACTTTCCTCCAATCTGACATATCCACATTGATGTTGTGATAGGCAACATGGTAGTAACATCTTAGCCATACGTTTCCTCCACTTACCTGATCTTTTCTGAGTTCCTCCATCTTATAAATGGCACCATATTCACTTAACTGCCAGAACCAAGACCTAGGATTTTTTCCTTGATTTGTCTCTCTCTCCCAGCTCCATATTAAGATTATTACTAAGAACTGTCAATGTTAACTCCCAAATTTCCCAAATCTTGCTTCTGCTCTCTATCTCTACTGCTCCTACACTGGGTCCATCATCCTTACTTGGGCCAAAGTAAAAAATTATAAACTGGTCTATCTATGTGTCCCCTTGCTTTCTACAACCCACTGACCACACCAGGAACCAGAGCTATCTGTTTAAAACTTAATTCCAAACACATAATTTGCTTTCATAAAAGAATTTGCTTAACATCCAAACGCTTATCCAATTTTAAAAGTCCTATTTATCCGGCTGCATAAACTTTTATCTTAACTTCTCCCATTCGGCTCTTATCACCTCAACTTTCCTTTCCTTGAATATATCAAGCTCATTCCTGCTTTTGTGATGGGCTTGTTCTTAGGAACAAGCTTTGTTTTAATCTCATCTTCTCAGAGACCACTTCTTTCCTTATGTCCCAATCTGACGTCCCTTCCAACTCTGCCTGAATCACAAAATATTTTTTCTTTCTTTCGTTTTCTTTTCTTTTTTTGTTTGAGATGGACTCTTGCTCTGTTGCCCAGGCTGGAGTGCAGTGGCATGATCTTGGCTCACTACAACTTACACCTCTCTGCTTCAAGCGATTCTCGTGCCTCAGCCTCCTGAATAGCTTGGATTACAGGCGCGTGCCACCATGCCTGGCTAATTTTTGTATTTTTAGTAGAGACGGGGTTTCACCGTGTTGGCCAGGCTGGTCTCAAACTCTTGACCTCAAGTGATCTGCCCACCTCGGCCTCCCAAGTGCTGGGATTACAGGCGTGAGCCACTGCGCCCAGCCCACATTTACATCTTTAGCAGTCCGAGCTGCTGCTCTTCCCTCAGCTCAATGTGCCTCTTCTTTGTCTTTTTTTTTTTTTCTTAATTCTATGTCCATAAAGAGTAGAGGAGGGCTGGAGATGGTTCTGCTGCATTTTCTAGTCATCAGTATTCAGAATTGCTGTTAGTTTTCTACTCTTACAACCTCACTGCATTGCCTGTGCACCTTGCACCAGGATGTTTTTTGCTGGCTTCTTTTTAATTTGTAAAGAGAAGGAATAGGAGGCCCAAAGGTGATTACCAGTCAGAGCAGTTCATCATTAAAAAGGTCTGAGACTTGTGGTAAGCAGATGACTATCAGATATAGGTCAAATGGATTTTGCACTATTCAGGCTCAAGCTGAATTACAAAAATTAAATAGCACTCTAATTAACCAGAGTAGTTAGCACATAATTCAGATCTCTGGGACTCTAGCTGATGGTGGATTAAAAAAAAGTTTTATACTGAATAATGTACAAATAACAAAACAAAACAAAACCTGCTCTTATTGGTCTTCCATATACAAGCTTCAAGGGTAAGAAAACATTACAGATTTCTGCAAAAACAGAAATGTTCTTACTACACAAGAGAAAAAAGGTGATTCTGTTTTTCAAAGAGAATAAAGAATTAATGTAGCAAGGGATGAAAGAAGTTTTGCATTTCATTTTTAAGCATTGCACATAGCCTGATGTGGCCCTTTTAGAGCTATACCACATGAATGAAATGAGTAGAAGAAAAGGTGAAAACAATATCATATGTAAGTTTTATAACTACATCTGCCTTATTGACTGCTTCCTAAAACTACGGAATACCACCAAGTATAAGTCAACACACTAGAATACAACTTAGATAAACCTGAAATTTGCTATAAAAAGAAAACGATGACATCCACAAAAATTACTTACATATCTAATAAATAGATGAAAAAACATGTTAGGAAACTCCTAAGAGAGACTTGCGATATGAGAGAACACTGTGTGAATGCTAGAGAAATTTTAGAGGTATCGCTTCTGCACAGAAAATAAAAAATAAAATGAAGCTTGACTTTTTACTATTGCACAAAAAAGAATTGGGAAGTCATCATGAAATGTGAGCATATTTAAAAGCTGAGACATGGAGCAGGCAAATGCATAATCTGGAAATTAGAGAAAATGTTCACAAAAAGAGAATATAACAAAGCCTGTTTTTAGATATCTAAACTTCAAAGGTCAATTACAGTGATTCAAGTTAAGGTTTAATTTTACATGTTTTACAATGTCACGTTATTAAATTTTTTTCTAAAAGTAATAATAGGATAATAATAACAACTAACACTGAGCTTTCACTGTGTCAGACACTATGCTAAACATGTGCATTATTCCATTTAAGCTCATGACTCCACAGTTTCCTGAAGAAACTGTGTCACAAAATTGTAGTAAGTTGACTAGAGAACTCATAGATAGTTAGAGGATGAATCATCAGTCTAACGGTTTCTTCCTCCAACATCCGTATCTTTAACTACTGCCCTCTGCTATCTCTCTAACCTAAATTGTCCTTTTTCCATGAAAACAAAATAAACAACTGATTAATATAACATTTGCTCATATGAATCCACTTGTAAGGGGCTGCAGTCATCCATAATATATTGCTTGAAATTTTATATGATTAAATTTGATAAAGTGGTTTGAGTGTCTTTTTGTCCATATCAGAATTCTGTTTGCCCCAAACCATGATGCTATATACACAAATAATTCCATATTTTGTCTTCTTCTGTGTCAGGGTTGTCCTACAATGATTTAGTAACTGGTATAATCTAGGCTTTAGTACTTATCTAAAAAAATAAGACAGTAACTCATGGATCTTACATAATGACACTTTTCACACTATATTTTTCTTTATAGCCAATATGAATAAAGGCATTTTATGCTCATTTTTTTTTAAAAGCTACTTGAAGTTTAAAACATTGAGGAAAATTACAGTGGAGTTTTCATCCTTTATAGCCTTGTGCCCACTGGGTCATTTGTTAGGTCAAAAGTGTTTTTCAGAATAAATTCATTTTAAAAGTAAACACTTTTATTTGAGAGCTGCAGAACAAAGTTTATGAATTTTTAAATACCTTTTAATAATAGATCTATTCAATAACAGCCTTACAATTTATAGCTATACCAGTAAAAATGGGATAGGTTGTAATATTATAACTATTGCCCTTAATTTTCTATTGTAGACAGTAATGTGTGTGTTTTTCTCAACTTAAGTGAGCCAATACCATGCTGTTCAGATTACTATAGCTTCATAGTACAGTTGTATTTTGATAGGGGTTTGTGTGTTGCCTCCAGCTTTGTTCTTTTTGCTCAAGATTGCTTTGGCTATTTGGGGCCTTCTGTGGTTCCATATGAATTTTATAATTCATTTTTCTATTTTTGTGAAAATATTGAAAATTTTATAGGGAATACATTAAATCTGTATATCACTTTGGGTAGTATGCACATTTCAAAAATATTATTTATGCATATTCATGAACATGGAATATCCTCCCAATTATTTGTTGTTTTCTTCCATTTCTTTCATCAGTGAGTACATGAATCTTTTACTGCTTTGGTTGAATTTATTCTGAAGTTTTATTCATATATATAAAACATTTATTTATATATGCATAAAATTGCATATGAGATTGTTTTCTTGATTTCTTTTTTGGAAAGTTTGTTGTTAATATATAAAAATGCTACTGATGTTGTATGTTGATTTTATGCCATGCAAAATATTGTTGAATTCACTTATTAGTTCTAACAGTTTTTTGGGTGGAGTGATTAGCATTTTCTATATATAAGATTATGTCAAAACAGCATAGTAGTAGCATAAAAATAAATATATAAACTAATGGAATAGAATAGAGAGGACAGAAATAAATTCACACATTTATAGTCAATTAATATTTGACACAGATGCCAAGAACACACAATGGAGAAAGGACAGTCTCTTCAATAAATGATGTTGGGAAAAGTGGATATCCACATACAGAAGAATAAAATTGAACCCATATCTCATACCATATACAAAAATCAACTCAAAGGATTAAACATTTAAACATAAGATCTGAAACTATAAAGCTTTTGGAAGAAAACATAGGGGAAAAGCTTCTTAACCTTGTTTTTGACAATGATTTTGTTTTTTTGATATGACCTCGAAAGCACGGACAACAAAAGCAAAAAGAGACAAATGGGATTGCACCAAACTAAAAAGCCTCTGAGCAGCAAAGAAAACAACAGAGTGAAGAGACAGCCTATGGCATGGGAGAAAATATGTGCAAACCATACACCTAATCAGAAGTTAACATCCAAAATATATATGAAACTCAATAGCAAGAAAACAAATAACCCAATTAAAAAACAGGGTAAGAACCTGAATAGGTATTTCTTAAGGAAGACATACAAATGACTACAAGTATATGAACAAATGCTCAACATCATTAACCATCAGGAAAATGCAAATCAAAACCACAATGAGACTCATCTAAAAAGTAGAGGTTTGAGGCCAGATGCGGTGGCTCACGCCTGTAATCCCAGCACTTTGGGAGGTCAAGGCGGGCAGATCAGGTCAGGAGATCGAGACCATCCTGGCCAACATGGTGAAAGCCCGTGTCTACTAAAAACACAAAAAAATTAGCCAGGCGAGGTGGCGGCCTCTGTAGTCCCAACTACTGAGGCAGCAGAATGGCGTGAACCCGGGAGGCAGAACTTGTGGTGAGCCGAGATCGCGCCACCGCACTCCAGCCTGGGCAACAGAGCAAGACTTGGTCTCAAAACAAAACAAAAAAAAGAGTAGAGGTGACATAAATACACACCTCTAACTTTGGGAAGGTTAATCACAATTGTAACAAGAGCTAACTATGACAGGCACAGTTATAACCTCAAGTAATAGTACAATTAATAGAGACATAATACAATAGTACAACTTACAACCTTTTTTTTCTATTTCAAGGGTCTTTTTGTTTTATTCCTTGTCTATTTTCATACCTCTGAAATGCCTAAGGGTAAAAATCCAAAATATATAACAGATACACAAGGGCACCGTGGAATATGGGCACTGCACCTGTTTACAGTCTCATTGGGGGTGGGGGCAGGGTGGGGAGTATACAAGGCACACCTCTAGTGATGAACAATGTAATTTTCTTTTATATATGGAACTTACAGGCTAGTTGGGGTGGATACAGGGAGAGACACAAACAATAGGAAAATTTCAAATAATATGAACTGCTATGAGAAATATAAAGCAAGGTGACAAGATAGAATAAAATTGATGGGTGAATGTGGCCATTTTAAAAAGGGTGGTTAGAGAAAGCCTCATTGAAGATGTGACATTCAATCTGACACCTTTATGATAAGAAAGAATGAGCCATGCAAAATTCTGGGGGAAGAGCATTCTGGGCAGAGAAAACAAGGGCAAAGGCCATAAAATAAAAACAAGTTTGGTATGTTGAAGAACAGAAAGCAAGCCAACGTAACTAGAGCATAGAAAATGTGAGATGAATGTTGAGAGGAAGTATATAGAGGCAGGGGGATAGGTCTTGGTAAAAAATTGAGACTTTATTTTAATTGCAATAAGAAGTCATTGGAGGGTGATTTGCAACTTGGAGGATTAATTTAGAGCTATATAAATTATCTAAGAACTTTGGATGCCACAGCTGGAACAGTTTCTGGAAGCCTCAAACAAAAACATGATACAGAAAAAACATTAGGAGTGCTGTGAGCCATAGAGCTACGTTGAAACCAGAGCTTAAGCCCTCATATCCAGATTCCACTTGTTAAGATACATTTTATACATTCAACTCATTAAGATACATTTACAATTAACTCAATCATTGTGACATGCACTGTTTTAGGCACCAGGGATACAGCTATGAAGAACAAAAGTTTTTTGCTTTAAATTCTAGGTTAAAGAATAAAGGAAATAAATATACTGTAACACTGAGCAGTTATTCAGGGTTTTAAAAAAATAATCTGGGTCAGGTGCAGTGACTCATGCCTGTAATCCCAGCACTTTGGGAGGCCACGGCAGGCGGATCATTTGAGGTCAGCAGTTTGAGACTAGCCTGGAACTCCTGGTGAAACCCCAGAAACATGGTGAAACCCCGTTTCTGCTAAAATACAAAAATTAGCTGGGCCTGGTGGTGGGCGCCTGTAATTCCAGCCACTCAGGAGGCTGAGGCAGGAGAATCGCTTGAACCTGGGAGGCAGAGGGTGCAGTGAGCCGAGATCGGGCCACTGCACTCCAGCCTGGCGACAAAGTGAGACTCTGTGTCCAAATAAATAAATAAATAAATAAATAAATAAATAAAATCTGTCTGTGCCTGGTGACAAAGCGAGACTCTGTGTCCAAATAAATAAACAAACAAATAAATAAAATCTGTCTGTGCCTGGTGGCTCACGCTTGTAATCCCAGTGCTTTGGGAGGCCGAAGTGGGCAAATCACCTGAGGTCAGGAGTTTGAGACCAGCCTGACCAATATGGTGAAACCCCATCTCTACTAAAAATACAAAAATTAGCTGGGGGCTGTGGCCAGCTCCTGTAATCCCAGACACTCAAGAGGCTGAGAGAGAGAATCCGGGAGGCAGAGTTTGCAGTGAGCCGAGATCGCACCACTGCACTCCAGCCTGAGTGACAGAGCGAGTCTCCAGCTCAATAAACAAAAACAAAACAAAGCAAAACAAAAATCTATGGTCCTTGCTAGTATTTCAACTTTACGACATGTCAGCATTATTTATCAATTGTGATAGCCCTACAACCTAGTAAAATGCTTCACACATAGTAGATACTCAATAATTCTCAAACCGAATTGGGCAAGATTATTGTTAGCTCTAATCTGACTGATACACCGTATTCTGTTTTGTGAATGTATCTCCTTAAAAAAAAAAAAAAACCCTGTGTCCTATTTTTGATAGATATATTGGGACACCATTTTTTTCCCAAAAAGACTTTGTTTTTGTTTTTTTTTTAGAGCTTTGCTATATTAATCACTACATTATCTTTATTCAGTGTTATGCATTATACCCAAAGCAAAGAATTTAATTCTCTATGGCGTGTATCTATTTTGGACTTAAATTATATGAAGTCAGTTAAACCCACAATTTTTTTCTAAACAATTTATTTTCACGGTCACCTAAGTATGCCCTATTTTGTTTTTGCACATCATACAGAAAGTCATGAAATGGATAACCTTTGTCCTTTCCCATTTTCAGCTATATGTCCTATAAGAAAAAATAAAACTATTTTTCAGTTATTGCAGAAGGCAGTTTAAAATGCTGTTGTAATTTGATCTTTTGCTGGCCTTTTCCTTCACTCTCTGTTCTCCAGGTCAGGAGAACTATGAAGAGTTCCCCGAAAGTGCCATGGTCTGTTTCATGGTACCCATTCAACATTGGAATGTCTTTTCTATCTTCTTCTTTTCCCTCCTAGGTAATTTGTCTTCAACTTTCAGACCTCAACTAAACTTTATCTCTAAAAATTCTTTTTGACCTCCCATATCTGGTTAGTTGCTTATGTTTTTCCTATTAGCAGCATTATCACATGCCATTGTAATTTCTCTATTTATTCTCCACTTCTTTTATAGACTATCAACTCCCTGAGGGCTGGGACTAGTTGGGACAGTTCCAACCCTACCTCTTAACCCAATGACTACCCAATAATAGACCCTTAATAAAAATACACTGAATGAATGAATAAATGAATAAATTAGCTGTCATTTTTCCAAGGCAGATTGTAATTTAATTTGTTCTTATCATCTGGCATATTAAAAAGGGGGCTTTGTTCATAATTTGTGACTTTCTCAGTCTCCTGAGTTCTATTTTTGTGACTCCCTTTTATTTTATATAGTTTGATACTTAGCATGTTACTTCAGAACAACATAGCTTTTAAGTCTGTGATAGAAAAGAAAGAGAAGACAATCTAGTATTGTTATAAATCTGCCCTTAGGACCTATTTCTCAGGAAAAGCAGACAGGAATGAGTAGTGGTTGAGGATCTAAGAGCAGGCGGTGTCATTATAAAAACGAGAACAGGGCATCATTTCCACATTCACTTTCATTCCTCTGATATTCCCGCTCGCAAAAGCTCTAGCTTGATTGTTGACAGTCAACGAGTGAGAACTGTGGTTTCTACTGCCTTTATACAGAAAATCAGCGTGGCTGTATAAGAAGGGGTGAGAAATGGTGTTTCCTCTCATGAATAAAAACTGTGTATCCTGATGTTGCTGACAAAGAGCTGAAGTTACTAAACCAATGATATACTCTCAGGGAAATGTACGTGAAAAGATACTTACTATTTTTTCTTTCTTTTCTCCCCCCTCCCCTAGCTCTTTCCAGCCAATTCAACGGAAGGAACCAGGAACTGAGGAGGAAGGAAGTAATTGACATTCAAAGCCTCTATTTTTAGACACCTTTACACTTTCCTTTGCTTCTAACTAGCAAGGATTTTTCCAAACAAGCTTTTAATTAGCAGGTGAGTTTAATTGATATGTGGGTTTCTCAGAAGGGGAAAGGACTTCAGTGTGGAAAAGGAGGGAGAAGGAAACTCCATCACTCTCACTCACAATAGAAGGACCATTACTTCATTTGCACCTGGATGTTTTAAAGGATCAATTTACTGTAGCAAAGAAAGAAGGCAGAGAATCAAAAGGTTGGAATCTGTCAGACAAGAACAGAGGCACTATAATTTAACATGCTAGGTGGATGATTTAGAACTTGGAAAAATATTGCTACCAACGTCCAAATACAGAAACTAACCTATTTGCATACAGTCAGGTTCTGTCCAAGTGCTGAGAAAAGAGTCATGTTTCAAAACCAATGAAGTTAATTTTTTAAAAAAAATTTAGTCTGCAGAAAAGTTAAAGAAATACATATTAAAATCACTGTTATTGATCTTAAAGGGGGAGTGCTTCATTAATGTACCTAAATGGTAATTTTTAACTCACAAAGAGGTTTTAAAAGTTTCATCCAAAATAAATAGTCTGCTTTCTTGTCGGGGGAAGAGAAGGTGCATATTCTGTGTCCAATTTTGTAAAATGAGTGCTTGCAGGAACCATATGAAGGTATATACATCATGAATCAGAAAACCATTGGTTGCATGCCATAGAGAAAAATACTAAGGAAATCAGAAAACCAAAAGAATAAATTTAATACATATTGGCTATCCTCACAATCACATGAATGGCTGAATAATCAGGCCTCACATAAAGGTAAGAATTAACGCAGCTCTGAAATCTAGAAAGCAGAAACCAGTAGAGAATCCCCGTGAGGCATCAGCCACGAGAATGACTCAGCACTTACCATTTTATTTCCTATTGTTATTTAGATGGAAATCCCCAATTCCCAGATCTGACTGGTCTAGCTTGATTCATACAACCATTCATTGACAAGGGAGGTAACATTCTTCAGTCATACCAATATTTAGTGGGGGAGAAATGGTTTAAGTAAAAAAATTCAGGAGGCTGATGCACATTTTGATCTGCTTTAAAGCAGTATATATGTGTATAAACACATGCATATAACATATAACCTATACATGGATATGTAGGTATACTTCATTACAAAATTGTAGTTATCAAATTTTCCTCCACTATTTCAGCACCCATGCTCCCTGCCTGTTGTAGCGTGATTACAGGTGTTGAATGGGCACGGTGAAGCTCTGTGCACCCAAGCACTGTTAAAGTGCAGATTCTCCATCAGCCAGAGTGGAAGTCTGTGTTCCAGAGGAAGAAAATTCTCATTCGACTCCCTGCAGCGAGGAACCATAAAAAAAAAAATGGCTGCACTTTCACCCTTTAAGATGCCTTTTCAGATTATTTGATATTTATTCTTTAAAAAGCCTTAAATAATAGCCTGGATCCTGCTGAGTTCACCATAGAACTGTTAGAGACCTGTATTTATTAGACAAATGGTAGTTACATGGAACACAGAGTCCTAAAAGAGAAACAGGCTACATCAACATCTCCTACCCCTAAATTTCTGCTTTCATGATGTGCCCAAACCGAGACACTTAGTATTATTCCAATAGAGAGTCGTTCTTTGTTTGTATTAGGAAAGGGTAATGTATTATTTAAGAATGAGTCACCCTCTTCAGGATAAGTTTCGGGGATTCTTAATACTTATCTTGAAAACTACATTTGTTTTTTTTTTATTAGGAAAAAGAAGAGTGAGAATGTTTTGAAAAACTATTGCCTGACCTTATGGTTAATCCTAGTGTTTTCTGGTGGAAATGCATTTCTGTCTTGGGCATAATATTTAAATTCATAAATTGGGTAACTTGGCTTACGTATAGGCACTTTGGATATTTGTAAGAGAAACCTGAAGAGAATATCATATCCAATTACAGTCCTGCCTTGTATGATTTGTGGTCTTTTATATTCTTCTCTAGAATGTTAGCAATGCAAGCTCTCACAGCAAGCAGCTACCCGAGTGTAGTGTGTGCCGACGATAGGAAAGTAATGAAAATAAGAACCCTTGAATGCTGTAATTGGTGATCCAACCTCCTAGACTACTGAAAATTAATTGGCCAGATGTTCCCTACCCAACTGTAATGGGGGATAATGTAGGAGACTGAGTTTTCAACCTTCCCCAGGTGTGCACATTTGAGCAGAGAAAAGTGATTATGAGTGACATGCTGACAGGTGCAGCGCCCATGTTCCACGGTGCCCTTGTGTATCTGTTATATATTTAGGATTTTTCCCCTGAGGCACTTCAGCAATATGAAAATAGACAAGGAACAAAACCAAAAGACCCTTAAGATAGAAAAATAGCTTGGAAGTTGTGAATATTATATTATGCATATATTAATTGTATTGTTATTTTAGGTTACATCTATTCCTGTCACTGTTAGCTCTTACTATGTTTATGTGCCAAACACTGCATTAAGCAATTTTAGAGGTGGTTTCTTACATCATCTCTGTTTTTTAGATGCATCAACTGATGTTCAGAGAGATAGAGTCAACCTGTCACAATTACACAGAAAGTAAGAGAGTAGGTCTTGAGGCTCTAATATCAGAGCTCGTGGGCCTTATCTACTCAGCTATATAGTCTCCAAAAGAGCAGATTTGTTCACCTCTCCGAGCCACAGTCACTTTGATAAGTCCATTACTTGTATTATCTCATTTAATTCTTACAACCACCAACAGAGTTACAAATTACTTTCCCCATTTCACAGAACAAGACACGGATGCTATAAGAGTATGATGAACTTGACCAAGGTCACATGCTACTACAGAACAGAGAAGGTGCTCAAATCTAGTTTTCTCTGACTCCAAAGCCCAGGTCTTAATCACAATGAAGCAGTGCTACAGAAAGGATATGTCTTTTGGATATGAAAATATAGCATCATTGCTTTAAGTGTGATTTTTTAAATTGTCCTTATTTACATGTTGACATTCACAACAGAAACAGTTAATGTCTCCATCTTCTCCTATGCAACATTTCCTTTTCTTCAGTTTTGAATGGAGCCCAAAGCACCCTCTGATTTTGAAATTGCCCTCAAGAACTATTTAGAAAGAAAATGTTGT
Organism: Mandrillus leucophaeus; assembly: GCF_000951045.1. Classification (NCBI taxonomy): domain Eukaryota; kingdom Metazoa; phylum Chordata; class Mammalia; order Primates; family Cercopithecidae; genus Mandrillus; species Mandrillus leucophaeus. Next base: position 3,914,455 of record NW_012099765.1, read on the forward strand.
TCTTCTAATAAAACAGCACAGCTGTCTCAAAGAGCTTTTAATCCATCTTTTTAAAAGATGTGGACTTTCTAAAATAATGTCGCCCCCATTTGTCTTCTATGAAAGAAGATATTTCAAAACCAGGAACACCTATCATAATAAACCATTAAGATGACTCTAGCATTTCAGTGTATTTTTAGAATTTCATATTTCACCAAATGTTGTTATATATAATTCATGTAGTAGGATATGATGGGATTTGACAGTTATCTCATTTGTGAAGAAGGACCAAATAACTCATTGTCCCACATCCACAAATAAATTATTCTTGTCCCCAAGCTTGAGACTCTGTTTGTTAGTTTCCTCACCTTAATAGATTTTGTTTTCTACATAATACTTTTTGCAGAAGGCTATGACCCTAAACATATATTGGGCTACTGTGAGAGAATGAAATTTCTGAAAATTAGCCTCACAGATCTAAAAATGAAGCATTAACAAAATAGTCTCTACTTCTAGAAGTAAAAAGAGGCCTCAAGTGAAAATTGTTTCATAGGGTTTCATTCAGTGTTTCTGTCACTTGTCAAACATGTGAAGAGAAAGCCTAAGTTTTTCCTGCCCTGTAAGTGGATACCATATGTTCTACCTAAAGAAGGGCCTAGAGTTCCACTCTTCTTCATTTCATCCATTTCAAACCCACATTTGATTCTAACATTACAATGTTATAGTTGACTCTAGAACTTTCCAAAAATTAGATGTGTAGGTCTAAGTGTAATGTTTTGGTCCACTGGGCATTTAAAAAGTATACATGAGGCTGGGCGCAGTGGCTCACGCCTGTAATCCCAGCACTTTGGGAGGCTGAGGTGGGCGGATCACGAGGTCAAGAGATCAAGACATCCTGGCTAACACGGTAAAACCTCATCTCTACTAAAAATACAAAAAAGAAAAAAAGAAAAAGCTGGGCATGGTGGCACGTGCCTGTAGTCCCAGCTACTCAAGAGGCTGATGCACGAGAATCACTTGAACCTGGGAGGCAGAGGCTACAGTGAGCAGTAATCGCGCCACTGCACTCCAGCCTGGGTGACAGTGCGAGACTCCATCTCAAAAAAAAAAAAAAAAAAAAAAAAAAAAAAGACTCTATCTTAAAAAAAAATATATAGTATACATAAATATAATTAAATGAAATTTTTTCCTAATCAAATTACATCAATATGTTGCGTATATGCCTCACTGAATTTTGACTGTGTTTTCACATTTTGTTCTTCATAATCATGCATATTTCTTATGGCTTTTAATTTTACCTGGTGTGAATAATAGTTTATGATATCCTAGTTGATCAGATTCCTCGGGGCAGATGTTTCCTATTCTTTTTATTCTCAATTTATTGGCTATTCATAAAAACACTCGATAACTCTTTTTCAAATTGAAGTAAGATTACCTTAATGCTGTTTAAGAAACAGAAACAGTCCTGAGTTGCCTCCTTAAGGGTAAAGGTAAATCGTAGAAGGAGAAGAAGGTGGCTAGTAAGGAAGCATTTGGAGGGAATACTAACTTGCAACTTCATTGTTTTTATTCTTGGAAAGTTTTCCATGGGAAATTGTATCATAATACATTTTTTATGTCTCTTATCATAAAATTTTTAACGTCTCAACATAAAAAATTCTAAGCAGGTATTTATAGGATGACTAAAGATACATATTCATATTTTGATCATAAACAACTAATATATACTACATAAGTAATATAGGAAGAGCGCTTAGATTTACAATTACGTATGTTTAAGCTAGCACAAAATGACTTACTTGGTCAAGACATTATCACATATTCATATGTTTATTATTGTACTTATATATCATACTCCAATTAGATAGGTAGATAGATGTAGCACGTGTATGTATTCCATTTACTAAAAGGGTGTGTGTGTGTGTGTGTGTATGTGTGCAAATAACACTTGTGGCATCAGGAAGCATGGATAACTTAGCTCTAACCTTTTTCTGAGGATATATATACGGCAGAGGAGAAAAACACATCTAGGTATGAGCAATAACCACATCTCAGCTGGGCTTCCTGGATTTCGATATCATCTGAGTGCAAAGCTAATAGTAATTCCAAAAGTTAGATGGCCACTGGCCTCCACTAACAGTGCCCCAGAAGGTGTTTTTTAAAGCCCACTGCAATTGAGAGTTTTAAAGAGGTGACAGGATCCTAGTAATATCTTTTTAATAACACTTGTGAGACGGACAAATTGTAAACCACTAGGCCATTTTGCTTTAATTTTGGTTAGTTTTCAGTAATCAGATGATTAGGAGAAATATACAGGCAGGGATTCTTCAACAGATTCCACGAAGTGTGATTGTTTACTTGGACCTGCAGTAGTCCACAGAATTCTCCTGCTTATTGCATTCAAAATTTAAGATCAAGAATGAAAGGTGGAACATTTCACAGATAGGATTAGATGAAGACCCACAATCAAGGCACTTCAGGCAGGATAGCAATGATGCTGAACACATTTTGTGTATCTTTATTTTTTTTTTTTTTTGAAATTGAGTCTCATACTGTTGCCCAGGTTGGAGTGCAATGGCACTACCTCAGCTCACTGCAACCTCTGCCTTCCAGGTTCAAGCAATTCTCCTGACTCAGCCACCCAAGTAGCTGCCATTACAGGCACCCACCACCACGTCCGGCTAATTTTTTTGTATTTTTAGTAGAGACGGGGTTTCATTATGTTGACCAGGCTGGTCTCGAATGCCTGACCTCGTGATCCACCTGCCTCAGCCTCCCAAAGTGCTGGGATTACAGGCATGAGGGACCATGGCTGGCCCACTTTTGTGTATCTTTGAAGTGCTGATTCCTCTAGCAGGTATGTTATATCTTTCAGGTCCTTTAACTCTTATAGTCATCCTTTGAGGTAAACTGGTTGTCTCGTGTTTCCAGGCAAGGAAACTAAAAATCAGAGTGATTCAGTGACTTGCCAATACATTTACTGCTAGGAAGCCTTTCTTTCACCATCAGAGTTGGAGACGGGTATCCCTGTAATATAATCACTGGTTTACTGTATCCCCGCTCCTCGAACATAAGCTCCATGAGGACTGGGAATTTGTTTATATTATTAATTATTCTATTTCCAAAGCTTGGTACATTCATTACATCTATTCAACAAATATTTATTGAGTGCACAATATACGCTGAACACTAAAAAAAAAAAAAAAAAAAACTAAAAGCAAACAATACTGTAGTGGAGAAAGACAAATAATAAGATAAAAACAATGTAAAAATGTATAGAATGTTAGATGGAGAAAGGCACTGTGGAAAACAATAAACTAGGGAAGGGGTAAGGAGAGAGTGGCTAGGGAAGTCCTTGCTGAGAAAGTGGCAGTGGAACCAAGACCTGGCAGAAGGAGGTAAAGTGGGGAGCTATGAGGATAGATCAAAGGGAAAAGCAACCCAGGCAGAGGGCACAGCCAGTTTGTAGGCATGAGGTGGAAATGAACCTGGCATGTGTAAGTACAGCAAGGAAGCCGGTGTGGCTGGGGAGGAATGAATTAGAGGAGAGTAGTAGGGTCTGCAATCAGACAAGTAGTGGGTGGAAGAGAGGGAAGACGACCTTCTAGGCCCTTATAGGCTAATATATGCCTCTGGCTTTGGGGGATGAGAAGTCAATGAAGTTTGAACAAACCGATGACATGACTTGATTTACATCTTTGTAAGATGATCACATCACCACATTGAGAAGAAATGTAAAGAGGTCAAAAACAGAAGCAGGAGGAGGGAAGTTTGGAAAGTATTGAAAGAATTCAGACACACATAATCATATTCAGCTTAAATGAGGTGGAGAAACAGTGAAGGTGGTAGGAAGCAGTGAGCTGGACTCACGCCTGTAATCCCAGCACTTTGGGAGGCCAAGGAGGGTGAATCATGAGGTCAAGAGATCAAG
>NW_012099765.1:3919539-3920892 GCF_000951045.1 Mandrillus leucophaeus
AGGATGGTCTCGATCTCCTGACCTCGTGATCCGCCCGTCTCGGCCTCCCAAAGTGCTGGGATTACAGGCTTGAGCCACCGCGCCCGGCCCTCCCTGGTTATTTCAAACAACCCCCCTGAAAAACAGCAAAAAAAAATTATTTTAAAAATATATTGAGGAACTCTTAGAATATTCTTTTGAAAACTAGAAACCAGGCTTAAATGCTACATAATCAGAAACAAGACCTACAATTATTACACAGCCATTTTGAAAAATAGCAATATGTCAGCTTTAGCCACAGAATGAGAATGATGATGTTCATCACAATACTTCAAATGAAGGAAAAGGGGATCATTTTTAACAGACACCTACTATGTGACAGATAATGTTTTTTTTTTGTTTTGTTTTGTTTTTGAGATGGAGTCTTCCTCTGTCGCCAGGCTAGAGTGCAGTGGTGCGACCTGGCTCAAGCGATTCTCCTGCCTCAAACGATTCTCCTGCCTCAGCCTCCCAAGCAGCTGGGATTACAGGCATGTGCCACGGTGCCCAGCTAATGTTTTTATTTTTAGTAGAAACAGGGTTTCACTGTGTTGGCCAGGATGGTCTCGATCTCTTGACCTTGTGATCTGCCCACCTCGGCCTCTTAAAGTGCTCGGATTACAGGCGTGAGCCACCGTGCCGGGCCAAATAGTGATTTGTAGTCACAATGGATAATTCATTTTAATGAATGCTTACTATGTTAGCTCATTTAATTCTCACACCATTTTGTGAAATGTGTATTTTATCATTATTATTTTGAGATAGGGTCTTGCTCTGTCACCCAGGATGGAGTGTAATGGCACAATTACGGCTCACTGCAGCCTCCACTTCCCAGGCTCAGGTTATCCTTCAACCTCAGCCTCCTGAGTAGCTGGGACTACAGCCGTGTGCCACCATGCCTGGCTAATGTTTTCAAAAAAATGTTTGTACAGATGGGGGTCTCACTATTTTGCCAAGGCTTGTCTTGAACTGAGCTCAAGCAATCTTCCCTCCTCGGCCTCTAAAAGTGCAGGATTACAGGTGTGAGCCACCGTGCTCAGCTGTGGTATTACTGCTCTCACTTTATAGATAAAGAAACAGGGTCAGAGGGGAAAAGTCATTCTTCCAGGTCACACAGACGGTGAGCACCAGATTTGCTTCATTCCATTTTACCAGATTGCCTTCCCAAAGCAAAAATAGGCTCAGCATTCCATAAAAAGCTTCATTTTTTTTTTTTTTTTTTTTTTTTTTCTGGAACATAGTTAACTAGGCAGGGCTGATGGTTTATTCCTGTTTAATAAAAAGGAAAACGAGGCTGGGCGCGGTGGCTCACACCTGGAATCCCAGCACTTTGGG
>NW_012099765.1:3921267-3922309 GCF_000951045.1 Mandrillus leucophaeus
TGACTTAGTGCTCTCGCCACCACTTGGAACTGAGTTTAGCAAAACTAATGCTGGTCTTAATGAAAACATCTTGACTTTATTCTTTTGGAAAGGGTCTCTATAGTTTATTGATTGCCTTCAATCACGAAAATATGTGAATGTACTAAACACCTACATTTATTGATTGTACATTTGGATTTCTTTGACAATCTAATGGTATCTCTTTATGTATTTCTGCCTGACTTAAATCCTAATTGTGATAGCATTTTCCCCAAGTAACACATAATTGCTAATAATTTTCACTTTTCACTTGATTTTTATTTGACTTTTTTTCCCTTAATTGCTTTCTCCCTTCCCTGAAACCACTCTTGTTTGGAAACAAGGAACCATCTCCCCTCACTCAGGTTCTCTCATTCTAATGTAGACAATCAATCTCTCTTGTCAATACCATATTTCTCTGCCCGCTTTGTCATTTATTGTTGTATAGGATTGTCTTTCACTTTATTTCTCTGGTCCTTTTTCTTTTGAATCTTTAAAAATTTATTTCTCCCAACTGAATCTTTTCAGTTCCGAGGAATGAGATTTTACTTGCTTTTTCTCCCTCAACATGTTATGTTTATCATGAGATTAACGTCATTATTTTTTGGCTCCGAAGACTGTTGAACATTCTCTCCCAGTCATTTTTATTTTCTTTCTTGTTTTTGTGGCTCTATGTTGTTAAAAGTTCTTCATGGCCTGCTCTCCACCTACCTTTTGGTTTGCCCTGTTTTCCTACATCAGCTTCCTGGGAGGTTTTATTCATCAATTTTTTTACATGATAATATCAAAAATCTTTGCTACCAGGTACAGTCAAAGAATTACAACTCCTCTGGTCTGTTCCGCTCTCTGCACATGTTTATTAGTAAGCGGATAGTATTGGAAGAGATTCCAGTCTTACACTCTGCTTGTCCAGAGCTTATATTTATTTTTGAAAAGTACTTCAATCTAAAAGAAACTATATCTCAAAATAAGATGCAGGTTTATTCGCTGCTATTCAAGTGGTGTTTGCAACCCACAACCCATA
>NW_012099765.1:3926934-3928059 GCF_000951045.1 Mandrillus leucophaeus
AAAAAAAAAAAAAAAAATTATTCTGCAGGTTTGTATATATAACAATCACATGAGATACATCTCCCCCATTCGGTAGATTATGAGAGATTTAAATGATTTTTGTGGGTAATTTCACCTATCTTTGATTTCTGCCTTACATGCTACTTTACAAGGTAAGCACTGTTTAATTTGGGACTCCATAGTCCCATTTCTCAACCACTTAGGTGGCCATTTACTAACTAAAGAATAAATCTCAAGTTTCTAAATCTCTTATGCAATTCTTCAACCTCATCTTTTATCTCTCTGTGGACCCTCAAGTGCAGCGCATTGGGCCTGCTCACTTTCCTGTGTTACAGACAGTGTTTCTGCTTTGAAACTTGGCCCCATCCCCTTTATCTGCAATCATCTCCCTCCATTTCCACCTAGAGAAATCCTACCTATCTAGTAACTTTCAGTTAATCACCCACAGCTGGAAATAGGCTCTCTTTCCTCTGAACTGTAACACTTGGTTTCTAGCACACTTTTATCCCTTATCCCCACCATGTTCACTGTAGAAAAATGAGCAATGCAGAGAAACAAGAAAGGTAGGGATAAAAAAGAGAAAAAAAAGACTCATTATCTCACCCCCAGAGACAACCACCATGAATGTTCAAGAATATGCCTTTATTGATTTTTCCTCTTTTTATATACATCATTGTCTTCCTTGTCGTAATTAAAAGAGAAAAAGTAGAAAATGTTATCATTATTTTCTTAGGTGCCAGATACTATGTTAAGATTTCACAACCATTATATTCACAACTACTATATGAGTATCCCATTTTTATCTTCATTTGATAGAAAAAGAAACCCAGAGGCCAAGTGAGGTGGCTCACACTTGTAATCCCGGCACTTTGGGAGGCAGAGGTGAGCGTATCATTTGAGGTCAGAAACTCAAGACCAGCCTGACCAACATGATGAAACCCCATCTCTACTAAAAATACAAAAAAATTAGCCGTGCATCATGGCACACGCCTGTAATGCCAGCTACTTGGGAGGCTGAGGCCGGAGAATCGCTTGAACCTGGTAGGCAGAGGTTGCAGTGAGCCAAGATCACGCCACTGCACTCCAGCCTGGGCAACATAGTGAGACTCTGTCTTAAAAGAAAAA
>NW_012099765.1:3929955-3931166 GCF_000951045.1 Mandrillus leucophaeus
GTGCCTGTAGTCCCAGCTACTAGGGAGGCTGAGGCAGGAGAATCACTTGAACCCGGGAGGTGGAGGTTGCAGTGAGCCATGATCGCACCATTGCACTCCAGCCTGGGCGATAGAGCAACAGTCCATCGCAAAAAATAAAATAAAATTTAAAAATAGGGATAATTATATCTGTTTTATGATATAGTTGGAGAATTAAGTAGCTTATATTAGTCTTCTAGGGCTGCCATAATAAAGTGTTTAAGCTGGATGCCTTAAACAATAGAAATTTATTCTCTCACCGTTCCAGAGGCCAAAAGTCCAAGATCAACATGTGGACAGCTTTGCTTTCTCCTGAGGCCTCCCTCTCTCTTTGACTTGCAGAGAACTACCTTTTCCCAGTGTCTTCACATGGTAGTCCTGCTGACTGTGTATCTGTATCCTAATCTCCTGTACTTATACGGACGTGGTCATATTGAATGAGGCCCCGCCCTAATACACTTTAATTTTAGAGTCATCACCTCTTTAAAGGCCCTGTTTCCTAACACAATCACATTATGAGGTACTGAGAGTTAGGATTTCAACATATGAACTTGAGAGGACACAATTCAATCCATAACACCATCTATAAATATTTGTATTCAGCAGCTAACGCACTGTACATTCTTGATAGCTCTTAACTATTGTTTTTACTATTTTATATAGAATGTCACTATTTCTAGTTTTGTTTTTGTTTTTGTTTTTGTTTTTATTTTAATTTGGACCAAGAGTTTACTTAACTTCATGGAGTATTTAATGGAGATAAGACACAATTCCTTATTCCTTATATGAGCCCTCTGCAGATGACATCCTCAATAATTTTAGCTAAAATTAGCTAGTTAAGAGTACTACACAAGCAAGAGTACCATAAATCAAGGCTTCAGGAAAATTGAACTCTAACTCTGGAAGTATCTGCCCACCTAGTCAATTCCATCTACATCCGAAAACTTTATTTTTCAGCCTGGCCTCCCTCTTGAGAGTTGCTGTTTTTCTGGATAACTGAAATTTTACATAGGCAGTGACTTCAACTTCCACACATCAAAACATCTCAGGTCAGTCACCAGCCAAAGCAATGCTCGACTACATTTCCTGATATATGTCAATGGATCCCATTATTTTCCTAAGTCCCCAAGCCATCCTATACCCTATCATGCAATCATTTATTCAGTCATGAGTTCTATCATTCAGTCTCTGGC
>NW_012099765.1:3933271-3935578 GCF_000951045.1 Mandrillus leucophaeus
AAAAAAAGAATAATGATTATGGTTTACATATATATATGATGCTTACCACCTGCTAGGCAGTGTTTTGAGTTCACTAACTCATGTAGCCTTCACAATAATTTTGTGGGAAAAGTACTATACCTGTCACTATTTTACAAATGTGCAAACTGAGAAACAGACAAGGGAAGTGACCTGCCCAAGGTCACAAGGCTATTGTGATGCCTCCGCCTACAAGAGAACACGACACTTTTCTATGTAGGACAATGATGTATATTTAACTTCCACCTTCTCACCTTCTGTCTTTGTACCTTTTATAACCACAGTGTACTTACCTTGGCTGTAACATGATATTTAATATGTAATCAGCAACTCAAATTTGGGATGATTCTTGAGCCAGTTTTGTTTGCAGAAGCAGGGCACTAACTTTAATTAACTTTAACTAGAACCGCTTGTAGCTCCATGTGAAAAGAGACACAAAAAGGCCCATTAACTCTGAACATCATTTCCGTGTTTCTGCTCTGTATGCCCTCAAGATAGTACTTTTTCCCTGCTGTTCCTTGATTTTGCCTCTTTTTTTCATTTTTTAAAATGTATTAGCAAAGGGTGTTAGTGCAAAATTAGTCATGTATTTACTATAGCCTTTTAGTTCACCTAAACACATTATTTCTGAGAAAATGGTAGAGAACTTTGAGGAATATTCTTTTTTAATGGCTGAAAACCTTTCTTTTTAGGAATCCCTTCATCTAATTCATGGCTAAATTATTCGGTCTCAATTTTTTCTGAATCTGGGGGTGTGCGTGTGTGTGTTTTAAAGACATTCTCCTTAGCCAACTCTATCTCTTTTTTTGTTTGTTTGTTTTGTTTTTTTCAGACAGAGTCTCACTTTGTTGGCCAGGCTGGAGTGTGTTGGCACGATTTTGGCTCACTGCAACCTCTGCCTCCCGGGTTCAAGCAATTCTCCTGTCTCAGCCTCCCAAGTAGCTGGGATTACAGTCGCAGGCCACCACGCTCGGCTAATTTTTGTATTTTTAGTAGAGATGGGGTTTCACCATATTGGTCAGGCTGGTCTCGCACTCCTGACCTCAGGTGATCCACCTGCCTCGGCCTCCCAAAGTGCTGGGATTTCAGGTGTGAGCCACCATGCCCGCCCAGCCAACTCTATTTCTAAGACACTTGTTTTGAACACACTAACAGTAGACTCTCATTCTCGCTGTAACACATGCTTACCTGGATAGGTAAGATTCAATGAAAATTGCTAACTTTCAGATATTTACTATGTCATAAAAACTTGCTACATGATTCCACACACAAGTATTTTCTAAAAACTAGCTTTTGAAATTACTTTTTACTATTTTTGTGACTCTAGACTTTGAAGGAATGCTTCAATGACAGCTGAGGCGAGACATTTAGCAACGTCTGCCACTGTCCTCTTTGTATTCCGTGCCAGGCGCAAGGACTCTTCCTGTTGAAAGTTTTATCATGTACAAGGCTATTAACATTATGAGGATAGGCTGAAGCATGAATAAATCCTGAGACTTACTGATGATGTCATTATACTGGTCAATAAAATACATAGAGGCAAGGGCTTCCCATGCTCCCAGGCTCGACTAAATCAGGATACACGAGCAATTAACTCTTTAATTAAGATGAATGGGTGACATTAGCCCTCCTTAAACTCTGCTCGTCAGCATTTACAAATAGAAAAAGATAGATGCCTCCTTCCCAAGAAATGTAGGTTTTATTTTTCATTCATCGACACCGTCTCATTCTTCCTACTTTGTAAACAAAGTCATTGGAATATTGGGATGGTCAGAGATATTTTAACATGTTCCTTTCATCAGTCACATCTCTTACTATGAAAGGCTCCATATTGGAATGTATTAGGTGTTTTATGAAGCTAACTTTACCACTATTGTTATTGAACACAATTGCTTTGCCTTTCTCCCCAGTGCACACAAAGAAGATTCATGTCAAAATCTCATAGAAAAAAGATGAATGCAACACAGCATGAAGACAGTATTTATCCATTTGTTCTACTAACAACTGTCCATTGATATCCGCTACTTTGCCAGTAACCTATTTCAAGACTGGAAATCTAGAGCTATATACTTGAGTTCTGCTGTGTCTCAAATTAGTCAGTCTCTTGACCCTATGCAAAAATGTCTCTGAACCTCTGTTTTCTCATTTGTAAAATCTGGGTGCTGGAACAGTTGATCTCTTAATTCTTTTGCAATAGTATTTAACACAGTACAAACGGACAACAATGGTATGAATCATTCTAGGAACAAAGCGTCGAAACCAACATTGTCTTAAGAGAAACATAAGGGC
>NW_012099765.1:3940298-3941872 GCF_000951045.1 Mandrillus leucophaeus
TTAATGGCTGGGTGCAGTGGCTCATGCCTGTAATCCCAGAACTTTGGTAGACTAAGGTGGGAGGATCCCTTGAAGCCAAAAGTACAAGACTAGCTTGGGCAACAAAGCAAGACCCTATCCCTAAAAAAGAAGGAAAGAAGGAAGGAAGGAAGGAGGGAAGGAAGGAAGGAAGGAAGGAAGGAAGGAAGGAAGGAAGGAAGGAAGGAAGGAAGGAAGGAAGGGAGAAGGGAGGGAGGAAGGAAGGGAAGAAGGAAGGAAGAGAGGAAGGGAGAAAGGAAGAGAAGAAAGGAGGAAGAAAGGAAGGGAGGAAGGAAGGGAGGGAGGGAAGGGAAGGGGAGAGAAGGGAAGGAAAAGAGGGAGGGAAGGGAAGGGAAAAACGGAGGGAGGGAAGGGAGGGAGGGAGGGAAAGAAAAAGAGAGAAAGGAAAGAAGGAAGGAAGGAAGGAGAAAGAAAGAAGAAATATACCATTTAAAATGAATCTTTTATTTCATAATTTACTTTTATTTCTTAGCTTCATTTACATTTTTACATATTAAGTGGAAATCTTAGCGTTTCAGGGATAGTGGCAGGTCCATATTTTCATACTTGGCACATTTCACTCCAGCTGATTCTACTTATGCATTTTTCTTGTCTAACTGGACTCAACAAATATAGTTATGAACTTAAAACATAAATTGAACTGTAGAAAAATATTTTGGTTAGAGATGATAGGTTTTTTAAATTATAATTCTTTGTCATCTCACATTACCTGGATGTTTTCAATTTGAGATATTTCCTCTCTTATCAATAATAATAATAATGTTAACCAAACTATATTTAGCTTTTTATAAGTGTTAGGCACTGTGCAGTGTTGTATATTTTATATAATAGTATCTAACTTAGGTCTGCCTGAATTAAAAAACTCATTGAAAAGCAACCTCTCTAATTCAAAGAAATATCTCTCATTTATAAACTCTATGGAAGTTTATTGATACCATTATTTTCTATATCTATGAATATACATTAATTACCTAGAATAGGAGCTTCCGCACAGAAATCATTCAATGAATATTTGTTGAAGAAACTACTTAAACAGACTATAAGTTTTCAAATAAGGCATTTACTCAGTAAATATCTACATTCCATGTGATAGATCCTTTTTATAGTAAATGAAATAAATATTTTAAAAACTGTCTTTCTATATGACAGACCTTTACCAATTGAAGAGTATACATATTAAAAAATAATCACACACAGTTCTTTGTCTTGTAGAGACTCATAGTCTAGTGTTGGAGACAGATGTTCATATCGATTGTTCTAAGACCACATTATAAAATGCAACTGTAGAAAGATTCAGAAAAGCTGACAAGAACAGGCTCAGTTCCCCAGGAGACAGTAGAACATACAGGAATGGGGATACTGCAGAAGGGTTTCGTAGTAGAACATTTTCCTCCTTCCTTCCTTCCTTCTTTCCTTCCTTCCTTCCTTCCTTTTTCGTAGTAGAACATTTTCCTCCTACCTTCCCTTCCTCCCTCCCTCCCTCCCTCCCTCCCTCCCTTCCTTCCTTCCTTCCTTCCTCCCTCCTTCCCTCCCTC
>NW_012099765.1:3943307-3948909 GCF_000951045.1 Mandrillus leucophaeus
TCAAATTACTATTATTAATAGTAGTCATATATTATGTTCCTCAGGAATAATAAGTCATCATTATGTTCCTGTTGATACACTATGATATTACACTTTGGACTGTAAACAGGACCATTATTGGCCACATGAATCTTTTGAATTGTGGGATACATAATTCAGTGGCTCTTCCTTGAGAGGCATTTGCTTTCCAGGAGACATTTGGCCATTTTTAGTTGTCACAACTGAGGATTCTTGTTGGCATTAACAAGGTAGAGACCAGGGATGCTGCAAACATGTTACATGCACAGGACAGCCCCAGCTCACCTCCAATAAAAAAGTATCTGGTCTATGATGCCTGTAATCCTAGCACTTTGGGAAGCTGAGGTGGGCAGATCACGAGGTTAGGAGATTGAGACCATCCTGGCCAACATGGTGAAACCTCACCTCTACTAAAACACAAAAAATTAGCCAGGCGTGGTGGCACGTGCCTGTAATCCCAGCTACTTGGGAGGCTGAGGCAGGGGAATTGCTTGAACCAAGGAGGCAGAGGTTGCAGTGAGCTGAGATCACACCACTACACTCCAGCCTGGTGACAGAGCAAGACTTGGTTTCCAAAAAAGAAAAGAAAAAAGAAAAAGAAAAGTCTCTGGTGTAAAATGCAGTAATGAAGATACTGAGAAATGTCTATATGGACCATATATGAAGCTTCTTAGGAGATTCTGAAACTTGCAGTTACAATGTACAGAAAGTCATTTAATACTTTAAATTAAAACATAATCAAGTGTAGCAATTCATGAATTAAACGCTGCATGAAATTCAAATGGAAGACAGAAATATAAAAACTATGTTGCTTCAGATTCTCTATCAATGAGCATGCTTTTCCCTGCTCATAGGACCGATTCTATTTGAAGTCATTCACGTGCCATTTAACATTTTCTCTGAGAAACTGACTTTAAAAAAAACAACCTGGGTGAAGTTGTAGTAACAGGAAACACTAAATGCAGGTTTGGAACAGTTTTCACCTTGGGAGTGGTACCCTCTAACTTGGTCCATTTATATCTGCTAAGGACAGAGAACTTCACTTTAGACTTAGGATCACAAATTTAAATGCCTAAGGCAAGGCTGGCATTCAGCACTAGCTACAGTCACTCCCACATCAGTTGGAAGATACCTGCCGCCTCAAACACCCCAGGCACCCCGAAACTGCCCCAGGTGCCCTGAGTGATTTCCTAGTCTCTCTGGGAACAGTCCTATAACCAAGGGGTTGACAACATAGCAGGGAGCCCAGGAACCCTTCTCCTAGGTTGTCAAAGTGGGGCCTGTAATAATTACTATTGGTTGGTGTCCAAGCCACGCTTACTACTACGTGCTTAACAGTCTGGGTAAAGTAAACCTGGGTGAAGTGGCCCAGCTGTAAAGAACTATTCGGATGGTGACGGTGAGCCATACTGAAGAGCAAACACCGCGGGGGAGGGGGGAAGAGGGCGCTTGATACTACACGCCCCTGTGAGTGCGAGCAGCCCCTACTCAGCCCCAGCAGATGGTCGCCATGTGGGAACGCAGCTCGAGAGTTGCCAGATTTTTTGAGAGAAGCAGTGAAATCTAATGATTTTTAAACATTGGCAATTAATTCAAATGTAAAACACTATTTAGCTACCACTGCAGCCTATATAATCCCTTCTGGGGATAACCTGTGGGCCAGCAGTTGGCAAATTCCACTTTAGAAGGATGGTGAGAGGACTGTCTTTATTCCCAATTCCAACATGAAATGATTTCTGAGACTACAAGCCTCCCCTATACTAAAGAGGATTTCTCTGAAACACCATTCCAGGTGACTTCAACCTGAAGCTGGCATTTAAGACAACCATGGGCCTGCCTCTTAGGGAGTTAAACAATTGACACTTTGGGCTATGCCTTTTATGGCACAAAACTCCTATCTCCACGTGATCAAAGAAAGAGAGGTTCTGTGTACTCACTTGTCAAGTTTTCAGGAAAACATGCTCTATAGATGGCATTAATATAAGCTTCATGTTAAGCTCAGGTGGCTATGAAATTCAGGGACCATATTTATGATTTTATCCAAGGAAATGCACCAAGTAAAACACAAATGCTCAATACTGCTTTTCTGAGTAGATGTTGCTAATTAAAATGCCTTATGAAATCATTTAAAATGAACCCGGCAAAAGGTGACAGAAACACTTTATTTGATGATAAAGACTGGACAAGTGAAACACTTACATAATTCGATTGCTCAATAAGTGATCTACTAAAATGCCTCTGTTTTTGCTTATTTTTGATACCTCGGTTGATGTTTCAGAATATTGGGTGATATTTGGATCACTTATTTATACTTATTTGGGACACATATTTGCTGTCCCATTCCCCGTTTTACGGTCTCTATCCCAGAATAATAATTTGTCTAACAACATGATTGAGGGACAAACATTTCATTGAAAAAACTGGAAAAAGAATTTTATCAAGTTTTCATCACAGGGCTACGTCGTAGAAGCCTCAGTTATGAAGATGATTCTAGGAGGTGCAGAAAGCCACTTGGAAGGGAGGGCATGTGCAGGAGGTTTGAAAAGGATCCTTTTCTTTAGCCGGGTATAAAAGTCCAAAATAAATAAATAAACACAAGGAATAGAGAGGGCCCATATGAGCAAGGCCACTCAGTTCACAGACACAGTCGTATCATGGATAGTTACCCATAGAATGTTCTTCGGAAGAAATAACCTTCAACTCTTTCCTGCTACAGCAGAGGAAATTGAGGCCCAGGGAAGTAATGCCACAAATGTCCCCAAAGTCACAGAGCTAGTTTTCTGATGACTGTTTTCTTTATCACATTTCCCTCTGCTGACATTTCTGAAACCCTATGTCTTGTGGCCATTTCATGTGACAAGGGCAAGAAAATAAGTGAAAAAACTCATGGGTGTGTGTGTGTGTGTACAAGTGCACATGTGTGCATGTTATTTATTGGTAATTTTGTTCAAATGTTCAAGGGGAAGGAAGTTGCATTCAAAAGTAAAATGGTATTTTAGCATGCTAATAATTAATTCTTAGCTCTCTCTCACGCCAAATAAGTTAAAAACTGTCAATATTCACAATAACTAAAGTAAGTTCTGAGGAATTGACAGCTTTCAAGAGGAAGAAAAGAGTATACATACATTATCTTGTTGTAACCTCCTATAAGCTTTTAGGTGCTCATGAAGAGTCTGGGGCTCAAAGGGGTAAAATAGCTTTTTCACGTGGTCACCTTGTTGATTACTGGCAAAGCTGGCCATGTGGGGTGGTGAATAGAACATGCCCCTGTAGCTCAAAGCTTGGGTTTGACTGTAACACTGGGTCTGCCCACCAACTTGGATTTGACCACTGCCTCCAACACTCCCAAGACAGAAGACCTTGGGCTACTTACTGGAATCTAAGTGCAAGTTTCTTATCAGCAAAACTAGAGTAATAATAGTTCTCACATCATTTGCAAAATGGTAATCAAAAGTCATACTTATAATTCTTGAGGTTGTTTGAAAGATTCAATGAAATAATTCACATAATGCACTTAGCTTATGCTTGTCCTATAGTGAATGCTTAGGAAATATTAGCTGTTATTATTATCATTATTTCTGGGGCTCCAAGGTATGTGCCTTTTTTTCGTGGTATTACACATTGTCTTCATACTCCTATCCTAGTTTATCACCTTTATACACACTGGCATGTTAACATTTTGTAATGATGATTTCCATTTTTCAAGGATCTACAGGCATTTCAGCAATAGTTTATCTTCATAATGGGCTTCTAATGAAGAAAGTGTTAACAACATTCAGTTGAAAATTAGGCTGGATGATTGAACCCAGAATTCTCAAACACCCCCTCTGCACCCTTTTCCTAATCATCAACACCTTGACCACTTTCCTAATGTGATGCATGCAGATTAAGTCCTTTGTTTATTGATTGGCCAAATATATGCAGGGCGAATGTATGCTACTTCATCCTTGGCTCTGCCAAGGGAGACTGTTACCATGGAAACAAAGGCATCCTTTGACTCCTATTTCTACACAGAATTATAGAAATCCTTCTTAAAAATACTTACAACAATATTTAATGTCGAATCAAAAGTAATTTTTCTCATTGTTTGAGGAGTAAAATTGATTTTCTCTGGGCAAAGTTTGTTTGGCTGCCCAAATGTACTGTTTATAGTAATGTGTTCCACCAAATTTCTTTAAAAGCCAGTTAAACATATTTTGTCTTAACTTCTAATCTAATTTCATCATTTGGAAGTGCTTCTTGTTGCACCGTGCCTATTTTGATTTGGAAATAGTGCACATTCCATCTTTGCTATGTCAGGGTAAGGTGGAGGAGAACAGAATGAATCATTCGATTTCTCATGTCAGGAAGGGAGAGGGCGAACACAAGCTTGAGTATGTTCAGGAGTCTGTGGCTTACTTTAATGCTGAGATTTTCAGGTGGCAGCTGGTGCTTGGTTTATGATTCCAGTGGATCAAAATCCATTCTTTCTCAAGAGGCATCTGTTTATTTTTTTTTCAAAATTAAAACAAAGTTTGGTTCTCATTATAAGAACACTACATGATTTTTTCAAAAGAGTCAGAAAATATAGAGCAATAAAATAAAGACACCCATAATCCTACTTCCTAGAGATAACCATCATTGCTATCTGGTAACAGACATCCTTCCAGAGTTTCTTGTGTTGATACATATATTTTATTTTACAAAATAAGACTTACCTCTGTAACGTTTTGTAACTTGCTTTTTTCATTTATTCATGTACCGGAACTGCTGATGTGTTGGAAGATCACTTCTGATGCACTATGTTGAATGGCTGCAAAGTTGTAAAATAGTGATAATTTGAATTAATATTCATTCACTGAATATTTAGGTAGTTATTAGATTTTCCCTAATTGAGGGAGAATTGTATTGAATTTCTGTTTGTTAACCTCTTCATCTGCTTTTCAGATACATATAAATAAGAAAGGATAAAGCTAGATTTCTTGCATCTTGCTGAGATTAAAGGAAGGTGAAGGATGGTTAAGGTAGCTCTCTAGTAAACCTCTGCCTCCCTTCATGGGAGGAGACCCAGAGAATCCCCGCATGGTGTCCACATCTCACAATTATAGCCGTGAACTCCATGTCAGCTTGTCTTCTATGGCCTGGAGCCATTCACATGTTAGACTCCAGCATCAGCTTCCTAGGATCTTGAGAGGGATTTTAGATATTTCTTTTATTTTTTAACAAATATTTATTGAAGATCAATTATATCCTAGTACTCTGCTATCCTCTGTGAATTATACTACCTACCCATCATGCACTATCATGTACACAAATGTTTAAGTGACAGGATGTAAAACAGCATGGGCTTTCACTTCTGAGAATCACAGGCCTGAATCCCAAGTCTTCTACTTAACAGTTAATTAATATTTTTGAGACAAAGTTTTCTCATCTTGAAAATGGTAGAAATAGGCTAGGCACAGTGGCTCACACTTGTAATCCCAGCACTTTGGGAGGCCGACATGTGCAGATCACCTGAGGCCAGGAGTTTGAGACCAGCCTGGCCAGCATGGCAAAATCCCATCTCTAATAAATATACAAAAATTAGCCAGGTGTGGTGGTGCAC
>NW_012099765.1:3949102-3950383 GCF_000951045.1 Mandrillus leucophaeus
GAAGGAAGGAAGGAAGGAAGGAAGGAAGGAAGGAAGGAAGGAAGGAAGGAAGGAAGGAAGGAAGGAGGGAGAAGGAAAGAAGGAGGGAGAAGGAAAGAAGGAGGGAGAAGGAAAGAAGGAAAAGAAAAAGAAAACGGTAGTTCCTTTTCTCTTCAGGATTCCATGAAAATATATGAAAAATGCCAGGCACAATACCTGGCAGATAGTAAGATAATGGCAATGGTAGGGCCAATGGAGATGGGGAAGCATGGAAGAGGGAGCTGCTCATCCCTTCTAGGGGGTCAGGGAAGCCATCCAACTTCCAGTTCTGTGCTTAATAGACTAAGCCCAGAGCTGCAAGTTTAAAACTGCATGTCTAAGTGCCAGCTCTCCATGACTCACTGCCTGACCTTGGGTTAACCACTTAATCTCTCTCTCTCTGCCTTGGTTTTCCTCTCCATAATATGAGCATAATAACTCTTACCCCCCTCACTGGGGCAAGGATGATTAATCAGTGTTTATAAAGCTCAATAAATCCTTTGAGTATGAAGTGCAGTGAGATTGGAAAGCATTATTAGTATTAGCTGCTTTCTTAATAACTAAACCAACATTCTGGGGACTGCTGAATGGAGTTCTATGGAGTTAGACCCTCATCCTATATCACTGTCAAGAACCTCAGTTCCTTTAGCCCTGCCCCTCCGGATATCAGTTTTTCTACCACCTTAATGCTTGCTCTTCAAAAGGCTGCAATCAATTTCCTGCTTATACTCAAGTGCCCATAGCCACCCACACCCATAGGCAACGCTTTTTTACTTCAACAAATATTTATTAAGCAATTGGATGGTGCTACGCTGGATGCTAGAGATACAGGAATGGATGAGACTCAATACAATCCTTACCTTCAAGGTACATAGCACCTACTATACAGAATAACAGAATCCTAGGGCTCCACCTGCACATATGTAGTCAGAAACATCTTCCTGCTAGAGGTGATATGGAACTGAAAATTGGGAGGGAAGCAACTTATAGCCAGGGAAATATTGGGGGAAGGGGAGAGAAACAGGAAAGAGTGACCTACAGAGAGGGAACTTATTATCCAAGCCCCAAAATGAGAGAGGGTAAGGTCTGGTAAGAAAATTGAAAGAAGTTTCATAGGATTGAAGCCAAAGAAAGGGAAAGTGTCATATGAAATGATACTCCCAACAAATATAATTGTGTCTGTTGGTCAGGCGCAGCCTAGTGACCTGGTCACTGGTGTCCTTTATTTAATGTACCTCCAGGCCTGGAATGCTGGCTTCTCTC
>NW_012099765.1:3950693-3954159 GCF_000951045.1 Mandrillus leucophaeus
TTTTTTTTTTATTTTTAGTAGAGACAGAGTTTCATCATGTTGACCAGGCTGGTCTTGAACTCCTGACCTCAAGTGATCCTCCCGCCTCGGCCTCCCAAAGTGCTGAGATTACAGGTGTGAGCTACTATGCCCAGCCCCTTTATTTTCTTAGTGTTGATATTAGTAAACACTTTTTGTCTGACTACTTGCTGCTGTCCTGTCCCTTTCCTTGTAGCTATCACCTATTTTTTTAGTAGAGCTGTCAATCTCAAGTATGCTGTTGGTGTAAATTAGGGCCCCAACGTTCTAAAAACCAAAACTCTGTACAGATAAAATTAAACAACTAAAAGAGAGAAAGAGGCATATCTGCAAGCAGTTAAGTAAAACATCACTATGGTATTCCTATGTATAACTATGAAAGAAATGCATGTGATTTAGGTTCCTGCTATGTAATGCATACTGTACATTAATTAGGTTCCTGCTATGTCATGCATACTGTACATTAATTTTGCAAGTATACAATAGAAAAGCCTTGAAAATAGCACCAGTAAGTGTATATATCAAAACCTAAATGGCATAATGAAACCTTAAACAAGAGGTGAGAATTAAATAGAAAGAACTAGATTCCCCCCAAAAAGAAAAGAGAGACTTGTCAGTTATAAAAACATAGAATAAAATTTTAATCAACATCAGAGTTAATCACCTCATTTGGTAACTGACAGTTCAATGAAGTATCTGTTTTAAAATCATGGGCAAAGCAGACTGCCAAGTTTTATTTGTCATCTGATATAAGTTGAGCTATAGTCCGAGGTGGTGGAAAACCTTTCTTGTTGGATTTTACCTCTTTAATCTCAAATGAAAACTGGCATTCCATCTGGCTAATGTCCAACGTGACACATTTTGGGAGCCATCAACTACCTAGCCTTACAAATCAAGAACACTGATTAAATAATCAAGATTTCTGAAAGCCTTGAGGGAGCTATACGTTTTTTGCATCAGTAATTGCCATTCTGTTTGTAGCACAAGATGTTTTTGAGCTCTGGAAGAAACCTTGTGTTTGACATACAGGCATTGAGTCTCTTATTTGTGGGTTAGCAGGAATTTGACATCCTTAGAAGTAATATGATAGCAAATATGGAAATTGTGAGATTCTACAAATGTCTTAAACTAATGAAACTTGTCACTAAGAAAATGAAACAAGATAAGTAATTATTTGGTTATTTATTTTGAGGGGAGAATAAAGGTAATGATATTTTGCCTAGAATCCGTTAAAATAAAAGCTGTTATTGTTCTTTCTGATGATGTTATTACGTAACAAGTATCTACATAATTATTAATCCTCCATACACATATTAAAAAATCACCTCTCCCCTATACTAAATAAAAATGTAAAGATGGAAAATTGTTCTCAAGACACATGGTCAAACACACCGTTATGGTGATTTAAAATAACCATTGCTCAAAGTAGCAAGACATTGATTGGAATAATAACTGATTTCCCTGAATTGCATGCATGAAGGAATAATTCTTTCATTAGAGATGTCAAAATTAGTCCAGAAAATATCAATGAACATTATTAATGTTACATTCAGCTTTGGCCCTAGGCAAAATTATCAATTTGGTGAAGTTACTCTTTGCCACTTCTCAACATACCTTTGAAGGATTTTATTTATGCTGGTATTAAATCATTTATTCATTCAACAGTTTTTTTATTGAGACTCTACTAGATGGTAGTCATAATTCCTAGTGCTAGAGATACAGCAACAAAAAAGACAAACACTTTGTGTATCTAGAGCTTATATTCTGAAAACCAGAGTGGAATCAGATAATTAAAAACCTAATTAAGGCTCGGCATGGTGGCTCATGCCTGTAATCCTAGCACTTTGGGAGGCTGAGGTGGGCGGATCATGAGGTCAGGAGTTCAAGACCAGCCTGACCAATATCGTGACACCCCGTCTCTACTAAAAATACAAAAATTAGCCGGACGTGGTGGCGCATGCCTGTAATCCCAGCTACTCAGGAGACTGAGGCAGGAGAATTGCTTGAGCCCGGGAGGTGGAGGTTGCAGTGAGCCCAGATCACGCTATCGCACTCCAGCCTGGGCAACAGAGCAAGATATCATCTAAAAAAAAAAAAAAAAGAAGAAGAAGAAAAGAAAAACGAAAAAAAAACAAAGGCTAATTAAGCTTAAAAAGAAGTTTTTAGATTATGGTAAATGTAATAACAATAATAGAATGATATGTTGGAGATTATCTGAGGCTTTCTGTTTTTTTTTTTTCTTCTTTTTTGACCCAGAGTCTCGCTTTGTCGCCCAGGCTGGAGTGCAGTGGCGATCTCGGCTCACTGCAACCTCCGCCTTCCAGGTTCAAGAGATTCTCCTGCCTTGGCCTCCCAGTAGTTGGGATTACAGGCATGTGCCACCACACCTGGCTAATTTTTGTATTTTTAGTAGAGACAGGGTTTCACCATGTTGGTCGAGATGGTCTCGAACTCCCGACCTCGTGATCCACCCACCTCGGCCTCTCAGAGGGCTGGGATTTCAGGCGTGAGCCACTGTGCCTGGTCTATCTGAGGCTTTCTTTGGTGTGGTGGTCAGAGAAGACCTCTTCAAAGAGCTGAGACCTTGGAGCCAACCATTACTATTACAAAATGGTGGAAAATGTGGAAGGAATCATTACAAATAGTAGAACCTTGGCAAATACAAAAACCTCAATTCCGTTGAACTGAGACCAGGGGAATGCTGGGAGTTTGATGGCCAGAAAGAAGCTCTGTGAGACCAAAGTGCAATTAACAAAGAAAGAATAGTATAAGATGAGGAAAAGAGTGATGCATGGGTTTTTGGCTCATGTAAGTTCTCATAGGCAATGATAAAAACTGTAGTTTTAATCTGAAGAGAATATTGCAAAATTTTAGTAAGTATCTATCCTCTTTCTCCTTTCTGTCTTAGAACTTCCATTCCCTTGCTTCTGAGAGCCTCCTAATATTGCAGCTCTCCCGTCAGTCCCTTGTCCAAAGATCTCTTTTGGTCTTTTCTCATGTAATGTGCCTTCCAGCTTCCCACTCTCTTAGGGACTTGCCAGGCAATTTGTAAACTAATCTGATAAACCAATAAGAATTAAAGCATTCATAGGTAATGTCACTTAAAATGATATTCCCCTAAGATAGCATCTTTCCTATAAAACAGCCTTTATTATCTAGACTGCAAGGAGTAAATACTTTGGAAATTATAGCTATTTAATGGAAAAAAAACAAACAAACCCACAATATAAGCAGCTGCTTTTTTCCCCTCCCATGCAAAGGAATATACTTGTGTGAACTGTTCAGTTCAGCTGGTTAGAAATCAGGAAGTATTATTATTACCCTTGGTTTAACGATCACTAGGATTTATTAAGCCCCTGTTGTGCACCAGGCACTACACTAGATACTTTATATACATAGTTTCATTTAATTCTCACTACCAGTCCCATAAATTCCCAATTTATAGATG
>NW_012099765.1:3954784-3957193 GCF_000951045.1 Mandrillus leucophaeus
CCTAAGGCGTTGCAAGGAACACATACATATGTGTACACACACAGGCATACACACAGATACATAGACACTTTCTGTGAGTGAGAAAATGCCACGTGAAGATGGAAGGATCCAATGATTCAGCTCTTGCCTCTAGTCAGTGTCTATAACTAAGCAAGCTTGTTTGGGGGTGATGTTCACTATCTTACCCGTTCCAAAACATAAAAATAAAATAAAAACCCCAAGGTGTCTAAGAATGTGATAAGAGTTATCTTCAAGGAATACAATTTCATTCTTTGATTTTAGTGAGATCTACACATCTCTGTCAGAAGTTGAACTAGTGCCAGAGTCTTTAAAACAGAAACAAGTAAGTGTGTGGCTCTGATTCATCCTCTTCTGAAATCATACTGAACTCTTGGATGGGCACTCTCCTGAAGAGATGATGCTTCTATTTGTGTTATAAACCTGAACTTAAGCATAAGTGAGAGGAAGTTCTCCAAAAAGTGCTCTTGCAAAGCATTCCCCGTGTTACTGTATTGAAAGAAAATGTTCTTCAATCAAATATGTTTAGGAAACAAAGTGAATTATCTGACCTCTTAGCAATTTTCAGAGAACATTATTAAAGAATCGAAGTGGTCCTAAAAACCAAACAAATAAATAACAATAATCTATATAACTTTGTTTACCCAATATATCCCATACCAATCTGGCCACAGTACACCATAAAAAGGACATGTAATTGATTAGTGGTCCATTGAATATCTTTTGGGAAATGCTGACTTAGGAAATTTAAATGGTTCATGACGGGTAGAAAAGCAAAATTTTCTGTGTGGCTATAGCTGTCATAATCCCTAGGGACTTGTGGGGACTTGTGGGATAATTTGTAAGATTTTAAATGGGAAACATCTTTAGGGTAATGTCTGCTACTTTTTTTTTTTTTTTTTTTGAGATCAAGTCTCGCTCTGCTGCCCAGGCTGGAGTGCAGTGGCGCAATTTTGGCTCACTGCAATCACCGCCTCCTGGGTTCAAGTGATTCTCCTTTCTCAGCCTCCCGAGTAGCTGGGATTACAGATGTCCACCACCACGACTGGTTAATTCTTGTATTTTAGTAGAGACAGGATTTCACCATGTTGGCCAGGTTGGTCTCAAACTCCTAACCTCAGGGGATCTGCCCTAAAGTGTTGGGATTACAGGCGTGAGACACCGCACCCAGCCGTGTGCTACCCTTATATATGATAAAGTTACATCTGACTCTACCTGTAGGCAGCAACACATGGCAGGCATGAAGGAGCACAGGCTGCAGAGTCAAGTCCTACCATTGCCACTTACTGCTCATGTGACTTTGTATGACACTTAAATTCTTTGAACCTGACCTATAAACAGTACTTAGTTCAAAGGAAATTATGGAGCTAATGTAAACAAAGTGCTTAGCATTGTGCTGGGCAAATACTAAGTGCTTAATAAGAGGCACCTGTTTTATATTTTTCTCTTTTTGTCTGATGCTTCTCATGGGTTTTTGTAGAATCATTCACATTCTCTTATAGAGCCCTCTTCTTGTCAGGGCATGCATTTGTAAGAAGGCCAAGTGGGTATTAACTACCTCATATATAGACCTCATTAGTGCAATTCACAAACCAAGACCAGAGTTTTACGGAGAAGGAATGTAGAATTATTTCTTGCAATGTTACCCACATTCTTCTTTAGCTATAATATGCAGTTAAGTGGCACTTTGAAAAGCTATTAGCACAAAAATCACTTATATTAAAACTAGTCTTAACATTAAAAATCAGTTTTTTATAAAAATCTGTGAATATCTCTTATGCTATTATTAAACCTGTGCAGGGATGTCCCCTTAAAATCCAAAATGGGTCTCATAAAATCATCCCCAAAGGAAATTTATAGTACAACAACCTGGAATGATGTTTACCATAAGTATAGACCAGCAATTGCCAGACAAACATTTGTGTTTGCCAGATATGCGAGTTGTTGGTGGAACTACAAACAAGGACTTTAAGTTATCCACAAAGACATTTGCTGCTCGTACATCTGTAACTGACATTTATAAAGGAAAATTCCCACTGTAGGCTTATAAAAAGATTTTGCACTTGCGTTCATAATGACTGCAGTAGGATTTCTATACTATATATTAGGTTTATTATTAGTTTTGGAGTCAGAACATGACAACAGTTATTGTGTTAGGGTGACCATAATTATCAATCTTTTTATTCCTCTGCCCCAATCCATAGGTGCTCCGTCTCATTCAGAGTAACAATGGCAGTTCTTGAAAGGGGTTGCTAGGCTCTCCGATCTCATCCAACCTCACCTCTCCTCCCCACTTGCTCACTCTGCCATAACCACACCCTTCTTCTTGTTCCAGGCATGCTCCTACCTCAGGCCTATGCATTTCTGTTTCTTTCTTTTTTTTTTTTTTTT
>NW_012099765.1:3960398-3961581 GCF_000951045.1 Mandrillus leucophaeus
ATGAGTAATTCAAAAATTAAGATTTTATGGCAGTTAATTTTTGGGAAAGATGAGATTGGCCTTTTCATCCATTCACTAATTTTGACATTCAATAAATATGTACTAGGTGCTCACACTGTTCTAGGACTTGGAGACTTTTATTTTATTATTATTATTATTATTATTATTGAGACAGAGTCTCGCTCTGTCACCCAGGCTGGAGTGCAGTGACGTGATCTCGACTCACTGCAGCCTCTACCACCCAGGTTCAAGCAATTCTCCTGCCTCAGCCTCCTGAGCAGCTGGGAGTACAGGCGCACACCACCACATCCGGTCGGAGACATTTTAATAAACAGAAGAGAAAAGTCCTTACCTTCATGGAGCTTACATTTTAATAGAGGAGAGAAAAACAGTGAACTAAAACAAACAAACACAAAAGATAAAAGCTGTAAGTTCAGATATTGATATGTTAGAAAAAATAAGTTTAGATACTGGGAATGCTTGTAAAACACTAAGACCACAACAAGGTAATGAATAGAGAGGGACTAGAGGAGGAGTTGATCTTTTACATACAGAAATCAGGTACAGCCTTTCTGAAAGTTGATGTTTGAACTGAGACATAAATGACACAATTAAGTCTGCCAAACTCAGATCTAAAGAAAGCCCATTTCAAGCAGAAAGAACAGCAAAGTGCAAGGCCCTGATGTTGGACTGAGTTTGGTGAGCTGGAAGAACAGAATGAGGATCACAACTCTTGAAACATACTGGCCGGGCGCGGTGGCTCACACCTGTAATCCCAGCACTTTGGGAGGCTGAGGCAGGTGGATCATGAGGTCAGGAGTCCGAGACCAGCTTGGCCAACATGGTGAAACCCCATGTCTACTAAATATACAAAAAAAATCAGCTGGGCATAGTGGCATGTGCCTGTAATCTCAGCTACTTGGGAGGCTGGGGCAGGAGAATCACTTCAACCTGGGATGCAGAGGTTACAATGAGTTGAGATTGCACCATTGCACTCCAGCCTGGGCGAGAGACTCCATCTCCAAAAAAAAAAAAAAAAAGAAAAGAAGAAAGAAACATATTGCGTTAGGAAGAGAATGGTGGTGGACGAGATCAGAAAGGCAGGCAGAGTCAAACCACTCAGGACCTTACAGGCCATGAGAAACTCAGAGAGGAACATGATACAGTGTCAAGTTTGCAAAGA
>NW_012099765.1:3962321-3963915 GCF_000951045.1 Mandrillus leucophaeus
TCTTTCTTTTTTTATTTTTATTCTTTTGAAACAGTCTTGCTCTGTCGCCCAGCCTAGAGTGCAGTGGCACGATCTCGGCTCATTGCAACCTTCACTTCTCAGGTTCAAGCAATCCTCGTGCCTCAGCCTCCTGAGTAGCTGAGATTACAGGTGTGTGCCATGTCTGGCTAATTTTTTCTTTTTTTTTTTTTCAGTAGAGACGGGATTTCACCATGTTGACCAGGCTGGTCTTGAACTCCTGACCTCAGGTGATCTGCCCACCTTGGCCTCCCAAAGTACTGGAATTACAGGCGTGACTCACCATGCCCAGCCAGACTCTAACCACTCTTCATCATGTATATTGCCAGTATTATAACAATAGCTTTCTACCAAGTTTCCCTGCTTCTATTTTTCTTTTTTTTTTTTTTTTTTGTGGGGAGGTAGAATTGATTTTTTAACATATAAAAAGCTGTGCATAATTAATGTATACAACTTGATCAATTTGGAGATAAGTATACAGCCATGAAGCCACCACCACTATCTGTGCCATAGACCTATTCATCACTGTTAAAAGCTTCCTCCCAATCTATTGTACGTTATGATTACAAATTTTTGTGATAAGCATGCTTAACATGAGTTCTACCCTCTTAGAAAAATGTCAAGTATACAATACAGTACTGTTAACTATATTCACTATGCTATACAATAGATCTCTAGGATTTATTTCTCATTTATAACCAAAGCTTTGTACTCTGATGAACATCACATTTTTCTCTCTCCTCATCCTGTAGAAACCACCATTTCACTCTCTGCTTCTATGAATTTGATTATTTTAAATTTACCACATATAGTGTATCTTGTAGTATTTGTCCTTCTGTGTCTCATTTCACCTAGCATAGTGACCTCTAGATTCATCCATATTGTCACAACTGGCAAAATTCCCTTTGGTTGAATAATATTTCATTGGATATATGTAACTCGTTTTTACTCAAAACCACTAATGATCAGGGAAATGCAAATCAAAACCACATGAGATATCACCTCATACCTGTTAGAATGACTAGTATCAAAAAAACAAAAAGATAAATATTGGTGAAGATGTGGAGAAAAGGGAACACTTATACACTGTTAGTGTAGTGTAAATTCATATAGCCATTATAGGAACCAGCATAGAAGTTCTTCAGAAAACTAAAAATAGAAAGACCAAATCACCTAGCAATAGCACATCTGGGCACATGTCCCAAGGAATTGAAGGCAGAGTCAATTATAAAAGGTACAGATCTTTCTGTACTCCCTGTTCATCACAGCATTATTCATAATAACCAAGACATGGAAGCAACTAAATATCCATCCATGCTTCTATTCTATGTGTATCTTTCATAGGAGCCTCAGTGATCTTTTAAAATTTTAAGTCAGATCACAGCCCAGAAGCCTGAAGTGACTCTCTGATCTTCACTCCAACTTCTTTCTCCCTTGCTCTTTCGGGTGCAGCCACACACTAGCCTTCTTGCTGTTCTTAAGACACGAAAGGCATGATCCCACTTTACAGTCGTGGTTCTAGCTGTTTCCTTTGTCTGAAATGCTTTGTACTGCCAGAAACTACTTGGCTGAGTCC
>NW_012099765.1:3964625-3965516 GCF_000951045.1 Mandrillus leucophaeus
CCTCCCAAAGTGCTGGGATTACAGGCATGAGCCATCGCGCCTGGCCCTTATTTTTTTATTTTGCATATCACCTTGCAAAACACTATATATTTTACTTATTTTTCATATTCTTAATTTGCAAGATAGTGAGCTCCACAAGAGCAGTATTTCATTGCTGCTGTTCATTGACGTTTTTTGAGCATATAAAAGAGTGCCTAGAAATAGTGGGTGCTCAATAGTACTTGTTGATTAAATGAATGAACAAATGAATGAAGGAAAATCAATAAGAAGGTAGAAAAAGAGAATGTGGGTAAGTAATATATAAACAGAGAATTCATTGAACAGAACAACCAAATGACTAAACACAGAAAAAGCTGCTCGATCTAGTAATAATCAATATAATGAAAAACTAACTCAAGATAACACTTATTCTCATCTGAATGGCAAAACAAATTAAGTTTAATAACACGAAGTGTTGGTAAGAGTTTGTAGAAGCAAGTAGTGATACGCTGTCTGCTTTTAATATAAATTTGAAATAATATTTTGAAGTTCATTTTATAATTCTGAATAAATTTATCCATATTCTTCTGCCTAGCGACCTCACTTCTAGGTACATTTCCCCAGGTAACTCTCCTACATGGACAAAAGAGGTTAGCAGCACTTTTGTAATAGTAGAAAATGAAAAAGCTACTCAAATCCTTTAATAGGAAAAATATGAACAAACTGGTTTATTCCTACAATGCAGTTGTATACAAATTTAAAATTAATAAGCCAAAACTACATATATTAACATGAATTCATATTTAAAACAGAATTTGGAGTAGAATTAGTACAATATGCAACCCTACTGGAATTTTTTTTTTTTTTGAGACAGAGTCTCACTCTGTCACCCAGGCTGGAGTGCAATGGCAC
>NW_012099765.1:3966670-3969141 GCF_000951045.1 Mandrillus leucophaeus
ACTAAGGGCGCCTGTAGTCGCAGCTACTCGGGAGGCTGATGGCGCGAACCCAGGAGGCGGAGCTTGCAGTGAGCGGAGACAATATAAGAGAAAAGGTAAAAGTGTAAAATATTGATGTCATGTGTAGGATGTCAAAACTAAGGCACATAAGTAGCTGTTAGTTTTGACAAGACAGAGTCATATTTCTTCTACAGGAGGAGAGAAAAGGAAACACTAGTTGGAGGTACAGAGTTATATTGAAATACAGAACAGAAAGATAAAGGGCACTCTAGCAAATTTAAATATTCTCAGTCAAGTTGAAGACAATGGGATATCAAGGTTATTTTCAGCCAGTAAGGTAATAAAGAGTTGATAATTTGAGGAGACCAGAGAAAGTTTGAAATCTCTGCAGGTATGTATGTAATAAGAAACCACTGCAGGTCTATAGTAAGTAAATAAGAGAGTTACCAGCAACCCAAGCCTTATAAACCCAACTGTGTTAGAAATTAGTGAGTTTTTAACTATACCCGATTTTCATGCTGTACTTGATTTTTAAACTTCTTCCAGAAGTGCTCAGTAGCCAAATAATATAGGAAATGGATAGAGGGGCTTATTTAGAATTGAAAATCACCAGAATTATAAAAGCAAAAAGAATAGTGAATCCATGAATCTATGGCGTTCAGGAGAGCATCGATTAAATAGCTAAGCCTAAGATCAAGGCTACGAACAGAGGCAAGTGAGACCCTCCAAAATCTCATAGAATGGAGAAATAGTAAGAAGTTGAAAACATGAAGAAGTTGAAGTTACAATGAGGACAAAAGAACATTTTTAGCAAGACTACAATGACAAGAAGAATGAAAGAGGGAAGAAGTTGGCACTCCAGAATTTTGCAGATTGTCATCTTTGATATTACTTCAGGATAAAATCAAGAAGTGCTTAAAGATGTAAAAAATTGAGTGAAAATTATCATTAAAATGTGGGTGAGTCATAAGAAACTCAAATACTGGATGATATAAGTTTAAATGTTGAAATAACAGAGGATGATGGAAGCGATGAGGTAGAAAGGACACACAGATAGCTGTTAATTTATTAAAAAGAGTATATTGCTATTATTTTAAGAACAAGGGTAAACAGTGAATGTTACTTTTATTTAAATTTTTACAATTATTTTACTCAATGTTATTTGAGATTTGTTTATAGTGATAGCATGTAGATATAATCTATTTATTTGAAATTTTTACAGTATTCATTTGTATGAATGCTCTCATTTATTATCCACTCTCTAACTAATGGTTGTTTTCAATTTTTTTGTTCTGACAAAATAATGCAAATATACATTTTATTTTAAAGCATGTTTTATTATAGTATGCACACACAAGGAAAGATCTCTAGGGCATTTATGTGAAAGGGAAATTCTAGGCTCGAGGCATATATATCTTCAACTTGAATATGCACGCTACAGAATGATATATAGAGTAAATGACATTTTTGTAAATTTTTAAAATATGTAAACTTTATATACATTCTGTGTTGGTCCATTTTGCATTGCTATAAAGAAATGCCTGAGACTTTGGCAATTTGTAAAGAAAAGAGGTTTATTTGGTTCATGGTTCTGCAGACTGTACAAGAAGCACTGCACTAGCATCTGCTTCTGGTAAGGCCTCAGGAAGCTTTTAATCATGGTGGCAGGCAAACAGGGAACTAGCATACCATATGGCAGGAAAGAGAACAAGAGAGAGATGGGGGAAATCCCAGACTTTTTAATATTAGATCTCACATGAACTCAGTGCTCTGGGGAGGGCACCGAGCCATTAATGAGGGATCCAGCCCCATTACTCCAATGCCTCCCACCAGGTCACCCTCCAACAGTGAAGATCATGTTTTAACATGAGATTTGGGGAGGACAACATCTAAACCATATTACTCGCATATCAACTAAAGATACAAAATTTGATCAGGAAGTACAAGAATAAATACAAGGACAATGGTTACTCTAAAGAAGGAGAATTAGGCCAGGAGCGGCAGCTCACTCCTGTAATCCCAGCACTTTGGGAGGCCGATGTGGGTAGATCACCTGAGGTCAGGAGTTCAAGACCAGCCTAGGCAACATCGTGAAACCCTGTTTCTACTAAAAATACAAAAATTAGCTGGGCACAGTGGCGTGTGCCTGTAATTCCAGCTACTCAGGAGGCTGAGGCAAGAGAATCACTTGAACTTGGGAGGCAGAGGTGGCAGTGAGCCAAGATCATGCCATTGCACTTCAGCCTGGGTGACAGAACGAGACTCCATCTCAAAAAAAAAAAAAAATAATAGGTGTTTATTCTTTTATTTACATATGTCATAAGTATGACATATTTCATAATAAGAGATTAAAATAGTATCTTTTCAAAATGATATTGTTCATTGTAAAAAGTTTAGAAGGCCCAATGAAACTGGTAGATGAAAATAAAAATAACCTTCCATTTCAATACCCTGAATAAGAACTATTAATA
>NW_012099765.1:3969591-3973994 GCF_000951045.1 Mandrillus leucophaeus
TCTACACAAACTCACCCCCACGGACCCTACTAGCTTCTTACAGTGCAGAAACAAGAGTCTCTCATGGCTCTGGCAGGGGAGGGGAGGAGTGACCATTGTGAAATACGCCCAGTGCATTCTCCATTATGAAGGTCTACCCTTCAGGGGAAAAGATTTCATCAGAAACTTCTCTCACATGAGGAAAGAGAACTTCCCCAAATTAAGGCCCTTGGAGGAGTGAGAGGGTAAGATTCTAAGGAATACATTGTGAAGGTCACAGTCCACGGATACATGGCCACTAAAAGACTAAGATTTAATCCTGTAATTATAGCATGCTCCCCCTGTCTGATACTTTATCACCACATGAACAAGACTCCAGTATAATAACAATGTATTAAAGGTGAAGAAAAAAAGCCACAAGACACAGCTTTTACCTGAGAAGTTTTTAGGGAAATCTAAAGGTAGCATGGGAGTCTAAAATAATGATTCTAGAGAAAATTGAAGCTCTGGTACCTATAGCTATGGCAAACCTTAAGCAAAGATCAACTCCCAGCCAGTTTAACATAAAACCCCAAACTATTTCAGGCCTATTTTGCCCCAGTTTACTATTTAAGCCTGTTTTACCCCAGTTCCTGTTACACTATACATCATGCCCAGCTTTTAACAAGAAATTACAAAACATACTAAAAGGCAAGAGAAAAAATACAGCTTGAAGAGACAAAGAAAGCATCCAAATCAGACTCAGATATGACACAGATTTTGGAGTTACTAAAACAAGGCATATAAAGTAACTATGTTCATTATGTTAAGAGCTCTAATGGAAAAAGTGGACAACATGCAAGAACAGATGGTCAATGTACTAAGAGAGACAGAAAATCTAAGAAAGTATCCAAAGAAAATGCTAGAAATTAAAAAAAAACAAAAAACAAAAAACACCGTAGTAAAGAAATGAAGGATGCATTTGAAAGTCTCATCAGTGGCTGAACATGGCCAGTGAAACAAGCAGGAAGCTAGGCTGAGTGCAGTGGCTCATACTTGTAATCCCAGCACTTTAGGAAGCCAACGCAGGTGGATTGCTTGAGCTCAGGAGTTGGAGGCAAGCCTGGGAAACATGGCGAAACCCCATCTCTACAAAAAAATACAAAAATTACCTGGGCGTGGTGGCTTATGCCTGTGGTCTCAGCTACTTGGGAGGCTGAGGTGGGAGGACTGCTTGAGCCAGGGAGGCAGAGGCTGCAGTGAGCTGAGATCATGGCACTGCCCTCCAGCCAGGGCAACAGGGCAAGACCTTGCCTTAAAAAAATATAATAATAATAAAGAACCAGTAAGTTCAAAAGCAGGTTAACAGAAAGTTTCCAAATTGAAATGGAAAGAGAAAAAATATTGAAACAATAAAACAGAACAGAAACCACAAAACTGGGACAGCTTCTGAAGATGCTTATATGCATAATGAGAATACCCAAAGAGAAGACAGAGAAAATGGATCAAGAAATATTTGAGCTAACAGTGGTCAGCAATTTTCCAAAACTAAGAAAAGACATCATACCACAGTTGCAGAAAGTTCAGGACATCAGACAAGATAAATACCTAAAATCTACATTTAGGCATATCATATTCAAACTGCAGAAAGTCAAAGACAGAGAGATCTTGAAAGATCCTCGGGGACGGGGGAAGTACAAAGACACCTTTCCTATGACAATAAGAATTCAGTGGACTTTCTATCAGAGCCACCAAGAAAGAAAAGAGTAAGATGAAGTACTTTTCAATTTTTATTTATTTTTTATTCTTTTGAGACGGAGTTTCACTCTGTCACCCAGGCTGGAGTGCAGTGGTGCAATCTCGGAATAGGGTCTATAAGACTGAAGTCACAACAGATTGCACCTAAGCACTGTACTCTAGCTGATAAAACTGATACTCACAGGAGTATAAGTTAGCAATTCTGAATTACTATATGTGGATCCTGGAATGGAACATTAAGTAAATTGATGTAAGATGGCAGGAGGCAGGAATCTTACTGTTGAAGTGGGGGTTTAGAGACAACCTCTGCCTCCCGGGTTCAAGCAACTCTCCTGCCTCAGCCTCCCGAGTAGCTGGGACTACAGGTGCCCACTTCCATGCACAGCTAATTTTTTGTATTTCTAGTATAGATGGGGTTTCAGCGTGTTAGCCTGGATGGTATCAATCTCCTGACCTCATGATCCGCCCTCCTTGGCCTCCCAAAGTGCTGGGATTACAGGCATGAGCCACCACACATGGACAAGGGTGAAGTATTTAAAGTGTTGAAAGAAATAAATCACTAACATGAAATTCTATATCCAGCAAAATAGTCTTCAAAAGTGAAAGAGAAGTAAAGGTTTTCTCAGTCAAACAAAAATTGAGGGAGTCCATCTCTAGGAGATCTTCTCTGTAAGAAATGTTAAAAGAGTTTTTCGGGTAGAAGAAGTATGTTACAGGTCCGAAACGCAGATCTACATAAAGAAAGAAAGAGTGTTGGAGGAAAAACCAAACCAATGATGGTAAAATAATATATCTTGTTTTTCATTTTCTTTTTCTTTCTTTCTTTTTTCTTTTTTTTTTTTTTTTGAGATAGAGTTTTGCTTTATTGTCCAGGCTGGATGTGCAGTGGCATGATCTTGGCTCACTGCAAACTCTGCTTCCCGGGTTCATGTAATTCTCGTGCCTCAGTCTCCTGAGTAGCTGGAATTACAGGTGCCCCCCACCATGCCCAGCTGACTTTTCGTATTTTTAGTAGAGACGGGGTTTCACCATCTTGCCCAGGCTGGTCTCAAAATTCTGAGCTCAGGCCATTTGCCTGTCTTGATCTCCCAAAGTACTAGGATTACTGGCATGAGCCACTGTGCCCAGCCATTTTCCATTTTCTTATTTGATCTAAGGGAAAGAAGTCAGTCTCAAAAGGCTACAGATTATATGACTCCAATCATATGACATTTTGTAATGGGCAAAACTAGAGCAACAACATAAAGGTCAGTGTTTGCTAAGAATTCTGGGTGTGGGAATGTGTTGAATAGGGGAAGCACAGGGGCATTTTCAGAACAATTTTGTAATTATTTTGTAAGGTACTGTAATTATGGACAGATGACATTATACATTAGTGAAAACCCAAAGAACTTTACAGTACAAAGAGCGAACTTCATGTGTGCGACTTTAAAAAAAATCACTTAGGAAATCCAAGGATTCCAAGACAGAATACATTGTGATTAAACAATATAAGTGTATTCCAAGTCTATGAAACAACCTTACAGAAGGCTGTGGGAGAAAAGGAACTGATTAAAGAATGTGAAAGGAATAGGGTCTATAAGACTGAAGTCACAACAGATTGCACCTAAGCACTGTACTCTAGCTGATAAAATTGACACTCACAGGAGTATAAGTTAGCAATTCTGAATTACTATATGTGGATCCTGGAATGGAACATTAAGTAAATTGATGTAAGATGGCAGGAGGCAGGAATCTTACTGTTGAAGTGGGGGTTTAGAGACAAGCAAGGGGAGAGGTATAGAATGATCCACGTAGTAATGGGTTAGAGTTGGAGACATCAGTGTAAACTCATGTTTAGATTAATGTAGTTATAGACAGTTAAATATGGAAATATTTACAGGTGTATGTATACACTGTATTTAGTATACTCATATTTCATTACTCTGTCAGGCCCAGTAGCAATGACAGTCGGTAGCAATGAGCAAATCTAGTGCCCACATGTTTTGGTTTATAATACCATTCTTCAGTAAAAAGGAACCAGACCTCTTTGAGAAAGGACTTGTTCTAAGACTGGGGAAGGAAATATGCAAGATGAACTTGGAGCATCTTATATTGTCAGAGAGTAAGTATAGCGCTAAAGCAGCCCAACAAACAGATAAGCCCCAAACAAACAGACACGGTGATGGGGATATGTTGAAGGGACACAGGAGTCAACTAAAAGAACACCCAATGGCCAAAGCTCAAACAACTTGAGCAGTAAAATAAAATAATGTATAAATTGAATTATGACTTTGTGGACCTGAAATATCTGAGACAGGTCTCAGTTAATTTAGAAAGTTTATTTGGCCAAGGTTAAGGATTTCCCTGTAACACAGCCTCAGGAGGTCCCGAGGATATGTACCCAAGGTGGTCGGGGTACAGCTTGCTTTTATACATTTTAGGGAGACATAGCACATCAATCAATATATGTAAGATTTACATCGGTTTGATCTGGAAGGATGGGACAACTTGAAGCAGGGGCTTCCAGGTTATAGGTAGATTAAAAAATTTTCTGATTGGCAACTGATGGAGTTAATGTCAGTAGAAAGAAATGTCTGAGTTATGATAAGGGGTTGTGGAGACCTAGGTTTTATTATGCAGATTAAGTCTCCAAGTTGTACACTTTAGAGAGAATATACTGCATATTTTTCTTTTTCTTTTCTTTT
>NW_012099765.1:3974384-3976395 GCF_000951045.1 Mandrillus leucophaeus
TTTACATTCTCCCCCTTCTGGCCAAGATTTTCTAGAGGCAACATGAATGACCACCAGATTTTTATTTTTTCCCATAGCACCGTTGGGGTGGCAGGGCTGCCTGCCCTGGGTCCATCCTGTTCCTCAGTGAAACTCCCTGGGGCCAAGGGACTTAGAATCAAAAGACTAATAGAAAACTAAATGTTCAGGCCAGATAGAAATGGATGTGGACAACCATTCATTAACCCATATATATATATATATATTTTTTTTTTTTTTAAGTAAAATGCCAACAAACAAAAAGCCAGTGATGAGGTTACAAAACTGACTTATCTTTAACTTCTATGCATTGAGCTTCTATAATCTTGGTTTTAGTCACAGACTTACAATAATTAGCTATACAAAACATAAGCATTATTCTGGAAAAAATTTTTTAATATATATCTAACTGCACAACTCATAACTGGGAGTATTGTATCTAGGAGGCTTTGTCATGAGGTATTTCTATCCTCTCAGTAATTATTTTCTTTTAAAAACTAAGAAAACTGAATAATGTATAGACTAGTTAATAATAATTTGTCAATACTGGTTTATTAATTGTAACAAATGTACCCTACCAATGTTGATGTTGATAATATGAAAAGATGTTGATAATATGAAAAACAGGATGTGGATATCTGGGAAACGCTCTGGACTGTCTTCCCTTTTTTTATTTTTATTTTTTTATTTTTTGGTAAATCTAAAACTTTTTAAAAACAGAGTTTATTTAAAAAGTTATTCTTCTAAATATTTAAATGGCTGTATACTGATTCTTTGCATAGCTAATGCATTTAAACAATCCTATCTTATGAACAATCAGTTATTTCTGATTTTTACTATTATAAACAATTATATAATTAAGGTCCATTGTAAATATTTGTGCATATGAACTTACTAATTAACAGAGGATCTTATCTGTTGGTAAATTCTTCTAAAAAACTTGTGTTCTTTTACTACTCATAGTGACACATGAAAGTCCAATTTCCCTACACTCTTAGCAACACTGAATGTTATCATTTATTTAATTTTGGCTAATTAAATACATGAAAGTCATACCTCATTTTACTTTGAAAGGTAGAATTTTAAAATATTTTCATTGGCTATTTTAACCTACCCTTTTATAAAGTTCAGGTTAAGTTTAAAATATAGATTTAATGAGCTCCCACTATATTCTGGAGAACATTCACATACATTATCTTATGTTATCTTTATTATCTCTTGCATCTGGATGCAAGTAATAGGAAACTCAATTCAATCTGGCTTAAGCAACATGAAGAAGCCATTATCTCACGTAAGAAGAAGCCCAGAGGGAAGGTGGTTGCAGGAATAATCTACCTGCTTAATCGTGTCAAGGTTTTGATATTCACAGCAAGACTTGCCCCACATTTGTATAAGATGGCTATAGAAATTCCAGAAATCAAGTACAGAGGGAAGAAAAATTCGTGTCAATATCTTATTTTTATTTTAAGGATAAAGAAACCTCTCTAATTCATACCAGTCCAGGCAGACTTCCCTTCATAATTTACTGGACAGAACTGTATTGCACGCTAAAGTCAAATCAAAGACCACTTGGCAAAGGAAATGAGATATGACTTAATTAGAAAACTTAACATTTTCTACACCCCTTGCTCTCCACCCCAAACTGAGGAAGGTCTAGCCTCCCTGAAGAATAGAACAGTTTAAAAGAGAGTGAACAAAATCAAGATTGGGAAAAAGTAAGGAATGGTTGTGGGATGAGCAACCAAGAGTATTTTCCTCAATCATCCCAGTGGCCTATTGTAAATTAGGTATTCTTATGCCTATTTGTCCAATCAAGATGCTGTGCCTCAGAGAATGTGTCTTGCTCAAGACCACCCAGCAAGTATGACAAGCTAGTTTGCAATCAAAATCTCTAAATCCAATTATAGATTGGTATTAATTGTAAAAATTTTACAATTGTGATCAGCACTAAGGGAGAGAAGTGGAAGTTTTTGTTGTTGTTGTTGTTGTTGTT
>NW_012099765.1:3978915-3979827 GCF_000951045.1 Mandrillus leucophaeus
TTTATAAATCCACTTATACTCAAGGTATCTTTATATATCTGAGGCTAAAAAAATATATAAGTTTGAATAATGCATACACGCTTTTGTTATAAGATGGTGAAACCCTGTCTCTAATAAAAAAAAAAAAAAAAAAAAAAAAAATTATCCGGGCCTGGTGGTGGGTGCTTGTAATCCCAGCTACTCGGGAGGCTGAGGCAGGAGAAGGAGAATCACTTGAACCCAGAAGGCGGAGGTGGCAGTGAGCCGAGATCGGGCCACTGCACACCAGCCTGGGTGACAGACAGACTCTGTCTCAAAACAAAACAAAACAAAACAAAAAGGCACTGTAAATGAATTGGAAAAGTTAAGGAAACAAGGACAGGTCGTTAAATTCTGTAGTTAAGTATAGGACTCTCCATCTGTCCAAATAGCTTATATTGATATAATTTCTAAGATGAATAAAACATCACCAAGATCAATATCCAGTGTATGTTCCAACCAAAATGTGACAATAATCTATCCATGGTAGCATTTATTTGATCAAATACTTTATAGTTACTCAATGTATTTAACAAAAAAGCAATAACATTTTACTGAAAATTAAATTAGGGTTTTAAATGCAAGGCAATATTGTTTCTAAAAGTATTTTGGCAGGAATCATTCATTCCAACAGGGACAACTTTATCTAATGATATCTAGCACTTATAAGGCATTTTCATCTTCCAAGTGTTTTACTCACACCAATTAATTAATTTTCATTTTACTGAAACAAGATAGGTAAATACAAGTTAAAAGGAAGCTAATTTTCTTCCAGACCAGATGGGAAGTCAATGCCAAAATTTAAATTATGCTTAGGATTTTGGCTTCAGCCCTTCGTCCTGATCATTAAGTAAAAAATACCAACCTCAGTATCATTAAATGTTGTGAAAAAAA
>NW_012099765.1:3979877-3981250 GCF_000951045.1 Mandrillus leucophaeus
GAAGGAAGGAAGGAAAGAAAGAAGGAAGGAAGGAAGGAAAGAAGGGAGGAAGGAAAGAAGGGAGGGAGGGAAAGAAGAAGGGAGGGAAAGATGAGGGAGGGAGGGAAAGATGAGGGAGGAAGGAAGAATGAGAGGGAGGAAGGAAGTTAGAATGAGAGGGAGGAAGGAAGGAGAGAGGGAAGGAGGAAAGAAGGAAGAAAAGAAAGGAAGGAAGGAAAGAAGGACAGAAGAAAAAAAATAAAAAGAGAAATCAAATTCCAACTTGTAATAGGTTTTGTTATTATTTAGGTATGACAAGGCCAATGATAAGGGATTATAAGATGTATGGATGACTGTTATTTGAAAGATAGTTTATTCTAATCACAAGTAGAGTAGAGTTTATTCAATTTTCAAGAGAGAGTAAACAGGTCACACCTGGGTGAGGGGGCACACAGAGACCACCCGGGGGTATCACAAGACAGAGGGAGAGGGAGTGACTGGGTAAGTGCCTTTATTGTGGTTTCCACAAGAAGGGACTGGCAAAGGAGGTTAAGTAAGTAGGCTTAGGATTGGTTAGTATGAAAAATATCTGTGGACTCTGCGGCACAGAGGATATTTCAACTGTCTTTTATCTGGCCCTGGGGTGATTAGGGTGGGTGTATAGTGGTCCAGAGTACGAGAGTCCCATAAAAGGAAGTGGTTGTGGGTGTGGATTTAATTGGCTGCTCAAGAAAGGGAACTGATTGGCTTCTACCCAGGGCCTCAAAACTGGGTCAAGACAGCATTTAAAAAACAGTATTACACAACTGAATGCGACCAGGTTTGCAGAAGCAGTTTATGTGTTCTCTCCTCTACTAGGGGGAGAAAGGGCTTATTCTCAATTTTACCCACAGATTTTTAGATGACTGAACAAACACAAAACCCAACTAAAAATAGTTAAGGTCATTGAGAGTTTTTTAAAAAATCACTTTGCATGTTAAAATTAATCACAACATACCAATTAAATGAACTTTATCTCAAACAGGTGTAAGACAGGATTTATCTGAAAGAAAGGTAGCAAAACTCCTCTCCATTGATTATCTTAACATTTGGCTTAGTACTATTCACAAATTTGAGGCTATCTATGCTGTTTTATGTATGAGGTCCAGCAGCATTTTACTTGAATATCACTAAATTCTGGTCTGCTCTTACTAATGTCAAAGTCAGTTTCATATAAAGATTCATGGAAGAGAGAAGAATGAATTTTTGTGCCCTGAAGATTAATCTGCAGGTGATACAGAAAATATCACTAGGAAGCCCAATGATGTAAGCAAGTGCCAAGCTCATTATCTTGGATTTACTAATAAAAATGGTGCTGTAGACCAGGCGTGGTGGCTCACGCCTATAATCCCAGC
>NW_012099765.1:3986810-3987526 GCF_000951045.1 Mandrillus leucophaeus
TTTTACAGCATTTGAGGGGAGCAAATTGTAGGAAAAACCTGGTTGGGGGAATTGAGAAAAGACTTCCTGAGAAAATAACATTTTAGTTAAGCACTAAATCTTGAATGCCACCTTCATAAATTAAATCCCCTTTACAATGGCAGCATCTGAACTATTTTTTCATTTTGCGTGGATGTGATCTGTTTACTGTAATGATGCAATCACAGCTCCATAACAGCAGTTACTGAAGCCAGGGTCATGGTGACAAGAGAGGCATTGGGAAGCAACTCTGGAAACAGTAGGCAGGTCCTCAGCAATGTCCATGAACCTACTTGAGGCAACTTCAGTGAGCTGGAGAACAGTTCACAGCCCAGTTTAGTGAAATACCCCTTCCAACATGATCCCATTCTTGGTGTCAAGACAGTGTTTGATATAACATCATAGGACAATGCTTGGTAT
The DNA here is from genome assembly GCF_000951045.1 of Mandrillus leucophaeus. Taxonomy (NCBI): domain Eukaryota; kingdom Metazoa; phylum Chordata; class Mammalia; order Primates; family Cercopithecidae; genus Mandrillus; species Mandrillus leucophaeus. The sequence continues at coordinate 3,987,249 of NW_012099765.1, forward strand.
TTCTTTTATTAGTCTGGTCTTACTTTTAAAATGTAGCAAATATCAATATCATAAAGTACACAGTATAAGACAGAGAGCACAGATGTCTACTTGTACTTGGTAGAAAAGAAGGAAGGAGGGAAGGAAGGGAGGAAGGAAGAGAGGAAGGAAGGGAGGGAGGAAGGGAGGGAGGGAGGAAGGAAGGAAGGAAGGAAGGAAGGAAGGAAGGAAGGAAGGAAGGAAGGAAGGAAGGAAGGAAGGAAGGAAGGAAAGAAAGAAGGAAGGAAGGAAGGAAAGAA
>NW_012099765.1:3990013-3995861 GCF_000951045.1 Mandrillus leucophaeus
AAAAAAAAAAAAAAGTATAGTGCTTTTCCTTTTTCCCTCTTGATAAAATAGCATTCTAGACCTGATAGTGTTGAACTGTAGTCTTTACAATGTGAAGTATGGTAGTTTTCAAATTATCTTTAAAAAAAAATAGATTATTTCTCATAAAAGTGTTGGTGAGAAAATACTGAAAAGAATCAAATGTGCAAACTATTTGTTATAGCTCAAGGATGTCTGCATAACAATGTGAGAGAATTCTTTATAAATCCACTTATACTCAAGGTATCTTTATATATCTGAGGCTAAAAAAATATATAAGTTTGAATAATGCATACACGCTTTTGTTATAAGATTGCATTCTTTAAATAAATAATAAATATCTCACGGTGCTATTCTTAAAAAAAAAAAAAAAATGAAGATTTCAAACTATGGTTAACCAAAATGAAGGCACTCTGTTTGTAGAAGTTGTTGAGTACAGAGAGCATTTTATATAGGCAAAATAAATGTCCAGCCATAGCTGTAAATCAGAGCAAGGTAAAAGCCAAAATAAATTATCTAGCTTGTGTTGAAATAGCTTCAAACTTAGGGTACTTTTCAGAATTTGGCAAGCTGTGGACCATGGGCCAAATCCAGCCACCCGCCCGTTTTTGTAAATAAAGTTTTATCATAACACTGTCATCCCCATTTATTTACGCATTGCCTATTGACACTTTTAAGCTTCAACAGAAGACTCCAGTAGTTGCAACAAAGACCATATGGCCTGCAAAACCTAAACTATTTACTCTCTGGCTCTTTACGGAAAACATTTGCCAACCCTTCCTCTACCAGAGCTGACTTGTTGAGTCCCTGAGAGAAGTCAGACGACACTCATTTAGGCAAGAGGGAGGCTACTAAATTTGAAAAGGAAATCTATTTAAATTTGTGCTTATATAGGGAGCACCCAATTTCTGAGCCAGGTGTCATTCAAAATTCATTTGTAAGTCATTTATGCCTCACTCTGACATATTCATTAACTCATAATATGACTTTCTAATCTACAACATAGAAAAAATTGGGGTCAGGTTCAGATGACAGACATTTAAAGCATTGTTTCTCCCTCTCTTTCATGAACTCCTATGCATCTTAAAGTTACCTAGAGAAGATCAAGATACATCCTATTTGGAGCATTTTATCCTTATGAAGTCAGTAGAATCCATTGAGTGTGAGCAGTGAAATATGCTTAGCTTGCAAAGGTGTTGGATTAGGGTTACGGTTGCCCAGGTGAGCTGAGATCATAAAAATGGCTTCTTCACCATGGATAGCAAAAAGGAGACTTCTGATATCTATATTTTCTGGTGTTCTATATTTTGTATGATATTCATGTAAAGCAACATTCTTTGATGTTTTTTACTTTCTCAGATTCTCTAGAGCAAGGTGAAATCTTCAAAGTTCTCTAACTTTTAATGATGATGATAGCATTGATGATATGCAGTGGTTACTGAATGTGTACTATGTTTTCTCTATTGTTCTAAGTTTATATATGTGTTTAATCAATCCTCATCACAACCCCATGAAGCAGTATTGTTATTATTCTTACTTTACAGACAGATAGTAGATACAGATGATAAGTCATTTGTAATAGATTACACATCTAATAAGCATTATAATAAAGGAGGAAATAGGTCTCTATCAAAGCCTTAAAGATAAATTAATTTATCTAAGCCTTGTGAGAGCTCAATTTGAATGCGATATATATATATGTATATATATGTGTGTGTATGTATATGTGTGTATATATATGTATATATGTATATACACACACATTCTTAATTATGTATATAGTGTGTATGTATATGTGTGTATATATATGTATATATGTATATACACACACATATATGTATATACACACACATTCTTAATTATGTATATATACACACATTCTTAATTAGTGGGTCATAGGGGTTTAATATTAATAAATACTGTTTTTGGCCGGGTACGGTGGCTCACACCTGTAATCCCAGCACTTTGGGAGGCCGAGGCGGGCAGATCACCTGAGGTCAAGAGTTTGAGACCAGCCTGACCAACATAGTGAAACCCTGTCTCTACTTAAAATACAAAAAATTAGCTGGGCATAGTGGTACGCGTCTGTAACCCCAGCTACTCGGGAGGCTGAGGCAGGAGAATTGCTTGAACCCGGGAGGCAGAGGTTGCAGTGAACCGAGATCGTGCCATTACACTCCAGCCTGGGGGACAAGAGCGAGACTTCGTCTCAAAAAATAAATAAATAAAGTAAATATTGTTTTTTTACATTGTTTGAATATTAATATTAGTTACTAGATTAGACCGTTTCAGCAAAATTAATGCTGTATTAAAGTTTTCTTCACCCTTTCTCATAATTTGGCTACTTATTAATATGGACATTATTTTTATCAACTTTAGCAATAAAGTGCAAATTTTCAATAGTTCATGACCTAAATGATACAACTTTCACATCCTTAAAAATATTACACTGTTATTTTATATTATTTTATACAATTAGTAGCACTTCAGCTTCTAGTAATAAATCACTGAGTAATTCAGACCAAGATTTCCTGTGATGCCAGTGAGAAAATCTAGACAAAACCAAAAAAATGCCTTTTGAGTCATCAGAAAACAAATACTACCAGGCTAGGACCTGTAAGAAGGTGGAGGGCCAGAGAAAGATCTCATTTTTAGGACTGTATTTCCCCTTGGGTATTTTCTAGTTTCTGAGCAGATCATCTCAGAGACTAAAGATTAAAGAGCACTTGAAAATAGCATATGGGCCTAAGATACAGCAAATGAGCTCCGGAGCCCACAGAAGGAAGGAGAGTGGGGCAGTTGTTGAACTTAATCCCTTGGGTTTGGTACTCTGAGGGACTAAATCCCTAGAACTCTGGAAACTAGATAAATTCTTACAGTGTCCTCAGACCGGTTTCAAACTAATTCAAACCTGAAACAAGATGGAGCGATTATAGATTGACTGTGCTTCTGAGCATCCTATGGAAGCAAATGCTAATTTTTCTCAAGAGAAAAATAACATCGCCCTAGTCTTTGAGTCTTAGAGTTATTTCTGTATTTTTAAAATTCTGTTCAGTTATAAGATAACATACATGAAAACCAGCACAAATAACATACATATCGTCAATAAAAACCAATGCAAACAAAAGACAATAAAGACAGATTCAATTAGACTTCAGATATTCAACTTATAGTGTATAGATTTTAAAATAAGCATGCTTGCTATGTTCAGGAAAATAAAATAGTAATAATTATGGAAAACCCTGGAAATAAGAGAAGAATAATATATAGACTTCAGAACAGAAAAAATGCAATAACCAAGATTAGGTACTCAATGGGTGGTTTTATCAGCAGATTAGACACAAATAAAGAGAGGCCTAGATCTGGAAGATAGATAAGAAAAAATATTAAGAATACACCAAAGAGACAAAAATATGGAGAATCACAAGAAAATATAAAATACATATGGGATGCAATGAGGAGATCCAACATGGGTACAATCTGAATCCCATTAATAAATGGAAGAAGGAATTGGGAGAGAAGTAGTATCTAATGCCACAAAGACTGAAAACTTTATAAAACTGATAAAAGGTATTAAACCTTAGATTTTAAAATCTATATGAACTACAAGTAGAATATACAACAAGTAATCTATGCGTAGGCATATAATATTAAAGTTTTGCAAACTAAAGAGAAAGAGAAAAAATGTAATGCAGCCACGTAAAAAGGATAGATGGTCTTTAAAAAGCAAGTATAAGACTCACTGTTGACTTCTTAACATCATGACATAGCCAGAAGATAAACTATAAAGTATTAATAGAAAATAATTGTCAAACTAGAGTTCTATACAAGGAAAAAATGTCGTTCAAGATTGTTGAACTGAAATAGACGTTTTCAGACAAATAAAAAATAAGAATTTTCAACCAGGCATTGTGGCTCATGCCTGTAATCTGAGTACTTTGGGAGGCCGAGGCAGGCAGATTACCTGAGGTCAGGAGTTTAAGACCAGCCTGGCCAACATGGGGAAACCCCGTCTCTACTAAAAATACAAAAATTAGCTGGGCATGTTGGCGGGCACCTGTAATCCCAGCTATTCGGGAGGCTGAGGCAGGAGAATTGCTTGAACCTGGGAGGCGGAGGTTGCAGTGAGCCAAGATCACACCATTGCTCTCCAGCCTGGGCAATAAAAGCGAAACTCTGTCTTAAAAAACCAAACAAACAAACAAACAAAAACTGAGAATTTTCTACCAGAAGTACCTCTTGAAGACTGTTATGCAGGCCAAATGAAAATGATCCCTAATAGAAGATTAAAGATGTAGAATAAAAGGACAACAATAAAATGATGAACAAATGGGTAAATATAAGTGAATATTAACTATAGAATAATAATATTAGTATTACTAAATAAAAGGTTGTATGGTAAATATTAATATGTCATGCCTCTTTGGATTTTAATACACAACCATACACATAAAATAAAATGGGGTTAAATAGTAAATGAAGTTAGGTCGGGCGCTGTGCCTCACGCCTGTAATCCCAGCACTTTGGGAGGCCGAGGCGGGTGGATCACCTGAGGTCAGGAGTTTGAGACCAGCCTGGAAAATATGGTGAAACCCCGTCTCTACTAAAAAAATACAAAAATTAGCCGAGCATGGCAGTGAGTGCCTGTAATCCCAGCTACTCGCTCCTCAGGAGGCTGAGGCAGGAAAATCACTTGAACCTAGGAGGTGGAGTTTGCAGTGAGCTGAGATTGCATCACTGCACTCCAGCCTGGGCAACAGAGCAAGACTTTGTTTCCAAAAAAAAAAAAAAAAAGATAGTAAATGAAGTTAAACAACAAGGCAACAACCAAATATTAAGGCAAGAATGAAATATATCATTTCTAGGTCACCACTAAAAGAATTGTAAAGGACTATGTAACTCTTTAAATAATAGAGAGCAAAAATAGGATAACAAAAAATTATCAATAAATTGAAAAGGAGGCAAGAAAAAAGAGAGAAAAGAAAAAATGTTAGGACAAAACACACCGCATTATTTTATGTTTAAACTCAAATACTAAATGTAAAAAAATTAGGTGTTCAAAATGAAGAGAAAAATTATCAGGCTCGTTTATGTAATTTTTATAAAAGTCTCATCTAAAATATTCCAAAATAAGGATTCCAAATAGTTAAAAGGTAAAACAACAAAAAAGGAAAATTATATACCTTGCAGATGTGATCCAAAAGACATTGCTCAGCTATATCAACATTAGTCTCAGTAAGTCTTAAGATTAGCAGAATTAGTAGAGATAAAGAGGAACACTTTATAATGATAATTGGATGAATTCACCAGAAAGATACAACAATTCTAAATTTGAGTGCACTGAAAACTTAGCTTGAAGATATATAAAGAATACACGAAACTATAAGGAGAAAAGGAAAAAAAAAGTCTAATCACAGTGGAATATTTTTACACACTTCTCTTAGACACAGATAAAACTAAAATTAATAAGAATATTAAAAATTTGAATAACAGGATGAGTAGACTGGATCTAACGGGCATATCTAAGATGTCACTCCCTATAAAACTACAAAATGCATCTTAACTGCAGGCCAAACGTTTGCAAATGGAGCATTTGCCAGGTCATCAAGCAAGTTTTGTTTTGTTTTGTTTTTTGTTTTGTTTTTTGAGACAGAGTCTCCCTGTGTCGCCCAGGCTGGAGTGCAGTGGCGCGATCTTGGCTCACTGCAAGCTCCGCCTTCTGGGTTCACGCCATTCTCCTGCCTCAGCCTCCCGAGTAGCTGGGACTACAGGCGCCCACCACCACGCCCGGCTTATATTTATTTATTTATTTATTTATTTATTTATTTAT
>NW_012099765.1:3996842-3998567 GCF_000951045.1 Mandrillus leucophaeus
CGTGCCACTGCACTCCAGCCTGGCGACAGAGCGAGACTCCGTCTCAAAACACAAACAAGCAAGCAAACAAACAAAAAACTAGCAGACTTGGGAGGAAGATTACCTTAATTTCATGAAAATTACTTACAAAATAGATAAATAAATCACAGTCAATATTATATTTGGTATAACGTATTGCAAGCTTTTCCTCTGAGATTGGGTACAAGTAAGTCTAATAACATGACTTGTATTCAATATTATAGTAAATGTTGTAGCCAATATAATAAAGCAAGAAAAAAAGAAAATGCAATAACTGAGAACAAAGAAACAAAACTGTTAATTCACAGACAACATGAGTAACTATATGAAAAGTTAAAAAATCTGCATAAAATTGTTTTAATAAGGTCAATGTATAAAATCAACTGTATTGCTTTAAATGAGCAATTGGACAATGAATTTCATGAAAGCAAGCCATTTATGAGAGCATAGGAAAAACAAACCTCTTAAAAGAACAAACCTCGTAAGAGCTGTGCATAACTCTACCAATGAAACGTAAAATATTACTGAGAGAAGATAAAGACGACCTAAATAAATTGAGCCAAAGTTTTTAGAATTTCTTTCTCTGGGTAGAACTTGTAAAATTGATGGCAAATGCATTTGGAAATGCCAGGGTGAAGAATAGCCAGTGAAATCTAAAGCAATAAAACAGAATTGAAGGACTTATTGTACCCACTCTCAAGATTTTATTATTAGGTTATAACAATTATGACAGAAAGATATTGTGTAAACATAGACAAACTAAACAATGAAACAAAATAAAAATTCCGTAAACAGACTCACCTATGTGTTGATTTATGACATAATTTGCACTGCAGAATGAGAGAAGCACAGTTTTCTCAAGAAATGTTGCTACCGGCCGGGCGCCGTGGCTCACGCCTGTAATCCCAGCACTTTGGGAGGCCGAGGCGGGCGGATCATGAGGTCAGGAAATCGAGACCATCTTGGCTAACACGGTGAAAACCCGTCTCTACTAAAAATGCAAAAAATTAGCCGGGCGAGGTGGCGGGTGCCTGTAGTCCCAGTTACTCGGGAGGCTGAGGCAGGAGAATGGCGTGAACCCGGGAGCCGGAGCTTGCAGTAAGCCAAGATAGCGCCACTGCCCTCCAGCCTGGGCGACAGAGCGAGACTCTAGTCTCAAAGAAAGGAAAGGGGAAAGGGGAAAGGGGAAAGGGGAAAGGGTAAAGGGCAAAGGGCAAAGGGGAAGGGGGAAAGGGGAAAAGGGAGAAATTATGAAGACTCAAAAATGTAAGCAGCGGCTGGGCGCGGTGGCTCACGCCTGTAATCCCAGCACGCTGGGAGGCCGAGGCGGGGGGATCATGAGGTCAGGAGATTGAGACCATCCTGGCTAACACGGTGAAACCCCGTTTCTACTAAAAATCCAGAAAAAAAATTATCTGGGCGTGGTGGCGGGCGCCTGTGGTGTCGGCTACTGGAAAGGCTGAAGTAGGAGAATGGCGTGAACCCGGGAGGCGGAGCTTGCAGTGAGCCGAGATCGCGCCACCACACTCCAGCCTGGGCGACAGAGCGAGACTCCGTCTCAAAAAAGAAAGAAAAAGAAAGAAATGTTGCTACCTCTGACTGGGCGCGGTGGCTCACGCCTGTAATCCCAGGACTTTCGGAGGTCGAGGCGGGCGGATCACGAGGTCAGGGGTTTGAGAACAGCCTGGCCAACATGGTGAAACCACG
>NW_012099765.1:4003192-4004362 GCF_000951045.1 Mandrillus leucophaeus
TTTATTTATTTATTTATTTATTGTATTTTTAGTAGAGACGGGGTTTCACCGTGTTAGCCAGGATGGTCTCAATCTCTGGACCTCATGATTTGCCCGCCTCCGCCTCCCAAAGTGCTGGGATTACAGGCGTGAGCCACCACGCCCGGCCCATCAAGCAAATTTTAAGGAAGGATTGAAATTACTCATAGTGTATTTTTTGACCATGAAGAAATTAGCTATCAAATATTACAAAAAGATAGCTAGAAAACATTCATATAGGATGAGAATTAAGAAATACTCTTATAGATGATCTAGTCGATCAAAGAAGAAATCAATAGAGGAATATTGATATTTTGAATTAAGGAATAATGAAAGTGCTATATTAAAAAAAGTGTGGGCTGCTACAGGAAAACATTCTTAGATGCTAATCTGTGCCATTAAATGCATTTATTAAAAAGAAAGATGTGAAAATTAACTCTCTCAGAGTTTAGAAAATAACCACAAATTGAATATAAAATAGAAAAATGGAAAAGCAAATGAAATAGAAAATAAACATAGACATGAACAATGCCAAAAGCTGGACCTTTGAAAGAATTTTTTAAAGTAATAAACTTCTGTTGAGACTAATCAAGAAAAAGACAAAAGGCACAAATAACTGATGTCAGGAACAGCGAAGGCATCAATACCACTCTCTACAGATATTAGATATTTAAAGGTCTGATAACTTTATGCCAATAAATATAAACATCTAGATTAGACAAATCCACAAAATAATTACTAAAGAACAACAGAAAATCTAAGCATATCTATAATTATTAAAGAAACTCAATAATAAATTAAAACGTTCCAGCAGGGTGCGGTGGCTCACGCCTGTAATCCCAGCACTTTGGGCGGCGGAGACAGGCAGATCACCAGGTTAGGAGATTGAGACCATCCTGGAGAACATGGTGAAACTCCATCTCTACTAAAAATACAAAAAATTAGCCTGGCATGGTGGCAGGTGCCTGTAGTTCCAGCTACTCGGGAGGCTGAGGCAGGAGAATCGCTTGAACCCGGGAGGCGGAGGTTGCAGTGAGCCGAGATCGTGCCACTGCACTCCAGCCTGGCGACAGAGCGAGACTCCGTCTCAAAACACAAACAAGCAAGCAAACAAACAAAAAACTAGCAGACTTGGGAGGAAGATTACCTTAA
>NW_012099765.1:4005812-4020371 GCF_000951045.1 Mandrillus leucophaeus
GAGCTTGCAGTGAGCCGAGATCGCGCCACCACACTCCAGCCTGGGCGACAGAGCGAGACTCCGTCTCAAAAAAGAAAGAAAAAGAAAGAAATGTTGCTACCTCTGGCTGGGCGCGGTGGCTCACGCCTGTAATCCCAGGACTTTCGGAGGTCGAGGCGGGCGGATCACGAGGTCAGGGGTTTGAGAACAGCCTGGCCAACATGGTGAAACCACGTCTCTATAAAGGTACAAAAAATTAGCCGGGCGTTGTGGTGGGCACCTGTATTCCCAGTTACTCCGGAGGCTGAGACAGGAGAATCGCCTGAACCCGGGAGGTGGTGGTTGCAGTGAGCCGAGATTGCACCACTGCACTCCAGCCTGGGCGACAGGGCAAGACTCTTATCTCAAAAAAAAAAAAAAAAAAAAAAAAAGTTGCTACCTTAATTGGATATCCATACAGAAAAAATACAAGACTACTTCTTATCATATACAAAAAATAATTTCAGGTGAATTATAGCTTATATTTTGAAAGATAAATAATGTTTATAGAACATAAATTTGTCATGGGGAAGCTTTTGTGAAGAGATACTATAGATTATAAAATAAGGAAAAGCATAGGTATTTAGGTGGTATTTACAGTAAGAACACTGGTATATTAAAGCACAGGATTAATAGCTTATATCCAAAATATACAAAGAGCTCCTACAAGTCAATTAGGAAAAGAGCTATAATACAGTAGAAAAGAAAATGGACAAGTATTTGAAATCACTTCAGAAAAGATGTCCAATGCCTAATATACACTTGTAAAACATGCTCAGCCTCATTAGTTATCAGAGTTTTGCAAATTAAAACCATAAGTGATACCACTACACATCCGGCAGAATGTTTAAAAATAAAAATACTGAGGGTACCAAATGCTAGCAAGGATGTGGAGCAACTGGAACTCTTATAGGCTCTTAGTAGGTGTGCACACTCTCCTGGGGGAACTAAAGTTGGAAATACACATACCCAGAAATTTTACTGTTAGGTATTAGCTTGAACCATGTAAAATTTTCAATATCTGCCATTACAAACGACAAGTTTATACGGTCCAAACTAACATATCCAGTTGAAACTCATACAGATATATCGAAAGTGTGTATAAAAATATCCATTGTAATGTTACTTGTAAGAGCTCCAAACCAGAAGCAGCATAAATGATAATCAGCTGTAGAGTGAATAAATAAATTGTGATAAATTCACCCAATGCAATACAGTATAGAAAGGAAATAAGTGAACTATAGCTATGCACAATAAAATGAATATAAAGGAAGGCGCTTTATTATTTCATTAGTAAAAAATGAGGACAGGCAAAAATCATAGTGTTTAGAAAAGTCTAGGTATCTAAACTATAGGGAAAAGCAAGGAAATGATGATCAAAACAATTACTTTGGAAAGAGAGGGAAGAAGTATGATGGAAAGAGAGCACAAGGGTCTTCCAAATCACTGGCAACGTTTCATTGCTTCACCAGGAAGGTGGTTATAGGGATGTCCATTTTGTAATACATCATCCATCTGTACATTTTTATTTTGATCTCTACAGTTGAAAATTTTATAGTAATAAGAGGTTCAATAAGATAATATAGTGTAACAGCTAATATGCATGCCAAATTATAAACAGAATATTACTCCCAAAAATTACTCGTTATCAAAAACAGAGTCCACATATTTGATTTGTCACATGGGGAGTCCCTCGCTTATGTTATTTTTGAGCAGCAGGATGACCTATTCAACAACAAGTTTACCTATTCAGCAAATATTTAGTGCCTCGTAAGTACAAACACTGTTCCAGGTGCTGTTTCAGCCATGAGGACAATACAGAAATCTCTGCTTTCGTAGATCTTATACTCTAGTGGGAGAGAGAAATAATAAAGCACAGTAGATAAGAAAATTATATAAATGTTAGAAAATTGTAAGTGTTAAGGAGGAAAATAAAGCAGAAGCAAGAATTTTTTTAATGAATTCTCAAGTGGAGTTACAATTTTAGATATGAGGACCTCTGTAAAATGAAATGATAATTCAGCAAATGAGGGATCTAACCACGTTGTTATCTAAGGAAAGAGCATCCCAGCCCGAGAAATAGCGAGGGCAAAAAGTAACAGAAAACATACTCTCCAGAAATTATCTCAATCAAAGCAACTTCTGGATTCTAACAGAAATCAACTGATGAAACCAGGAAAATAAAAGAGATGCACTAATACAAAATTAGTAATGATTATTGTGGTCTGACCTCAGACTTGTAAGCGCAGGGTATCATTGTAAACAAGCCTTGAAAAAAGTTTCTTCCAACAGCGTCAGACTAAGTGGTTACATCTTGGAGACCATCTATATGAACTTTCCAGATGAATGAGAAAACAAGTACATGAACAATGTTTTCAAATGTTATATCAAAGAGCTCTTGTGGATCAAGATAAAATTTTCAGGGAGATCATCATAGATGGATTTAAAAAGTTCTGTGTTGCCAAAAAATTAGAATAAAAGTGAAAATTACATGCTCTCAAACATGGTTATCAGTCAAAAAGTGACTTTACTGCTGATGAAGATTGATGTTGAAGATGCCTGTGAAGAATTTGAATGAAGTTATTTCAGGAAATGTGAAAGTATTAAAAATGCATAAATTAATACTTAAAAATATCTAATCATAGTTATATGTCCAAACAAAAACTGTACATGAATGTATACAGCTGCATTATACATCATAGCCAAAAGGTGAAAGCCATATGTCCATCAACTAAAGGATAATTAAAATATGGTAGATCCATTCCATGGAATATTACTTGGTTATAAAAGGAATGGGGATACTGATACATGTTACAAAATGGGTGAAGTTGAAAACATCATGCTAACTGAAAGAAGGCAGGCACAAAAGACCACATTATATAATTCCATTCATATGAAATACCTAGAAAAGGGAAATTTATAGAGACAGAACATTAATTATTGGTTGCCTGTATTGGGGGAGGTGATGGAGGAACAAGAAGGTAATAGCTGAAAGGTATAGGTTTCTTTTTGAAACTCAGTGAATATACTACAAACCATTGAACTGTGTAATTCAAATACTTGAATAGTATGGTACTTGAATTGTATCCAAATAAGTTTTTTAAATAGATAATCTTGAATAGGTATGTGTAACTAAATGAAAAAAAAATTAAATAGAAGTAGGCATTTTAGGATTTCAGCTCTAAGTCTACCCCTGCACATGTCTACACTCATCATAAACATTTCTTCCTGGACCTTCTCTTTGGAAAAACGGGGGCCCATTCCAAAGACTTCTGAAAATGTTCATTTGCTTGGTTGGATATAGAAATAAAATAGTGGGCCATGGGAATGTTGAAGAATTTTAGTTCATTCTGGTTTCTACCTTGATCTTCCTCCCCAGTTTTGAGCTAGATCCCTAAGTATTTGTCACTGGGTCCCTACTTTTTTCCCTGGGACGACTTTGAATGTTAGAAGATGGAGACGGGGACAGATTAAGGCCTAAGTGGTTCTAATCAGGGAATGACTATGTTGCCAACAGCTATATATAATTCAAAATAAGAGCAAACCAAACCTAAACACAAATCTTGCAAGTAGGTGGAAATTCAAATAGCTTTCCAGCTTTTTTGATTGCAAAACTGTAGATCAGCTCATCAGAACTGCCTCATCTCTCCTTTTTCTCTCTCTTCTTGCTTGGATGGCATACTCTGTCATGACACTATTGCCCTAAGTAATATTTCACCAGCCTGTGGGGCAACCTAGCATGGAAAACGGGAAAGGCAGATGCTGAGCACCAGGATTTATCTTACTTTGGCTCTGGGTAGAGAAATTAGTATGTATATAAATGCAAAAATATAACTATGTTGTGATTTTAGCATTTACAGAGAAGACGTTTTCTTTTTTTCTTTTAGAAATTAATTTGCTTCTGCTATAAATCCTCAATTTAATTCTCTTTGTCTCTGACAGTGTAAAAGGTATCTTAAGTAGTCACGAAGGTGTAGGCCAAAGAGTTTGACTCGACATGGGCCAAAAGTGGCAGAAATTTAATCAGATCAACCTGGTTTTCCATAGATTTCTATAGAAATGAAGGAGGCTAACAGGAAAACACAATCAACATGCACTTGCAACCGTAAACCATGTCTGCCTGTGTTCCCATAATGATTGAATCATTAGTGGTGCCATATTGTATCGGTATTTTCCACACTGCCTTAGGCATAACAGTCAAAATGTGACTGCCGTATCCATTGACAGTTTGACAGTTTCTACCTGAATCAAAATTTCCAGAAAAGCATGCCAGCTTAGAAAGTAACTGCTGTCACAAAATTACATTGGAAATAATTTACAAATACATCAGCAGTTACTTTGTAAGCAATCACTCTACAATTAGCATTTTACTAGGCCTTTTTAAAAAGGTTTTTATTTGCTTATTTATTGTTATTTTTCTCCCACACAGTGTTTTAAGAAACCCTTCCCCACACAATTAAAATTAAATAGAAATTTTAGTGCTGTGAAAATGGTAGAATTTCAAACAATCACTAAAAATGGGGAAATGCTACATTATATTTTAAATAACAAAAAGACAATTAAAAAATTAAAATATATGGAGGGATTGTATCTGCTTCATTCATATGTTTAATATCATGGCAATAATTCAGTCTTGATTTTATAATTCTGGAAACTTTTCAGTATTCTTTCTCCGGTAGCTAACCTGTATTTACTCAGAATATCAATCAGTTGCATTTTTGGAGTGCATAAAACACTCTCTAATTAAGCCTTATTTAATTTGTTTTAACTCAGAGTGCAAAGGAGATGGCACAATGTGAATTCCTCATTATAGTAACCTCTCCTCAAAACTACAAATGGGTATGAAGTGATATCTGTGTGTGTGTTTTTGTACTATAACATCATTCACAGAAGCAGTTCCTCAGAAAGATGATAACAATAATAATGACACTTAGCATTTATATAGCATTTTCTATCTTCACAACGCTTTATAAACCCTAACTAAATAATGGTACTTGCAAGAATGAGGTTAAGGCATCAATGAATCAGCATGTAACGTTTGTCCTCTGAAACATCACCTTTCGCTGTCAGTTCCCGTGGGATAGATTGCCCCTCATGATGGATTAAAACCAGATACAATTGATTGGCTGATCTCAGCCTGCACTCCAAAGGAACCTGCATAGCCTTTGGATGTTTATACTGATTAACTCAAGCAGAGGCATCTTTATTTGTGGTCTCAGACCAGCCCTCCACTGACAGAGCCAAGTGAAGACTTTTAAGTAATTATTTGGACAATTCAGTCCCAAATCTCCTCTCATTCGGAGGCACACTAAGATAGTTGCTTGACTACTCTATACCCGGGTTTTTCAAAACTCAACCATATTGACATTTGGGGCTGGAAAATTGTTTGCAGCAGAGAGATATCCTGCATATGGTAGGATGTTTAGCAGCGCCCTTGGCTTCTATCCACTAGGTGCCGGTAGCACGCATCCCCCACCTCACTCCCCAGGTGTGAAAACCAAAAATGCCTTCAGATATTGCCAAACATTCTCTGTGGAGCAAAATGTCCCCCAGTTGAGAACCACTGCTCTATGCTTTGCTGGTGGTTAGACATCCTTATTCTGTGTCTTAACAATGCATATTTATTTGTCTCCAGCAGTGCCTCCTTTGACAGTGAATTTCAGGTGTGTTATTCCAGTTTGACTTTCACGAACTGGAAAACCTCAAGGACGTGGTTTAGGAAACTTTCAAGTCAGTTCGGATAACATACTGCCTCACTGCCTACCCCAGTACCCACAGTAAGGAATTCTTCCACACTGCACAAAGCAGCAGTATCAACATACCCTGAAAATCAGTTTAGCATTACAGTTTATGGAAAACTTATTTCACAGGGTTTTGAGATAAGTTGACAGTGGCTAGTTTGAAAGCTCAGCCTTACACATTTTGCTTCTCAGCTGGCCTTAGAAAATTGTTGCAACTGTAGTTGTAAGGAAAATACTACCTCAAGGCCCGATCATAAAAGCTTCTATCAGACAGATGTCTGCGGTTATTTTTGGTTCTGTATTCAGTAAGTTTTATATGGACCTAATTCCTAGAAAAACTCCCCAGTCTGTTTACATGGACAGGATAAACTGGCTGTGTTTTCTTTGTATTCCTAGTGTGAGCTGGTAATTATCCATCTACTGCTGGGATATTTCATGTAAATGGTGGACATTTTAGACACCATGTGCATCCTTAATCTCCCTAGGATTCTCTAGGAACAAAATTATTTGATATGAAAACCTTTGATATTACAAGTTGTGTTTAACATTTCAAGCCTCATTTGCATCAGTTCAGTTCACTGATCTGTTAAGCACACAGGACGACGAATCATGGAGAGAGGGAAACCTATAGATGCACTCAGTAGCCTGAAGGTATATTACAGAAAATAATAAAAGTGAACTGCTGAAGTGTCTAAAATTTATTAGCATAGGGTATAGTTAGTGAGGCAGTAGAATACTATCTCAGAATATTTTTCTGAATAAATAAATAATTGAAAAGATGGGTGGATGGTGAAGATGAGTAAGAATTTCTTGATGTATAGATTATGCATACTGTGCATCTGGCACATTGTATTGTGAGCTGATTATCCAAGCATGAATGTAGCAAATCCTCTATTGATCTAAATACTACAGCATCAAATCTTGGTCTTTTTTTATTTTTATTTTCTGCAAATCGCTAAAGGCTTTGACAATTTCCACGTGGGCTAGAACTAGGCAAGCAGTCAAACAGTTCCTGTACATCAAGGAGGTACTTACTGATGGCTGTAGCCGAAACACCTGCTAACCTGCTATTGTAAGCATTTATCTGGTATTTGCCTGCGGCAGAAATAAATGAATAAATAAACTTTCACCAGTCATAGTACATGAGTTAATGTATTATAGCATTATGTAAAGTAGCAAAGCACATTCTTCTGGGGCTTTTAAAAAATCATTATTTGTGGCAGGTTAGAACATATCTGCTAGCTTCTCTCTTCCATTTTCCTCACTTAAGTTTCTATCAGAGCCCTCACAACTACAGGGCTAGTTGGCCTTTGCTCTCTCAAGAATACCTTTGAGAAAACCGCCTTCCTAATCCTCAAAGAGTTTTAAAATGGCATTACAAAGGGGATGGATATATTAAACACCTCAGCTGTCAATGAGCAGAATCAATAACTGTGGGTACATAGCTTACATTATGTCTACTTACACAAGGCTTGCAATATTTGGAAAGGAGAGCTTTTCTTTTGACAACTTGGCACCAGCTGTTTCAAGAAATAACACAGCTGTATATCCCTAACACACCTGCCTCTCCTTCCATAATGTTAGAAGAAAACAAAAGTATAAAACAATGACCAGAGAGGTCAGACCACTGCCAGAAGCCTGATTTGCAACAGTATTTTCATTTGAATGTTTAAAAAGTATTGAGGCTACATTACCAATTAAAGTTAAACACAAGAATCTAGAGTTGGTTTCTTCAAAACTTTAAAGCTTGAAGGGAACAATACTTCAGTAAGTAGAGTACATAAAATATATCACTGGGACAGCAATATCATTAAACAAAATTTTTACAATAAACACCATCACTCAATATAAAAAAGAAATGCATTGTGTTTCAGAATATCATGTCCATAGACTTGTCTTGAAATATACTTTGAAGGCTAAATTTATTTTTATGCTTTCTATAAAATTTGCTGCAATTTTTAAAAACTCCTTTTCTTTTCTAATTAATAAATCCTGTCAGGAAGATTGCGTGTGTCAGAACCTCATATGAGAGTATGCTGCCAGTCATGCATGCTACCTAAAATAAAGAGAGGAGAGAGTTTAACCCATCTCATTTTTAGCATCTTATTTAAACATCTGCCTCTTACTGTCTATTAGAGAAATGTTCCTAGTTTAACTTCTTCAGCTGTTGTTGCCTAATTTTCTTATTTGGCAACAAGAGTACAATGGTAGAAGTTAAAAATGGATGACATCCTTGGTGTTATACAAATTTGCACAGAATCAGCTATCTGTTTTATTTCCTTGAAAGACAATTGACTAATTTATGTTCAATGTACTAAATTTTGGATATGCCTATAAAAATTAAATTAAGGGAACACTTCCATTTTCAATAGCATCAAAGAGAACAAAATAATTAGGAATAATTGTATCAACTGGAGTATAAGATACACTGAAAGCTACAAAATAATGTTGACAGAGATTAACAAAGAACTGATTAATGGAAAGACACCCAATGGTTATGGATCAAATGAATGAGTATTGTTAAGATGGCAATATTCCTCGAATTGATCTGCAGATTCAACACAATCCGTCAGGATCCCAGCTTGCTTTATTTTTTCCAGAATTTCACAACTGGATCCAAAAATTCCTTTGGAAATACAAGGGACCCAGAATATCCAAAATAATTTTGTAAAAGAATAACACATTTGAAAAACTCACACTTCCTAATTTCAAACTTTATACTACAAAGCTTGAAATACTCAAAACAATGTGGAACTGTCATGAGGATAGACATATAGATCAATAGAATAGATTCCAGAAATAAACTCATATATTTATGGCCAAGTGATTTTCTACACAGGTGGCAAGACAGTTTAACAGGGGAAAGAAAGGTCTTTTTTGACTAATGGTGCTAGGACAACTGGATGTCCACATGCAAAAGAATGAAGTTGGACCAGTACCTTATACTATACACAAAATTTATCTCAAAGTTAATCGTAGGCTAAACGTCAGTGCTAAAACTATAAAAATCCTAAGAGAAAATATAGAGTAAACCTTTGTGAGGCCAGGTTAGTTAATGGTTTCTTAGATATAACAAACAACAACAAACGATTAAATTAGACCTCATCAAAACTTTTTAATTTTAATTGTACTTCAAAGGACACCATCAAGAAAGTAAAAAAAAAAAAAAAAAAAAACTCCACAAAATGGAAGAAATATTTGAAAATCATTCATCTGATGACTTCTATTCAGAATAAAAAACTCTAGAAATTCAATAATAAAAAGAAAAATATTCCAATTAAAGAATTGATAAGAGATCAGGATAGACATTTCTCCAAAGAATATGTACCAACAATCAAGAAACACATTAAAAGATGCCACATTATTAATTAGGGAAATGAAAATCAAAGCCACAATGAGGTTTCACCTCACACTCATGAGATGGACATACTAAAAAAGATAGACAAGCACAAATGTTGATAAGGATGTGGAGAAATTAAAACCTTCATACATTAGTGATGGAAATCTGAGATAGTGCAATCACTTTAAAACATAGCTTGCCAGTTCCTCCAAGAGTTAAACCTATAGTTACCCTATGACCAAGCAGTTTCTCTCCTAGGTCTATATCCAAGATAGATGACAACACATCTACACAAAAACTTTGACAGAAATGATCATAGCAACACTATTGCAACATTATTCACAGTAGTCAAGAAGTGAAAACAACCCAAAGGGTCATCAACTGATGAATGGATCAATAAAACATTGTATAATCATTCAATGGAATATTATTTAGCAATAAAAAGAAATGAAGTACCACTGCATGCTACAACATAGATGAATCTTGGAAACATTATGCTAAATGAAAAAAACCAAAAGCCAGTCACAAAAAAACAGGCATTGTATGATTCCAAAATGGAATCATACATATTATATATTCCATAATATATAATAATAAAGGATAACTAGGCATGATGTTTCTTTGTTTTTGCTTTTATTGATAACAAATCTGTTTTTTCAATGCCAATAACAGAAAATAGATAATATATGATAGTGCTACCAAAAGGAAAATCATTCTCATTTAGGTACAGAAATTTTTCCTGTTTTCTTTCTTTCTCTTTCTTTCTTTCTTTCTTTCTTTCTTTCTTTCTTTCTTTCTTTCTTTCTTTCTTTCTTTCTTTCTTTCTTTCTTTCTTTCTTTCTTTCTTTCTTTCTTTCTTTCTTTCTTTCTTTCTTTCTTTCTTTCTTCCTCTCTCTCTCTCTTTATTACTGAAGAGGAGAGATTTATGGTTTGGGTCAAAATACTGATGTTAATGCATGTTGTGTGTGAAAAAAATAGTTTGTGTAAAGGTAAACAAACTGCTAATTTCATTCATTTACTTAAACAAAACTATGTAGTGTTCACCCCTTATGTTGCGTTCAGTGCTACCTGAGGCCAAAGATCTTTAAAGGTGAATAAATTTCGGTTAAAAGAAAAGATGCTTAACAAATGAACAAATACAATTATCAAGTACTTGATGATGATGATAACTTCTGTGAATAAAAAAAAGGAGAGTAATGGGATAGCGAGCATGGAGGGGAGGACTGGATGAGGGACAAGATCTACAAAATGAAAGGAAAGTACTCCAGGAAAGTGTAAAAGGGAAAAGTCAGTCGATAAGGAGAAATCAGCTTGAAGTTGTCAGGAGCAGGAAGAGCCTGCAGGGCGTTGTGGTGATCCACACAGCCTGGGAGGAGGTCAAACGATTAAGCAAGGCTGGACCATTTGAGAACTAGTAAGACCACCAAGGAGTCTAGATCTTATTCAAACTACAATAGGAAGTCATTGGAGGGCTGTAAGTGAGACAGTGCCATGATCAGATAGAATTTTTAAGAGTATATTGACTGTGTAGGAAGAAAGTGGGGCCAAAGGGGCCTTGTAGCAGCTCTTCAGGCCAAGGTCAATGGTACTGTGGGCTAGGATGGCAGCCACAGAGATAGTGAAAAGTTCTCAAATACAAGTGACTTAAGACATTTCTTTTTCTGCTTGATTTTATTCTTGTGAGATGTAAGACTATTGAAGATTTTGTTTAGTGTTTAAAAGTGAATTTCTGACTGATTATCTGGCCTTCCCAAAATGAAAGGCACACAATGGCATCTGACTATTTTTCTGGGCAGCTCCAGCCACCTCTACCTCAATACTTCGGGTGTAATCAATAAACATAACAGAGGCTATTCATTCCACCAGGATGGATTCCAACAAAAGGCCTCTGTTCACAGTGGTAATAGGCAGACTTCACCCGCTCCATCACATTAGGTATTATGTCTTGCAGTCTTCAGTCACCTACCTGCTTTACTGTTCAGTGGTAATGAAATGCTCTGTTGACATAAGAATCATTATAAAGCTGAGCTGTTTACACTTGTGGTGGCCAAGACAATGTCCCTCCAATGGAGGGCAAAGCACTGCTCATTCCCAAAGGACAGATATTCATACGTTTTTGGGATGATGAAATTCAGCAAGTTCTGCGGCTTGGGTTGGGTTGTAAAGGTATCCTATGGAAAATTATATGTTCAATGTAACCTTTTAAATTTATGTTAATAGGCTTAATACATTTGAGTGGGCACATGCTACTGAGAGTAACTGTAAAGCATTTGTTGAGACTTGGTCATTAATATCTTTTGTCAGATTTCTTCCATTGTGAGGAGAACATCTATCTTTTCTCAGATTTGAATTCACTAGGCTAATGGCCATAGAGGTACCTACAAACACTTGTAAATAGTTAACATTCATTAACGTGAATTTTTCAGTGGAAGGCTGACTGCTCTGGGTTTATTTTAGAGCAATTAAATATGATTTATTCTCCATCATTTATTGACTTATTCATCCAGCAAATGATTATTGACTGCTTACTGCTATGTTGTACAATGTGAGACATACAAAGAAGGCTAATTAATAATAATAATGGCTAGTGTTTATGGAGTAGACACTGTGAGTACTCAGCGTTTCATATGCCTTGTCTTATTCTTTAAAAATACCTGATGATGCAACTGCCATTATTATTTCCAACGTATAGAGATGAAAACTAATGCATAGAGAGCTTAAACTATAAGCCCAAGGACACCAAGATGGTGCATGGCAAGGCTGTATGTGCAAATCCGGGAATTGAACACAGGCACTCTAACCCAACAGCCCTTGAATAAGTGCTAAGGTATTCCACCTGCCAAGACACGGCAAACATCCTAGTCTCAAAATGCATGCAGGCTAGTAGGAGAAGCAAGACATTTATGAAGACAAGAATAGTTTACAGTAAGTTCAAGTTCAACACAGGTAAGAACAAATAGCTATAGTTATTGAAAACAAATCACTTCTATCCAAAAGCACTGGCTCTCAGACTTGGCTGCAGGTTGAAATCACCTGAGGAGTTAAAAAACATACAGATGCCTTGGGTCTCCACCTTAGAGTTTCTGACTTAATGGACCTGGCATGTGCTTGTGCAGTTGGATTTTTGAAAGTTCTCCAAGTAATTCTATGTGCATCCAACTTGAAAACCACTGAACTAGAGGAACTAGAGAAAATGTTAAGAAGGAGAGAGAGTCAGAGTTGATATTTCAAGAATAAGTCACTATTTCAAAAGTCAGAAATGTCAGGGGGTGAGAATGGAGATGGATGGGCAGGTTGAGATTTGGAATAGATCCCTTCTACTCCAGTTGTGATCCTGGGACTAGCAGCATTGACATCCCATGGAATTGGTTAGAAATGTGCGATCTCAGGCTCTCTGTCCCAGACCCCCTGAATCAAAATCTGCATTCTCAAGTGACTTGTGTTTGTATTATAGCTTGAGAAGCACTGGCATAGGGGAAAATATCAAGATAAGAAACAACAGAGCATATTTGGTGATGGGCAAATGGTACCCATGGCAATAGGTGGAATATAGAGTGTAGCACATGGTGAGGTGGATGCCACACAGTGAAGCTCAAGTCATCAGGTGCCTTGATCACTATAATAAGCAGTTAGGATTTTGTTCTGTGGAAAGTTGGAAGTCTAAAATCTCCTAAGTAAAAGTATGTCTACAGAGATGGCTTAACGTGATTATCTGGTGACCATTTGTAGACCAGATTTGGGGAAGGAGAGACCAGAGGTATGGAGGTTCTTACAGAGGCCTCCACATGAATTCTCAGTTCACAAATACAGAGAGTTGAAACTCTCAGACTTGGGTTCAATTCAAGAAGCAAGTTCTTATCTTCAAAACACATTGTTTTACTTTCAGGGATTCTTATCTCCTCTAGCAGCCTGACATTGGAGTTACGTTATGAATCTGAATAGAGATACAGGCTGCATCTTACTCTGAGTGGCAGCCAGTGTACATAGAGCAGTTTTGTTATTTTATCCATAGTATACTTTCCCCTTAATACTGGAAGACTGTGTAGAGGAACACAAAGAGAGTTGCAATAGTAGAAGAAAGACCTTTATGTTTGTCTAGCAGCAATATGATAACCATAATACCATAAATTTTCTATGTGGTCGTGGTCTAGGGTGTTGCGTTTGATACAATATTCTGGTTGAGAAAGATTACTACTAATTCTTGGGAAATGATATTCTTATATATTATATCAACTACACATTCTTAATCCCGAAACAACACAAAATATAATTTTTTCTTTGATGGTCCTTTCAGATCAATAGCAACGACAGTGCCTAAGGACCACTGTTATAAGGGTCAGCAATCATTTTATGTTTAAAAATGTGGTAACTTATGGAGATGTCTGGTTGGTCAAGTGCTGGGCACATGCATTGACATTATATTCTTTTAACCCAAGAGAAAACTTTTCATAATGCAGTGTCTCGGGCATTGTGTCGCATGTAGTAGGTTCATTTGTTACAGGAACAAAAGCACATGCACAGACTATATATGAAAAGATGCTGTATTGTAAATAGACTTCTAAAATATCAAATTTATAGGATTTACATGAAATAAACTGTATCCATTTAAAACATATGAATAGAATTTTAAAATTGAAAATAACTGGAGAAGGTGAATAAGCCAATGCGTTAAAAGTATCTATGAAGTTATGTGCTAATCATCAATATAAGAATGTGTTACCAAAATGATCATAAAATGGTAACTCTTAGTGTAGTCACTATTTTTTTTTTTTTTTTTTTTGAGACTGAGTTTCGCTGTTGTTGCCCAGGCTGGAAAGCAATGGCGCAATCTCAGCTCACTGCAACCTCCGCCTCTCGGTTTCAAGAGATTCTCCTGCCTCAGCCTCCCGAGTAGCTGGGATTACAGGTGCCCACCACCACGCCCAGCTAATTTTGTATTTTTAGTAGAGACAGGGTTTCACCACATTGGCCAAACTGATCTTGAACTCCTAACCTCAGGTAATCCGCCCGCCTCGGCCTCCCAGAGTGTTGGGACTACAGGCGTTTGCCACCGCGCCCAGCCTAGTCACTATTTTATTTTTTTTTTATTTTTTTTGTTTTAGTGGTTAGTAACAAATAATTTATTTTAATAAATCAACATTCTCATAACAAAGATATCATATTTACTGGAAAACATAAGTTTTAAGCTTGTATAAAATATTGAATTTTAAAATCACTTTCAGTTCTGCATCTGTGAAATCTTTTCTTTTTTTTTTTTTCCAAGATGGCCGAATAGGAACAACTCCAGTCTCCAACTTCCAGCGCGAGCGACACAGAAGACAGGTGATCTCTGCATTTTCAACTGAGGTACTGGGTTTATCTCACTAGGGAGTGCCTGACAATCAGTGCTGGTCAGCTGCTGCAGCCCGACCAGCGAGAGCTGAAGCAGGGCGAGGCATCGCCTCACCTGGAATTTTAAAA
>NW_012099765.1:4023051-4024569 GCF_000951045.1 Mandrillus leucophaeus
AGAGAGAGAAGGGGGAAAAAAAAGAAAAAGAAAAAAAAAGAGGAAGAGGGGAAAGACGGACTGTTGGAATTACTTTTTTTTTTTTTTTTTTTTTTAAATGAAGCACCTACTATATTCTGGGCATTGCTAGTTGCTGTCCCTGTATTTTCACAGTTAAATAATTGTTATGACAAATCTAGCATAGGAGCTTTTTTTGCCCCCATTTTGTAAGTAGGATGATTGAGATTCAGAGATGTTAAGTAATGAGGACCAAGGTCACACAGCAAGTAAGGGGCTGAGGTGATACGAAGCTGTCATCTGAAGCCTTTGTTCTTTTCATTCTATCATGAAGCTTTTATTAAAAAAAAAAAAATACTATACAGTTGCTTTAAACCAAAGGGAAATCAGAGACTCTTGACCCTGGACTTCATTCTCCCCATGGTGCCACGGCGTTTGATGACAATGAAGACTTTAGGGGCCTGGGTCTGTGGGCAGAATGTCAGATGAGGCTGTCTTGAATATAGATCTTCACTTTGGAAATGAAGCTGCACCACCTTTGCCATGTGAATTAGTTTCACCAATAAGACATGTTGGCCTCATTTATTTTCTATTTATTAATCTATTCGTGTTCATCAGATACCATAAGGGTAGATTATAGTCAGAATTTCTAACACTCTTTAAAAATGAGAATCTTTGGTTCATCTCCCTGTCTCCTTCCCTTCTTTCTGCTTTCCATCGTTCCCTCTTACTTCCCTCTTTTTCCCTCTCATTCCCCTTTTCCTCCTTTCCTTCCTCCCAACATCATGGTCAAGTGCTGGGATGTGTCACTGCCAAGCTGTAATGGCCTTGGGTGACTAACGTAGCTTCCATAGTCCTCATTTTCTACAAGTGTGAAATGTTTATAATAACGGTATCTCAAACTGTTGCTTTGAGGAAAAATTTTATTAATATATGCCAAGTACTAGCCAATAATAATAACAATATAGTAAGCACTTCGTAAAAGATAGTCATTGTTATTCCTTAAACTATAGGCATTAGTCCAGGCAACATGCAAGGCACTTGGGGCTTTTTGCAAGGGAGTAAAAGGAATTTTCCTGGTAGAGGATATGACTAGTTTTCAGCACGATGCTCCTCTCCATTTTCGTATATGATTATATTTCAAATACAATTTTAAAGTATATTTTCAGAGTTTTTTTTTTCTCATTCCCTGCTCATTAGTAACCCATCTCTCTGTCTCTATTCTCTGAGAGTATTCCCTACCATGCCTCTGTGAGGATACGTGGCTTGGTGAGCAACAGGAGAGAAAAACAAACCTAGCAATGTGGAAAGCCAGGGTGCATAGGAAAAATAACAATTATATAGCCCTCGCAAAATGTTTTTCATCCTGAAAATGCTTTGAAACATTAACTAATTAATTAATCAAAAAGAATTTCTACCAATCAGTGAAAATGCTCTTTACAATGTATTAAGCCCCTTGAAAGGTATTATTTATTCAGGGATGTTTTCTCTTTCGTCTAAAGGGAATCATCAGTTTCTTTT
>NW_012099765.1:4026944-4030083 GCF_000951045.1 Mandrillus leucophaeus
CCGAATAGGAACAACTCCAGTCTCCAACTTCCAGCGCGAGCGACACAGAAGACAGGTGATCTCTGCATTTTCAACTGAGGTACTGGGTTTATCTCACTAGGGAGTGCCTGACAATCAGTGCTGGTCAGCTGCTGCAGCCCGACCAGCGAGAGCTGAAGCAGGGCGAGGCATCGCCTCACCTGGAATTTTAAAACAGTGACTAGGGTATCCACATGTACCCTAGTCACTATTTTAAAATTGAAACTAGCAGGCAGAAATTTCATACCCACATCTTAAAACTTGATACTGCAATTAATATATGTTACCACCAGATGGTGGTGTGTGCGTTAGTCATGATCACATGATCTCAGTCATTGTAACTATTATAAAATAGGTGAAACGAACTGATTGATAGTCAAACTCTGAATACCCTTCTTATTTTCATTTGGGAAAAAATAATAATAATGAGTTGCCTATTGTAGGCAGCCATTCACCATAAAAATAAGACAAAACCCCAAGCCCACAAATAATTCGGTATTTTAGCAATACATTAGCACAATAAGTATCATATCAAAGTAATATAGTAAAATAATTTCAAATATGATAAAGATGAAGCATCTATAATATAAGATGAATGACAGCAGACAGAATTCTGATTTCTTCCAGGAGGATTCTGGGAAGATTTCAGAATAATGTTATTCTATTAACATTAGCTTTGAAAAAAGAAATAGTTTACCAAACGTGGAGAAGAAAGGAAGATCATTGCGAAAGAAAGAAACAAACCCTGCTGTACACAGAGAAGGATGCATTTACAAAACAGTCGTGAATCTGTGTGATCAAAACATGGGATTCATAATTGAAAAGTGGGGTTAGATGGTACTTGATGGTAGGTTTAAAATACATGACCAAGGTCAAGCCATGCCCTTTGAAGCTAATCTAAAAGGCAAGAGGGAGCCATAGAAGGTTTTTAAGAGATGACTTGATGAAATCTGTAAGATAAAGCAATTTAAAGAAAGAAACACATGGATACAATTTTTGTCTTAAGGAGAAACATGACTCATAAGGAGATCCTTGATAAGGAAATATTCCCAACAGGAATCTTCCAGTCGTCTCTCACTTTCTCAGCTTTTCTCCCCCAGCTAGGATATCAAATCAACTTTTATTGCATTGTCTATCTGTGGTAACATTCGGGGAGTGGAATGACATAATTCCTTGCTAGAACCACTATCTTGCTTCCTCTTTGCCACCTTCTCTCCAGCTGAAATGTCAAGTGAGATATAGTATTAACTCTAGTTCCCTTCTTCTCTTTTTCCCTCCCAATGACCAAGTCTGTGTTCTGGGCTGTTAGAGCTCTCTGTAAAGGTTTGGAATCCATTTGGAATGAGGTTGGGGGTAGAAGCGAGATAATTATCTATCCTAATCTAAATCCCTCAATGGCTACTTTGTGTATTGCTTGCCTTTACCTTGAATGTTTGGTCTTTATCATCGAATAGAAGTGAGGGCAGTGTGTATCTGATCTGTTCTAGGAATAAGTGGTCTGCTCATATGGGATGCTAAATGCTGCCTAAGTCCCCTACCCCGGAATTAGGGCTACTTCTCTGCTCTCCATAGAAACTGCTTTTTGGAGCTGGCTCTGCTTTCCACTTGGCTTGCCAGAAGACCAAAGACTTACAGTTTGGTCACTGATAATACTAATCCTCTCTGACAATTATTTGGCAACCTTTCCTATTAGAATATCTTTGAAGTGTTCCTGGTTGGGGACAGGGGGGTGGGGTGGAATCTCGGCTGGCAGGAAAGGACACAGGCCTTTTAATCTCAGAACCAAAAATACTCTGCGCTCTGATTTCTCCAACTTCATATGACTATGAAGGGCATTCTGCTCCTCCAAGTCGGTGTGACATAATCACAGGGCACTCGCGAGTGCTTCTGGAAGCCCTGCCGCGGAGGTCGTCTCTTTTACTGGAGACAGAAGGTCGGAAAAATGCAGCGAGTACAGCGTTCTTATTATAACTCGCCTCCTCACAGGTTTCTGGGCAGAACACTAACCTGCCCTAACCTGTTACTTCTCTGAGGATGCTTGTTGATGGCTGTGAACTGTTCAAAGGCTTTGGGGAAGAAAAAAGAAAGAAAAATAGGAAGTCCAATTCCAACCCATTCAATATCTTCCTATTTAAGCGAGCTCAGGGTCTCCTGTGCTTCTCAGAATGTGGAGTGGGTGAGGGGAACACAGCCTCGAAGGTTCTGGAGGTCTCTGGAAAACACATACAAATGAGAGCCGCATCACAACCTTTTTGCTGCTCCTTGACAGAGCTGTACAGTGTCCGAAAGATCCTTCTCGATACTGCTGCCCTTCCTCTCCTCCTTCATTCCCCTTTGCCAGCCTCACTCAGCACGAATAGCTTATTTTAAGCCCCATCTTTTCTCCAGGAGAGGGCCCCCTCTACATCACCTCCAAAGCCACTGTTAACGGGCACTGCCCTAAGTCCTTTCAACGGGTTAGCTTAGGAATCATTTCTCTGATGAGAAAAACTGAAGCTGAAAAAGTAATGTAACCTGTTTGGGGTCACTTAGCTAGTGGATGGAGACAGCGGGATTTGCTGTGCTGCTTTCCTCCGTTGATTTGGCGTCTTTACATCTCATATCTGAAAAGAGCTTTGTTAATTACTCCCCTTTAAATGAGAAACCTGCAGCCGAGAAGGCCTATACACTCTGCACACCTGTCTTACTTTTCGCTTTTGTCCTTGTGCCAAACACTTGGTTTCAGTGTTCCGAGATTCTTATTAGCTCACCCATTTCAGAGATTACACATCTTGTCCATCACATGGATGTTCTAATGTCTGGGGTGGGGAGAGGTACAGCTCAACCAAACAGTGGGTTTCAGTGGCATTACTTTGCTCAATCCACCGTTTTTCGCACTCTGGAGCCTGTTGCTTGGGAATTTCTTGGCATGTTCTTTAACAGGCCAGGTCACATGAGCTTGAGAGAGAGAGAGAGAGAGAGAAGGGGGAAAAAAAAGAAAAAGAAAAAAAAAGAGGAAGAGGGGAAAGACGGACTGTTGGAATTACTTTTTTTTTTTTTTTTTTTTTTAAATGAAGCACCTACTATATTCTGGGCATTGCTAGTTGCTGTCCCTGTATTTTCACAGTTAAATAATTGTTAT
>NW_012099765.1:4031433-4049313 GCF_000951045.1 Mandrillus leucophaeus
TGGAGACATTTCAAGAGATCGTGTGGAATCTCTGCATGCTCTTTTCACTCTACGCATCCCAGCAAGCGTGAGCATGTGAAAATGCACGTGTGCACACATGCACGCATGCACACAGGCATTAACAAATGCAAAAGGTTCTTTTAGGACTGAGCCCCTTGACAGTAAGTTCATCAAAATATTATATAACATTTTCTAATCCAGTGTGCTCATCAGCTTTTTATTAACCTGCCAGCAATTTCAAGACAAAAAAATTCCTGTTGAGTCTCATGTTATCAGCTTCACCTATTACATATGAGCATCTACTTTCCTGTCTCTTCTGCTGCCCTCTGATCTGCTCTAGAGTTGGTGCTTTGTCACCATCTCCCTAGAGCCTAGCTACTCATAGAGCCGCCAAAGCATCAGCCCTATTCTCTGGCCTACAAAGCATAACTTAATCTGTTTGTGACATTGCAGGCGAGTACTAATAATAATCTTATGTTCATTAATTCAACAAATATTGAGCACCCGCCATTCATTTATTTATATATTCCTATATCATATACTTTATTCAGTGTAAGTCTTTGTGTGAATCACAGTGATGGATTCAAAGATGATCCAGACAGGGTTATTGCATTCAAGGGGTTTGTTGTCCAGCTGGAAAGAGAAGGCAAGAACATAAATAACTTTAATATAAAGGAGACATGACGAACACCAACAAAGAAGCACCGTCAGAAGAGGGGGAGAGGATTTTTGGCTGGGGAATTCAGGTAAGCCTTTTTGGAGTAGAGGAGGTCTGAGAAGGATATCGAAAGAGGATTTGGCTTGTGGAACTGATGGGGGTTGGGTGGTGTTCCAGATGGAGGCAAAATAAGAGGGGAAAACCATGGACAAAGGAAATTATAGTTTATGAGAACCATTTAACTAGGGCCTAGATAGGGAAAAGGATAGAAGACATGATCTAGGAAATGTGGATTGGCCCTATATTTGGGAAATGCATGGCATTTGCGGCACTATACTGGGTCCCTACCAGCAGCAGCCATCAACAGATCAATCTCATCACTCAGAACAATGTTGCTTGTGTAGATATGGCCTCCAAATACCTATTCACGCAGTCGCTGCTGATCAAATGTGTTGGAACGCATTGGTTTATGGGAGGAAAAGCACATCCCACTCCTGGGTCAAAATATGAAGAGCCTTACGTGATAGGCTGAGGAATCTGGCTTTAATTTTTGACATCACACTGCAACTGAAGAATGGATTCAAAGTAAATATCATTAACATCACTGCTGTTCTACAATATTGTAATTTGAAGACATCCAGAAGTGCCATTGTAATGCAGTATTGGAAGCCTTACCTACACATTAAATTAAGCGTTCAAATTTTTTATGGAAAATTTAAATTTTATCTTCTTCATCCTCTGGTTATCAGTTCTGTTTCTTACTATTATTAATTTCCTAGAAATAGCAGTTTATCTCTTGTTTTCTAATTCCTTATGGGCTCTGAGCCACTATGTAAAGGGTTTTTGGAGGCCGGGCGCATTAGCTTATGTCTGTAATCCCAGCACTCTGGGAAGCCAAAGTGGGTGGATCACGAGGTCAGGCGATCGAGACCATCCTGGCTAACACAGTGAAACCCTGCCTCCACTAAAAAATACAAAAAAATTAGCCGGGCATGGTGGCGGGTACCTGTAGTTCCAGCTACTCGGGAGGCTGAAGCAGGAGAATGGCATGAACCTGGGAGGTGGAGCTTGCAGTGAGCCTAGATAGAGCCACCGTACTCCAGCCTGGGTGACAGAGGGAGACTCCGTCTCAAAAAAAAAAAAAAAAAAAAAGGAAAAATAAAGAAGGGTTTTTGGAATTTAAATTCAGACACAGGTTGAGTATTGCCCATCCAAAACACTTCTGAAAACTCAGAAGTGTTTCAGAGTTTGGACTTCTTCAGATTTGTGGAATATTTTCATATACATAATTAGTTATCTTAGGGATTGGACTCATGTCTAAACACATAATTCATTTAACTTTCATATACAGTTTATACACAGTCTGAAAGTAATTTTAAAAAAATTTTAAATCATTTTGTGCATGAAACAAAATTTGTATACACTGAGCCATCAGAAAGTAAAGGTGTCAGGCATGGAATTTTCCACTTGAGTCATATTGGCATTCAAAAAGTTTCCCATTTTGGAGCATTTTGGATTTCAAATTTTTGGATGTGGGATGCTGAAACTATACTATTACATCTGTGGAAGGTTCTTAGACATCATTCCTTTTATCTAACTGATTTCTGGAAAGATAAAGAATTATCTTACAGTATACTAAAAAAGATTTCTACCCTTAAGTTATAGAACCAAGATCTTATTGGTTACCCTTTTATATGCAAGGTGCCCTGTACAGAAATGCAAATGCTGCCACATGAGTGAACTAATGGCACCAGGTTAATCTGCCTGATTGAGATTATATTTTCAAGGGTTTTTCCTGACCTCTCTTAAAAATAGGAAGTCACAGCATCTACTAAAACATCTTTAAAGGATGTTGAAGACATTGGAAACAAACATGGAGAACTGTAGTGACTTAAAAATTCTGCTTGTTTCTACTTCTAAATTTCCCATCCTGATGAAAGTGAAAATTCTCCAGTACATATACTCTGTAAAGGATTTTACAAAATTGATGAGTATGTCTGTTGAGACTGTGTGACCTGGGAAATGGTTGACAATTACAGTGCAATGCTATTTAAAAGCAAAGGGAATAAAGGCTCATCAATGAGAACTCAGACGCCTTTGCTCCAATGACACTCATTTTGTTTGGTCTTTTGCCCTTTAAGCTCCATGTACATCAGTTTTTCTAATTTGCCAAATAAAACAAATAATGCTCCCTTAGAGAGGCTATCCTAACTGAGTTTAAGTGTTCTTGGAAAATAATGATACTATTATACCCGAAGTGTTGTGCACACCAAGTACGAATGAGCCGTCGCTGTCACCCCTCCCTGCATCTGCCTCACGTTCAAATGGAGGTCGGAAGTTCGAGGCAGCAGAATGCACAGTTCACCATACAGAATTTGGCAGCAGACAGAGCTGGTATTGTATATAGTAAATATCCACCTTGGATAATTACTAGTTGTATGAGTTGGCTGTAACTGATTTGCTCTTTCGAAGCCCCTGTTTCTCCATCTATAAAATGGGGATCATGACTGTACCTGCTGCAGAGTTGCTATGAAGAATAACTGGGATGATCTACATTAAAATGCCCAGCATTATAAAGTGTTACACGACTTCTCAAAAAGCTTAAAAGTTCATGTCCTGGGTGCCCCAGCAGAATATCAACTAACACTTTAAGTTTTCTGAGAAGTTTTCCTTGAAGGTTGCCCTTCATGCCTTTCTTAACTGATTATTCTCATCACGAGTTAAGGATTGCACTGCACATGTGAACAAAAATCAACCTACCTTATACACAGGAAGGGGTTATCAAAAATCCCCGAGACCTTTCTGCTGCCTGAAGCATTTTCTAGGGAATACATTTATTCTGGGGAGGGGGGTGGAGGAGGGAGAAAAGAGAGGTTAATATTTAACCTTTTCTTAGAAACTTCACTCTATTCATAACATTTTAGTGTAGAGCAAGTTAATAGCCAAACAATTGCAAGAAACAAATCCACAGTCAAGGGCTGGTATGTATTTGTAGCTGGATGCATATGTCTATAGCTGTGAGGTATGTAAATAGAATGGATACAGTTTGTGGATGCTCTTTGTGTGCACCTACAGAGAGGACAGAACAGGGAGATGAATGCTGGAGATAAGGGAGAGGATGCAAAGGATTGAGATATTTTTCCATATGGAAGCATCTCATTCTTACAGACCTGATTGATATAGCCTAGGGATCTCTGCAACGGGCTACACACACTGATCCCGTTACAAAGTAATACTCCGAAATGGAAAGGTGTTTAACAAAAGCTTCCTATTTGTAATCAAAGCTTCCCTTTATCACTGAGCATGCCCAGCAGTCAGCTTAGAAGCAGAGCTGTACAAAATGCAGTTTTTACTTTACCGTGGCTTGTAGCCACTGCTGCTGCTGACAATGAGCAGGGAGGCGGTGAGGCATTGGGTTCCAGGTAAGGCCTGAAAAGGCAGAGGAACAGGGGCCTCAACAAAGGTGGAGCCTCGAGGAGAGGTAACAGGTGGGAGGAGTGGTGCAGAAGGCTTGCTTGGCTCTGGACAGCTATGTCCTCTCTGAGTGAGGGTTCCCCCAGCCAGGATCTGATGAAAATCTTGGATAGCCCCGGTGCCGTTTACAACATCCTGTACCACACGTCTGCAGTGAGAGATGCCTGGGTTTAGAATGTAGCTCTGCATTATGACACTGGTTGTGACCTTGGTAAAATAACTTTAAGTCTTTGAATCTCAAATTCCTTATAAGATTTGATGAAGGGGAAAATGCACCCACAGTACCTCTCCCTGGCAGATAGATCCTCAGGCATTATCAAATACTATAGCATGGCTAAACTGCAACACCACACTGACATCACCTCGCCCCCATACCAGTCTCCTCTAAAACTGTGAAGACAGACAGACCTAGCGTCAAATCCTAACTCTGCTGCTTACCAGCTGCAAGACCTTGGGCGAGTTGCGTGTGTGTGTGTGTGTGTGTGTGTGTGTAAGAGAGGGATTGAGAGAGGGACAGAGAGTGACTTTAGCTGGAAGATACTATGATATAAAATGGGAAACTAAAATAGACATATCACTGTACCCCTGGAGTTTATAGTACAGGTTTGTTGGGGAGCCTCAGTTTCATTGTCTGTAAATTGGAAATAACCACGCTTAGCCAAAAGAATTGTTGTTAAGGTTAAAATGAGAAAAAACGAATCTGAGCAAGGTGCCTAGCACTTAGTGGGTGCCCATAGTAGATTAAGAATCTCCTTGGCGAGGTAGCTTATTCCTGTAATCCCAGCACTTCGGGAGGCCAAGGCAGATGGATCACTGAGGCCAGGAGTTCAAAACCAGCGTGGCCAACAAGGTGAAACTCCATCTCTACTAAAATTATAAAAATCAGCTGGGCGTGATGATGCATGCCTGTAATCCCAGCTACTCCGGAGGCTGAGACACGAGAATGACTTGAACCTGGGAGGCGGAGGTTGCTGTGAGTGAAGATCCTGCCACTGCACTCCAGCCTGGGCCACAGAGCAAGACCCTATCTCAAAAAAAAAAAAAAAAAAATTCTAGTGCATGCCTCTTTAATTCTTACTATACTGAATGATTTATCTCTGTTATTTCTGTATTCCCCCATAATGCCATCCCCAGCATCTGTATACCTTATTTCCCATGATCCCCTTTCATGTAGTCTGATTGGCTATTGGACAACATGACAGAGGCTAGTCATGTGGACTTTAGCACCAGACAGACCTGTGTGGATGTCCTTCTCTGCCAGTTATCCAGGTATGTGACCTTGGGCAAGGTACCTAATCTCTCTCAGCCAGATTTTACTCATCTGTGAATTGGGAATAAAAACAGCTCCCCTCCCCTAGGAATCATTATTCTTATTCCAAGAGTAGTTTTTGTGTGTGTGTGGTGTGTGTGTGTGTGTGTGTGGTGTATGTGTGTTTGTGTGTGTGCGCACGCGCGCAGTAGAGTGTAAGAGTGAGTTTCAGTAAGAGACATATTCTTGCCGCCATGGAGTTTACAGTCTAGAGTGTTCATGTGTGTCTAGGAGACATATACTAGCTAAATTATAACACAAATGGAAAACGGAAGATACCACAAAATTTTTTAAGTTACATGAAGCCTTGACACCTGTAATAACCAAGAAAGATCTCAGAAGACTTCCCTGAAGAAGTTGATGCTGGAACAGATAGATGAAGGATAAATAGGAGTTTGCTAGATGAAGAGGGGAGAGAAATGCATTCCTAGCAAGCCCTCAGTAAATGCCCCTCATTAGCATTTTAAGCATATGAGTACCATCTTCTTGTTAGAATATAAGCCCAAAGAGTAAAAGGATGCCTTTGTCATCCCGTCACCACTAGGCTAACACCTTAAAGGAAGTATACGCTCAGTAAACAACCTTGAATGAGTGAATCTTACGAAATCTATGAATTTCTTGAATGAAATCAAAAGTAACTGCCATGGCCTCATCCCATGACTTTATTCAGAAGGCAATTAAGGAAGATGCATATTGTAGTAAAAACCAGGATAGACCTTGCAATAGGACAAACCGTGTCTTCATTCAGGGCCTGTCCCTTGAGGGAAGTGACACCACATCTCAGTCTCAGCCTCCTCATATCTACGTAGAAAGGGGGTACGATAGTTTCTTTACAGAGTTCCTTTAAAGATTAAGATGGCACCTAATAAAAGGGTGACCAAGAGTATGTAATCAAGAGATAAATATTATTAATATTAGTACTATTAAGACATTGGCAAATTTCTGGCATGCAGTTTTTCAAGGTTTGTAGGTTTTTGAAGACAACAAGCCAGGTACAGCTTGAAGGCCAGAGGATGTTATCACCCAAACACCCACCAGGCCTTTACCTTGCTGTACTTGCCTAGCGTTCAGTTCATCCACACTCCTCATCCTATCTCCAGTGACTGAGGGCCAGACTGCAGGGTTTAGATTCTTGATGCATTGGGCACGATATACTAGCAGTCGGTAACATTCTGGGGCCTCGGTTTCCTCCTAGGGTGGATCATACAGTGTCTGAACAGGTTAAAATCAGATAATTCATAGGCAACACATTTCACAGAGCCTGCACATGGTAAGTAAGCAATACTTGTTCAGCTGTTACTATTAAAACCACCAGGCCCTGCTGGATTTTCTGTTAATTACCCCGTAAACTGAAACAGCCTTTCCTGGGCTAAGAATTGTTTCTTTTGAAAGATTCCCTTTATGAAAAAAAGAGAAGTAACTCCTCTCTGAGGTCTGGAAGTCTAGCTTCCCCATCACTACGTCCTTGGGTGCGGGTTCAGGGCCACCGGGCAGCCTAGGTGAGGCAGGTGAGCAGCGGCTGAAGGCTCTGGAACCTTTGCTTCTCTCTGGAAGCTACAGAGCTCGGCTCTGCCCTGCTCTGCGTTCCTAACCCTGGAAGAAGCGGTCTGGGTGCACCAAGCACTGGACATGCTCGCGAGAGCCAGAGCAGGCTCGGGTCTTCCGCAGGACTAGAAGGCTGGCTGTGCTCCCCTGTTTGCAGAGACCTGGGTGTAGCTGTGGTGCATCGGGTTTCGCAGAGCGGATCCCTCTGTGCGTGCAGCCAGGGATCCATGCCTCCCCAGGCTAACCCTAGAGCCGAACTGAACTCTGAGTCGCCCGGGGTTCTCGCGCTCAGTTCTTGGAAACGCCCGGCTGGGATTTTCTCTGCAGACAAAGGGGTGCACGTGTCCCTGGCGCCCCTCTTTCTCAGCCGTCAGCCCCTCCCTGGCTGCGTACCCCGCAGCCACAGCAGCTGCAGCCCCAGCGCCACCACCCAACCCCGGCGGCCTGGGCCAGTGCGCGCTCTCGGGGCCCAGGGATTGGCTCGCACTCCCCATTCAGGGACCGCGAGGGCTGACGGGCGGGCGGCGCACGGCGCTGTGTGTGTGTGTGTGTGTGCGCGCGCGCGCGCGTGTGTGTGTATGTGTGTGTGTGTGCGCGCGCGTGTGTGTATGTGTGTGTGTGCGCGCGTGTGTTGTGCGGCGCGCGGGCGAGCGCGTGTGTGCGCGCGAGAGCTCGCGTGCGGGAGTCACTGGGTGTGCGTGCGTGTGTTATGGGTTTGATTCCAGAGCAGGTTGCACATTGGTCCTGGGTGGCTCGCAGGCTCAGGTCGTGCTTGGGCGTCCTCCTCCTAATCGTTTCCGAAGTAGCAGCAGCAGCACCACCACCACCACCACCACAAGCAGCAGCAGCCACCGCGGCAACATCGAGCTCAGCGGCACAGCAGGCAGAACTGTGCAGAAGCGAGCACCGTTTGGGGAGTCCGGGGGGCGGGTAAGAGGGAGGAGGGGGAAAGCCTGTCTTGGTCTTTGGGATTATTTTTTCCCCTTCTTTCCCTCTCTCTCTCTTTCTTGAGGGTGTGTGTTGCCCCCTCGAAGTGAAGGAATTTTGCTCCAAAGCGAGCTGGGACCGAAGACTCTAGGCTAAGTTATCTATGTAGATGGTGTCAGGGAGCGAAGCTACTGACCAAGCTGCTGGTAAATGTTTTTCACTTCTTACTCTTTAATGCTTACGGCTTTTTTTCCCCTTTTCTTTCTTTCTTGTTTCCTTTCTGTTGCTTCTCATTCTGCAATCGCTCCTGAATCAACCGCAGTTCTCTTTCTCTCTCTCCTTGCGTTTGTGCAGTTTACAACTTGTTTCATGGTTTTCTATGTATTTTTTTTCCTCCTTCATCCTCAGATGAATGCTGGAACATTTAAATTCGGCACTTCGGGAGGTCATCATTAGTTGCATGAGTTTCAGGGGGGAGGGGAAAGATTGCTAGAGCAGACTGTTATTTCCCTGCAGAAGGACTGCCGGTTTCTCTCTAATGTTCATCGCAATTATAGGGATTTTTTTTTTTTTAGGATGCATTTTAACGTTGCATTGCTGTTTAAGGTTATCGTTCTCCAGGATTACAATGCATTTGACTCAGTTTTGACAGCATGAGAGATGCCAGTGATTCCAGAACTACTGTATGGTACATGCTGGCTAAAATATTCAAAATTGCAGGAGGAATCATTTGCATTCCAAAAGAGAATTTCTTTAAAAATGCCGTTTTGCATCACATTGCTACAGATTTGCAGGAGGCAATAATAGACACCACTACCCATGTTGCTTGCAAAGATAATAAACATATAAGTGCTTTAGTGCATCACATACTGTCTTGGACTCCAGTGATTGAGCTATTGCTAAATTTACTTAATAATAAATTTAGGGCTGTGGAGAAAGAGGGAGATTGCTGGTGCTGTTTTATTCAAAATTGTGAGACACATACAGCAATCTCTCTCTTAGATCTTACTTGAAGTGGCATCTTGTCAATGGAGGGGGGGTTCTGCATACACATGGAATAAAATTATTTAAAATAGCCAGCATAATGAATGCAAATTGAACTCTAACTCTTTTCTTAAAAATAGAACTCACTTTGTAACTCTGGCTGCCAGGATCTGTTTTAAATATTATTTAAAAATTAATATACAACAGCTCCCTAATGCATTCATATCATTTAAAGTTCTTTGGAGGGTTCTTGATCATTACCATGTTTTATTTGTTTTGCTTTTTTCCTCTTAAGTTTTCAGTTCCAGTTCAGTAGAAAAACTGAAGGGCCAGTAAGTAAAGGCAAATCAGCAATTTAGAAAGGAATCAGTGTATAGTTGTAAAATTTCTGCTAAGCCATGGAAAAATGAACTAGTATAATGGCAGCTTAAATGGAGGAAGGGGGCCTCTGTGGTACAGCAGGTTGCAGTTTCTGCACATGTATCATCATCCTGAGAAACCCTGAACTCTAAACTGAGGTGAGGACATCCAGTTCAGGGATACTCTGAGACACATACATTCTACAGAGGGAAAATGTTGTTATTCAAGGAACCCTCCTTCTGCTAGATGGTTGCCACATCATAGAGCAGCAACTTGTCTATGTGCAAAGAGTACGTTTGCAATAATACTCTTAAACTTTGTTTTAATGTAAACTTAACTAACGTTGGAAGAACTGCATGAAACAGTGAAGGCTGTTCAGCCCTGAAAAACAAAACAAACTGTAAATTAACTCAACTACTCAGGCCTTCTTTTATATAGAAAAAACCTACTCTAAGGCACCATGCAAATTCACCTCTTCGGGGTCCCCTGTGTTGACAAAAGCCTTTCTTAAAATTGTGAACAGAATTCTTAAGTCCTCAAGCTTATTTCTTCCTTTGTAGTCTGCTGAAAGTAATAAGGCATTTTATTTAGAATGAAAGCTCAGCTTATTCATGGATCCCTTGAGATGGCAATATTGCTGTTTTAAAATATTTTCATGGACCTTTGAATGTATTGTCTTGATCAGGTTAGTGGGGGGAACCCAGCTTGCGTTCATTAAGACCACAGTTGTCTTTGAGTGAAGCATTTGTTTGTCTGGGTACTAAAGGAAAATGATTTCGTATAGTAAACTTCAATCCTAAGAACCCAAGGCACCTAAAGCGTCAGGTTCCTTCATTCTAGGACCCAAACCAAAAAGCAATATATCTGATGCTGGGCAGCTGTATTATTTCTCTGGCATATTCCACAAACATGTGTATGAAAAGATAACTGACCAGGCTAAAGGGCTTATTTTGCTAGGCTCATGGGGCAAGATTTCTAATTGTTATGTAACATATTCAGATCATGAATTTATTTATGAAACATCAAAATTAGCTTCAGTTTCAGTATCTTCACTAGACTCGAAGAGTATGAGTACGTTGATTTAAAGTACATTTTTTTCCTACCGAGGTTGGTTTTTTTAACCCACCCACCCCTCTTTCTACTTCTAGTTTCCTGGCAACTTCTGAAAAGCTCTGAGAATTTGTGTTAAAATATTAAACATATCTACATTTTGGGTGTGATGCCAGGTTAGATTACTATTCAATCAACTGGATTCGTATTACTCTTACATTGTTTGGTGTGGTATCGTGTTTGTGGCTTGTTGATGGGTTTATTATGATAATAATTATTAAGTTTTTTAAAAATTAAATCTTAACTAAGCTTATTTTAACTTTTTGTGCCTGGTGTTGATTTCAGGTTAATGTATGAAAATAATACTATCATCTTGATAGCCTTGCTGGTAACTTGGATAGTTTCCTTTCAACTGGTCTTGTTAAATTTCAGCATGGCATTGGACTTACTGGGGAGAAGGTAACTTGGGGAGATGGCTATGTAGAAAGACAGGTATCCGAGACTGTTGATTCATGGAACTTGTCAATCGCATTTGGCTGTATTGTTAGAGTTCCTACTTTCATTTTGATAAGAATGGAGGTTTCTCTGCATGTATTTATTATGCTACAGCTACTGAATGTTTCTTAACATTAATTGCTATTTTTTTATTGTGCAATTGAAGGGAACTTTGAACTTCTTGTGTGTTTTTAAGGAAAACCTGTTTGGCTAGTTTTTTTCATTGTTTTCTTTCTGGGCAGATTAATTTTGAGAAGTGATTTCTGATGAAATATGGTCAAGGTCATTTCCAAGGGCCTTTTTATCCCTCCTCACTTGAGAACTAAAACTTAAACAGAAAGACAGACTTAAAGAGGCACCACTTAGCATCACCCTACTTAGCTTAAATGGGGCAACGTGAAAAGCCTATGTTATTGTCTGTCATTACTTTGTGTAAAGCAACAGTTTTGTTCTTTGAACTGCTGGTTCCTAGTAGCCCTGATGAAATCACAAGGAGAAACCCCCAATTCTTCACTCATAGTATATACCAGATTCCCAACCTTCAGGGAGCATTGCAAGACATATATATATATATGGGGAGGAGATATGTCTTTTGATACCTTCTCAGTGGTTGGGGACATAACAGTATTTGATTAAGCATGATATATTTTGTAACTACATAATACTCTGCTTTAAGTTTTGTGAAAGCAACAGTAATTTTATGAGTCTTATTTGCTGAGAGCAAATAGTAGTTTTGTCAAAGTATTCTTTGTACTTCTGGTGCCTATTTTGCTTTATAAAGGGAATGTTCACATTGTTCAGTACTATGCACTATCAGCAACAGACATTTTAACAATTATTTTGGGTTGTTTTCTCTCTTTAACAAAGATAAACCACTACTTAACATAATTATTTTAGCTGTTTTAAGAGTGTTTAATAAGAGGATAATATATCGGGTCCTGCTCATATTTCCAAAAGATTTCATAAAGTTATGGAGGCAGAAAATGTTTTCCCTAAAATTCATGTTACTCATGACTTCAGTCTATTTAATGTATTATATACTACAATATAATTCTGAAACTGAAATGCTGCATCCTTTTTATGAATTCTTAATGGGAAAAAAATGAAGCACCTGAGAAATAGTTTGCAAACAAAGTTCCTTCGTTTTTACTGCCAGACTTTCATTGGCCCACCTCTCCTAAGTATAGAATTACAAGCCTTTTAGGTGAAAATA
Source organism: Mandrillus leucophaeus (assembly GCF_000951045.1). Lineage (NCBI taxonomy): Eukaryota > Metazoa > Chordata > Mammalia > Primates > Cercopithecidae > Mandrillus > Mandrillus leucophaeus. Next base: position 4,043,449 of record NW_012099765.1, read on the forward strand.
ATGATCAGGGAAAAAAGTACAGTAATGTGCTTTTTGGCTGTACTATGAGTGAAAAGAGAGCAGGTGTTCTTACACTTTTCCTGTGAGTTTGGTCAAGAGAAACTGAAACCCAGTAACACAGCTAATATGTTAGAATAGAATCTATATTCCCCATAAACATTTTCTTTTTCTACTGGACAATATGAATTGATCTTTGATGGAACAATTGACAGCATCCCTTATCTTATCAACACGGTGTAGCTCCTGCCAGAATGTTCGTGGTAGATGCTAAAGAACCACCTCTGTCTTGGGAAATATAACAATGCATTGTTTGAGGGGAAAGAGATGGTTTCCTTGAAAGTTGAGACTTCTCAGGACTTGACAGCAATTCTTTGAGAGATGCTTGACTCACCTGGATATTTGTTTAGATGACCTATGGAGAAAGCCCAGTATACTCTTCCATCTCTAATTTAGTTCTGCTACAGGTTTTTGGAACATAAATATGAAGTTTTCAGCTCATTCATTCTTACTATTACATGAGTTTATGATTTCTGGAATGTGATGCAGATCTATAAAGGTATAGAACCCAGCTTTCAAAAAGTCAGCCAATTTTACTGCTCTGGTGACTAAATTACTTAGCTGTATGTAAGCTTAAGCTTATTTGAAAAAAATATTAGAAGTTTTGTATAATCTTTTCTGTTAATACGACTTTTGTAAAGTGCTTTTATTAAGTTATATAAAAGGGAGTTATGTACCTTATAAAATAAAGAACTCATTTATGAATTTGGTTCCAAAGAATAAGTCATTTCTTTTGTTTGTTTAGGTTTTGCAATTTTTAATTTACCTAGTAGGAGACAAGGACTAAAGCGGGAGGATGTAATTGGTGTGATGAAGATGAAATTGATACTAATGATAATATACCGATTCTAAATCTTGAGGTGGGACACATCAGGAGGATTGTCTTGGAAAAAAGTTTACATTTAAATATCATTTTTATTATTGCTTAGAACTTCACTGATACTCAATATTTTGACATCTCTCCTACTTCAATTAAAAGAATAAGAGTCTATGTGGAAAAAAAATGCTACTAAATAGAAATGATTTTTGGCAGAGGTTAAAAAATCTCATATTGTGAAATAATTATTTCAGAAAATTGTATAAGCTGCTTGCTATATTTGTAACATTTTTTTTTTTTAAATCACTTCAAAATTTTGTTGTAAATGTTGGAAATAGTCAAGTTAGGTTCCTAGATTGTTTCTAAGAATAAAACTGTACCATGAAAGAAGATAGCTATATTCATACATATGGCTAGTCCAAATAGTAAATATCTACATAGCTAAAATCATATTTATTGCTAGATAACTCCTTGCAACAGACTTTCTGATTTTAATTATGATAATTTTTCTAAGCCATTTCATATATAAGAGTATATAGTTATGTACTACATATTTCAGTAGAAATCACTTAGAAGAAACATAGGCAAATGAAAGCTATAGAAAAGTATATTTTAGTCTTTATTTTTAAAAAATTCCTTTGGTAAGCAGTTTTTGGATTCCCAAGACAGGCCATGTACTGAGCTAAATCTGATGGTAAAAGTAATCTAATGCCAAAAGAATGTCTAACAAAGTAAATGCCAGTAGGGGTGGGTCCCTTTTGAAGAAAAATACAAATAAAGACTTTTGCTCTTTGTGTCTAAAGCATATTAGAAAGGTGGTTGGGTTTTATTTCATTTTGGGTTTTTCTCAGGCAGTAATTGTATACAACTATCCACACATCCTCTGCCTTCCAGTGTGTCCAGCTCATTTCTATTCATGGAGCCTGGTGTGATATGATATCTGGAATTGGAGACCTAAGTCAAGGTTTGGCACTGCTGGCATGGATTCAACAGAGGCCCGAGAAAAGGGCAGTGTGAATTAGTGGGAAGAGGATGCAGACAAGAGGAAAATTTATTCTGTAGTTGGCCACCATTTTCCTACAGTAATGATTCTGCCGCCAGTTTTATTTTTAACCTCACTGAAACTTCTTGAGAAGGCACAAACTGGCTTCTCTATATTTTAACCCTATGAATAATAACGTAATTATTAGAAAAGCATTTCACAGTGGTTAGGGCTCCACAACTTGTGTGACCCAGCATCTAATTTTTCTCTTCTCTAATCCTGTTTATATATCCCCACACATAATCAGACGCAGTCAGATGAAACCAATTACTAAAGGAAAAAAATCAAATTTATTTATTATATTTATTGGATGTGTCTGTTGCTTAATTATCCATTGGCAAATTTACATGTGGCCACAGAGAGGGCTGTGGATGAGTGTGGAAAATGATCAATCATCACTTCTCACAGTCTAGAGGAGGCTACCAAGAAAGCGGGGTTGTGGAGGGGGCGGGGAAGGATCCTTTCTCATTCCTGTCAAAGTGAGAATCTAAAAACTGAAAGTCATCACCCAAAAAAAGTGACAGGTGTTTGGCTTGACATAGAAAAATCTCAAAAAGATTGAGAGTTACCAAAGTTTTCGTAACCACCTGATGTAATGTTAGGAAGAAAGGAAGGTGCTGTGTACTCTTTGGAATAAATAATGATTTAGATGTTCAAAGATGTGTGTTGGAAAAGCAGCTCAAATGATCTAACAAAGCAGATCGCCAAGTACATCCCTCAGCTGTACTTTTGGGGACAAAGATGGAAGGATGGGGGGGTGGGATGAGATAAGGTGAGCATGAAGGACAGGTGAGGTGCAAAACAGTGTTTGCAGAATTTTATTGACCATTATGAATAACTCAAGTGAGCAACGCAAAGCCGGAGATAGCACCACTAGCACAGTGAATTAAAATAGATTTTGTGCTTGGCCTTACAGTGTAAGGACATACACAGACTTATTTTGGGACTTGTATGTTTTGGTTAAAAAAATTCCTCATCACAACCGAAAATGGTTTTCTTCTCTTTTTTCACTCTGCTCTCAGTTTAATGGGATCAATCTTGAGCACACATTATTTTGTATTTTTTTCCCCACTTGTTATCATCATACATTTTTGGAAATTTATCAATGTAGAAATTTCCCTTTAAAGTAGGTAATAACTGGAATAACTACCCTTTCAAGGAAATATGGCAAGGTTAGATTGTTGTAAGAGGTGTATCTTATTTATATAATTCTTCAGTTCCAGGGACCACAAAATCTTTAAAGTCCATCCCATTCATACTCCCAAATTTGAAAGTATATATGAACTTCAGGGAGGAAAACAAACTACTGTTGAACTTGAGACATTTGGAAGCTGTCCTGTAGGAATTACTGAATGAAACATGTTTTAAGAACTGTGGCACACCATTATTGCATAATTTAGAGAAGTCACTGGGTAAATTATGACTTATTGTGAATTACCATTTATTTGTAGAAGCTACCATTCAATTCAAGCATTGTAGATTATCCTGCTGTCACCATTGGCTACAGAGAAATTAAAAGGGCACCATGAATCTTGGGAGTGGTTTGATGCTGTGGACTTAGCAAGAAAATATTAGAGAAGAGCATTTTTTTTGTATTTGTTGTAATGTATATCTTAAAAGTTATTCTGTAATAGAAGTTATTACAGAATAAAAGTTGCTCTCAGCAGGATTCATTGCAGAAGCCAAACAGTAAATAGATAGAGAGCCTGAACTCTTCTTCCTACAGCAGTGATTTTTCACTCAGCTATTCCCTAAGGCCACCATAGGTGTATGAGGGGCACTGGTTCTTTTTATATGATTTGTGTATGTTCCCATAGATTGTGAAGTCTATTCCTGGGCAATTTTCAAGTTAAAATTGTGTTACAGCTACCCTGAAGGTTGTCATTTCTTGGTTTTTCTCTTGTCAGTCAATTCATAAGTGTTTATTAAGCCCCCATGGGGTGTACACAGAATCATACACAGTTTGGGGGGGGTATGTGTTTGTGGATGATTGCTGTCTGCTCTAGAAGCAAAAGTACTATTGTGTGCGTGCATGTGTGTGTCTGTGTGCATATGCATAAAATAGTATTTTAATCACAGAAGTTTAGTAGGGGTATATGTGTGTGTGTGTGTTTAGAACTCCAAATGTATTTACTCTGAGAAAAGCATAGCTTCAGGTGAGGTCAAGGATATAACTTCTCAGTTTTCTTTATTCTTTTTTTTTTTTTTAAATTGAGATATCTAATAACAGACATGATTAAGTAAAGGGTAAAGCCAGAGGGTCAGTATTAAGCTGTGTATCCTTGCCAGGAAGATTCAGATCATTGTTCACATCTGGGTTTCAGAGTAAGGACAAATTCCGATGCTGGTCATTTTTAGGATGTGCCGCTTGCCTGTGTAAATTTAATCAGTGAATAGATAAATGACTTCATGCCCCTAAGCTGTCAATTTACATTTTTCATGAGCAATGAATCAATTTATGATTTACTTTTATTTCAAAAAGGGGTTTTGGAAAAATGATAGGAACTGAGAAGGAGAGAAAATTTTCAAGTATTCCCCAAATGCTCCATGGATGAAAAATGTTCTCTAAAGGATAGTATTTCCCTGTTGAACTTGAAAGCGTGTAGTGAATATGTAGGTTCTGGGATTTACTTTCCAAAACTTATTCGCACTCTTAGATTCATCTTTTATCAATCATTTGTGGGAAGGGTAATATTCTTGAAAAGCACCAGGTGAATAGCTCTGAAAGTGGATGGCAAAGGAGGAGTGCTTGGCGGCACTGACCCTTTCCACAGCCCCAGGTAATAGCTTCCTAGACTTGGGCAGGCAGCTCCGACTTTTGATATCACCGTCAGGCTCTTGATTAGTGCTCATTTTGACTGTGATTTTCAAGATGTACATATCTCAATTCCAGTAAATCATAGCTAAGTCATCAAAATTTCCTTTCCATCTTCTGTTCCTTGTTGATCTGAATCAGAGAAGCAATGGCTGGAAAGGAAAAAAAAAAAAAAGAAAGAGCTTTTGCTGATGTGTTCCTTATTTCAACTTTGATTCAGCTCTTTTCCTGTTGGGTTTCTAAAGGATTTATGAGATTGTTTATCTCTTACTGCCAGTCCTTCTGAATGCAGTCTTTTTGATGAAGGAATATTATTTACCACTCACCAAATTGCAAATTGCAAGATCTCTTAATTTATTTTCCCATAGTTTATATAATTAACCAACACAGAATACATTTGTGCAATTTGAATTATTATTTTTGATTCTGTGATCAGGTCATGTTCTCTCTTGTTAAGGTAGAGACTAATTCTGGCTAACGTAGGTGGAAAAGAAATGTGTTAGAAGGATATTGAGAATAACAGAGTCACCAAAATAAGATATAGAAACAGGCATTTCTCCTTCTGCCCCTGAACACTGGCCTGGCTGGAGCCCTCCATGTCCCTCACACTGGAAACCCATTGCCATGAGCGTCACCCACAGGGCTGCCCTAGAAGTGTGGCTGCTTGCACCGCCTGCAAGAAACTCACCCCCATCCTTGTTTCTGAGGCTCCCTGGCTTACCACTGAAACTTCCAAGCTGGTGCACCCACCAGTTTGGCTTTGTACTGATTGAGTGTCCACTCCGTTTATACTAGGCAGTCTGGGAAACTGCGAGTCTGCCCCTTACATATTATATAATGAGAACCAAAGACTTTGACTTCCTGCAAGATAAATATGATGAGATTCCCTCAAAATAAAAAGTACAGGGGAAGTCAACAAAACAGATTAGATTCTTTTTTCTTTTCTTTTCTTTTTTTTTTTTTGTCAGAGTCTCGCTCTGTGGCTCAGCCTGGAGTACAGTGGTGCAATCTCGGCTCACTGCAACCTCTGCCTCCTGGGTTCAAGTGATTCCCCTGCCTCAGCCTCCCAGTGGATAGGATTACAGGCATGCGCCACCACACCAAGCTAACTTTTTTTTTTTTTTTTTTTTTTTT
>NW_012099765.1:4049363-4055481 GCF_000951045.1 Mandrillus leucophaeus
TTTTTTTTTTTTTTTTGAGACGGAGTCTCTCTCTGTCACCAGGCTGGAGTGCAGTGGCACAATCTCGGCTCACTGCAACCTGCGCCTTCCAGGTTCAAGCGATTCTCCTGCCTCAGCCTCCCAAGTAGCTGGGACTACAGGCACACACCATTATGCCCAGAGACGAGATTTCACCATGTTCTCGATCTCCTGACCTCGTGATCTGCCCGCTTTGGCCTCCCAAAGTGCTTCAGTTACAGGCGTGAGCCACAGTGCCTGGTCCACACCACGCTAATTTTTGTATTTTTTGTAGAGATGGGGTTTTGCTATGTTGTCCAGGCTGGTTTCGAACTCCTGACCTCATGTGATTCTTCCACCTCAGCCTCCCAAAGTGCTGGGATTACAGACGTGAGCCACTGCACCTGACCCACCCCCCCAAAATATTTACCATTATTCCTTACATGGAGAATAACCCGTAAGGATCTTAGGGAATGGATAGTAAGTGTGTCAGAGTGTGAACTTAAAAGCTTAAGAGCAATGAGAACTTCTCTGTTGCTGAAAATGAATTGAAAGGCATTCTAGATGATAAAGGTATTAAGTTGAATGCTTTTCATTTTAGCACACACAGATCTCAAATATGTTGGTCATGTAGAATTCCTTTTTTTTTTTTTATCATCAAGAGTCATGTTAAAATGCTATCTACTTGAACTCTGCTCATTTTGAAGTTAAAGATAATTCACCTGGAATGGGCTGATGTTTGCCTATGTATAAATATACAAAGAAAGCACATTAATCATAGGAATTCTGGATAATGTATCAGAAGAATGTTTCATTTCTGCTTATAAATTAGTAATAAAGTAGTAATGTGGGACTTGAAAAAAAAAACTGCATTTGATTTTTCTATAGTTTAGACTCTCTGGTTCAAACAGGTCTTCCTCACTAAATTATTAGTAAACCTACTGAAGTGCAGGACCCACCTAAGTAATCCACATCTCTAGTAAAATTTCTGCATTTGAAGGCTCAGCCTTTAATTCTTCAATTCGAAATTAATTTATTTATCCTTCCATCACTGTCTCCCACGGATTTTGAGAATTAATTAGAAACAAAATCACTTTCAGTCCTTGGATGTTACATTCTGTGCTGAAAAAATATGAGATACTGAAGTGTTATTAATAATGACAAAGGTTCATCCAATAAAATAATCCGGCTGGCTGAATTCTCACATGGTTGGTATTTTCTAATATAAATTACTGTAGGATTAGATAGTTAAATATTGAATATTGTCTCATTTAATGCAGTTCCATGAAATATTAATGATAATGATGGTTCTCCAGTTTGGGGAATTCGGAGATGGTTTTTTACTGACTAATAGCTTTGGCCGGAAACATAATACATTTTACAAAATGATAATGAAGATATTTAAATGAAGGTGAAACAGGAAATAAATGTCCACAAAACTTATAGATTTCAAATAGGTGAACTGTCACAAAAATTTTTTACTCTTCTGTTAAATAGTTTACTTTTTGTTCTAACAACAGCACTGTGATCATTTTTGGATAGCTTTGAGAATTTGTTAAAAAGAACAGATTTACCCTATTAGGCTGTTGAAGAGAAAAGTTGTTGATGTCGTTTAGTTGGTATGAGGGGTAAAAGTCTGAAAATTGGATTGGGCTTTGAAAGAAGGCTGGTCATGTTGAGTGTGACAGTTGAATTGGGATTGTGCATGAAGTTAAAAAAGAAAGAAAGCAAAAGAGAAAAAAAAAGGAAAGAGTGAAAGAGAGAATGAAAGATAAATATTGATAGAATAGTCCAACTGAAATGCCTGAGGCCTGCTTGGAATTGAATTTTGAATGCATAGAACAAAAATGTTTCAATTAAGTCTTTTAGTTCAAGTTATTTGGTTTGGTGTTTTGATTTTATTTTTTTTTTCAAATCTTCCTGTTTTGACTTTTCTTCATGTTCTTGATTCTGTGAGCTTATATCTCAATGTAGGGGATGAAAAACTAATGACAAATAGTGTACATGACTGTTGTTGAAACATTTTTCAACATGAATAGAGAATAAGAACATATACCAGTACATCAAATTGATTTAAATCAGATATTTGTGTGTGTATTTTTTTTTTTTCTCCAGGGGGAAACTTTAATGTTTTGTGAGACAATTTTATTTAAAATTGCAGTTATCCTTGTTACAGACCTAGTGATTTAGCAGTTGAAAAGCTCCCTTTTGTGTTCTGTGTAGTTAATGTATGTGATGTGAGAGAATATGTATTATTTTTTAAAATGTTTGGGGGTTGTATTCTTTTAGCACAAACTTATTCCTTGATAAAGGAGCTGGCTATAATTTGCAGAAATGACTGTTTCTTTTTCTTTAGTTGTTGGATAATTGCTCTTTGTATACACTGTGAAAATGTTCATATAGCCCAGTGACAAAGCCTAGCAGATGCACTTGCAATTATCTGGAATTTAAGTAAATTTTGCATCTGATACACACAAAGCAAACGCTTTGTCCAAGCAGGCTCACATACTGGCATGTGGATTGCTGTGAATACAATGAGTAGATTTTTAATGGAAAACAAATGGAACTATTAGTAAGTCTTGTCTTTTACTTGAAAAGACACCAGCTTTAGGCATGGCCTCCAACTTATTCATATTCATAGTTGGTTTGGTTCTCAATATGACCTTTAAAACTGAAAAAAAAATTTAAATGTTTAAAACAAAATGTGTAGCTGTGTCTTTCTTGGAGTAACATTCAGAGATTTCTGGAAGAGAAATGGTGAAATAAATATCTGTTTCATATTCCAATTTTTTTTTTTTTTTTTTTACTATTAAGAAGGGCATTCAATTGTTACGACTTTTAAAATGTAAAAGGGGATTTCATATATAAATAAATCATGCTATAGACAAAAGATAATTACAATGTTACTTTAACAACCTCAATTCACAAGAGAGACCATAAGAAGGAATATATAATGGGTCCAAATTCTACTTCTTATTGTAAACAAAGGAGATCTAACCAGAGGAATAGTTTTCCGCAAAAGCCACTTTTCCGAGGTTTGTTTGAGATTAATCCTTTCCACTGTGTATTTTTTGTTGTTGTCAGACTTATGTAAGTGAGATCTTTGAAGGCTTAATCTTTTTCTCTGTATTTATTCTTAGAAAATATTAAATGTATGGAGCTACTTGGATTTTCTTAAATGCCTTTAGGTCTTTTGGGGAGTTTAAATTATTTTTACTTTCAATGAGAGGGTTACAAATAAATGGTCCTGTAGACATTGTATTTCATAGTTTGAAGGTGCTCCATGTCATTCCAGCTTTTGAATGAGGCAAATTTCAAAAGTATTTCAGGCCACATAAAGGCGGGCCTACCTTGACCACTTTCTGCTTTCTTCTCAATCTAAACTGGAATCTAATAATAACAAGAGATCTCTTCAAATTCTTTGAAGAATCAGGAGCTCCCAGGGGGTCTAAGGGTGGAGTTAGTGTTTGAAAAAAGTGGATTTGGGAAGAAATTTTGAAGACAGAAAGGGAGAGCCTGACAGAAGTATTTCAGGCTCTGAATTAAAATGAGCCAGATGTGCTGCTGCTGGAATATCCTTCCTACACAAATATGCCTCCACCTTAACCACTTTTCCAAAAACAAAACATAAAGCTTCCTCAGCTAAGTACTTTTTATAGAATTTCAAAAATGACAAAACGTGCTCAGTTGCGCATTGCCAGATTATTCTGTGTGGCCCACAATCTCCCCCTTGCCATGCCTGGCCTTTCCCCTCTCCCCTCCCCCACTCCTGCTTACATTTCTTAAACTATTGTAGGCTATCTTTAGGCTTGGAGAGGAACCAGGTGCTTTCCTTCGTATTTAAGCAACTTTCTATTTTGAAATTCCCATAGAGAGCTGTGGGCATTTTTAGTTCTGTGTCTTGAAGCATCCTTTTCCCTTTCTGAAGGAGAAGCTGCTTACATAATACCCAGAAGCGGACCCTTGGGAACTGCAGAGCTATTTTATGGATATTTTGCAAGAAAAGGAACGCTAAAGCTCCAGTGTCCTGTGTGCCCTCCTGCGAGGGTCTCCACTGGAGATATTTGCATAGTAGCAGATTCTCAGAAGGATAAATATATACAAATCCATCTTTCAAATAGGAAAGAATCCGTAGGAAGCTGCACCTAGGAGGGCGAGAGCCCACTAATAACTCAGCCCGAAAGAGCTTCTTGAACAATTCTAGAGCCAGGACCCAACTGTCAGCAGAGCTTGCCAGGGAGACAGATGCTGCGGTTGGAAGACAGTTTTCCTCAGTTAGATATTTTGTTCTTGTAGATGGCCAACCATGACTCATGGGGAAAACAGGAGAGAGAGGGAGAGGAGAAAAGAAGAGTAAATTAATCATTTTATTAATCTCTATTTAGAATTCAGTCATGTAAGTAAATGTCAACCCGGTGAACTTTCCATGAAACTAGAAGTGTTGTAAAGACAGTTTCAGGGTTTTAAAGTTATGCCAGATGATAAAGGCGTCTAATTTAACCTGCAGATTAAATAACCGACACAATTTCAGGAGGATATCTGTGGGAAATGGTAATGTAGGAATTATCTGATAATCCGGCTCAAAGGAAGCATGCTTTTGAAGAATTGAAAGGACATGAATTATTACTTTTTTGTGTGAGAGATGATAGGTTTGTTCCCTGTTCTCCCTATATTTTTGTATGTTTATTTATATTTGTGTGTGAAAGATGATCTTTTTTCACTATTCTTTCTTTTTTCTTCCTCTACCTCTCTCCCCATTATGTCTGTGTGTACGTATGTGCATATATATGACACATATACACATATCATACCTACACAGCTGTGTTACATTCAGTCAGGTTACCTCTGCACCCTGATATATCAACTTTCATCTACATTTATCACTCACTTCCAGATCTCCTCTGTAGCTACATGCAGTTGATTAGGTAAAAGCAGAATATCTGCTTTGTGAAAGATTCAGTTTTTTGTCACGCATGCCGATTGCCAGATTCTGATTTCCTTCAAATTCCCAGAAAGGGGCTAATATTGTGGGCGATCATCTTAGCTTCCTCTATTTTTCTCTTTTTTAAGATTTCTCATTTCCTTTGAAAATAAACAAGAGGAAAGTTTGGCACAGTATCCCTGATTCTCATTTGTTTGGGGCTGAGTATTTCAGGCTCCCTGTGAGCCAAGTTTATTTCATAGATCTACTCTGTAGGTCTCTGAAACTGGAATAAGTTATGCGTTTGAGTGCCTGACAGCAGCCCCTATGCCAAACTCTTGATATGCCATCTTTCTGATGGAGTCCCAGAAGTGTCCCTTTTTAGATACGCATGTTCTTTGTGAGCTGGAATGGCAGATTGCCAAAAGGTGTATGTTTGGGGGAAAGGCAGACTTTCATGTTATTCTTTCCTACAACTGGTTATTTGGAGGGTACTCTAGGAACTGAAAATCACAGCTGTGGATCCAATTTAGAGAGTGTAATTCACAACTGACGTGTGGAAGAGGGAGCTTGCCATCTTGAGCCACCCTGCTTGTCTGGCCAATATGGAACTGTCTGAGATGAGGCTCTTCACCTCGAGGTCTACGTGTCTTTCACTGTATCTCATGTCAGATCAAGCACTAAGAGACTATCCTATCAATTTGTAGCACTCCCTGGAGAACTTTGGGTCTTGAAAACTGTGGGTCATATTGATCCTTGAGTGAAGGTGGTTGCATTTCTTCTAAGGTTTATCAAAATAATAATGACCTTTTTCATTTATCTGTTTCAGACACTTATTTGAGAATGCACAAAGATGGATGATTCTTGCACAAGTGTCAGAGAGGTTGCTATATTTCACATGGCCTTGCAGATATGTAGTATGTGCTTGATAAATATCTGTTGAGTAAAAGAAACATGTATGTCTTTTCCTTTAGGAACACCGAAAAAATGTACCATGTGATTATATTTTAAATTTTTTTCTTTATTTCTTTTTTCTTCTTCTTCTTCTTTTTTTTTTTTGAGACAGAGTCTCACTCTGTCGCCCAGGCTGGAATGCAGTGGCACAATCTCAGCTCACTGCAAGCTCTGCCTCCCAGGTTCACGCCATTCTCCTGAGTAGCTGGGACTACAGGTCCCCACCACCACGCCCAGCTAATTTTT
>NW_012099765.1:4056106-4134287 GCF_000951045.1 Mandrillus leucophaeus
GGTCAGGAGATCGAGACCATCCTGGCTAACATGGTGAAACCCCGTCTCTACTAAAAATACAAAAAAATTAGCCAGGTGTGGTGGGGGGCGCCTGTAGTCCCAGCTACTCGGGAGGCTGAGGCAGGAGAATGGCGTGAACCTGGGAGGCAGAGCTTGCAGTGAGGCAGCCACTGCACTCCAGCCTGGGCGACTGAGCGGAGTCTCAAAAACAAAACAAAACAAACAAACAAACAAAAACCCAACCAAACAAACAAAACTAAACAAAAAAACCAGTTACATGAAATTAAAATGCCTGCATCCATAAATAAAGTTTATTGGAATATGACCATACTGTTCAATTGCATATTTTCCATGGATATTCCACTACAACAGCAGTGTTAGTTAGTGTGGCTCTCGAGCCTTTCAGTTTATTAAATGTTTTAGTGTCTACTATTTGGCCCTTTACAGAAAAGGTTTGCTGGCCTTTACCTAATGTGTGGTTTGCAGAGGTTAAAGGGCTATGAGACAAAGCCTGTGCTCATTTTTCTGAGTTCACACACTATTGATTCCTCCTTCCCTATGGTGTATTTCTGGTCAAGGGAAACCAGATTCACTAATAGACACTCAAGAAACATGTATGAAATTCTATGATATATCAGAAACCATGCCCAGGGCTGGGATTAGAAAAATGAGAGAACAAAACATCTGCCCACCATGCCAGCGAAGACCTACCGGTATTAAGAAGCAGTCACAAAACAAACACTTCAATATGAGGTGTTACATCAATTACAGAATAGTTACCAAGAAGAACTGATATTTATCGATTCAATATTCTAAGCACTTTACACATATAATCCTCAAAAGAGTTCTATGAGATTATTATATTAACCTCATTCTTTTTAAGAGTAGAAAACTGAAGTCAAGAGATTTTATAGAATAAAATTTCTTTATCTGAATACTTAAGTGATGGAACAAAGATAGAGAATACAGGCCACATGACTCCAGAACGTTCCTCTTAGCCATTATGCTATAGGGCTCTCTCTGAAGTGCATACAGTATATTTTATAAATACAGTATACTCTGGATGTGGCATAAATGGGTAGCTTCTTATGCTTAACTAAAACGTAAAGAATTAGCCTGAATGAACATGGCAGAAAGAAGAAAGTTAGATCAGGTATCATACACAAAAGTACAGAGACCAAGAGAGCAAGATGGATTTAGGGAAAAGCAGGTGCATCCATTCACTGTGTCTGAGAAACAGCATCAGGGAGGACAGTGCTGGAAACTGCAGGCATCAATTCATCCATTGAGTCATTGATCAACTCAGGGAACATTTACTGACTTATGCTAAGTGCCGGGGGTACTAATTTCAGCACTGGGGTAGTAAATAAGCATAGGGTTTATAGGCCAGTGAGATGTGCTAAACAAAAACATAAGTAAGCAAAAGATAAATATAATTTCAGAAAATAATAAGGACTTTTAAACTAGAGAGAGTGATATATATGTACGTAAATGAACATCTATGTGCATGCATGCACTGGTTAATTTAGATAAGGCATGCAGAGAAGACTTTTTAAAATGTGTGACATTTGAGCTAAGACTTTGGTAACAAAAAAGAATGAGGCACTTGTTGCATCTTTTCAGGCAAAAGGAACAATACATGCAAAAGCCTGATGTGGGAATACAAGTGGAATGTTGATGCAAATGAGAAAAGACGAAATGTGGTTATCTGGTGGTCAGAGAGGAAGAGAGTCCATGATAAAATTAGGGAGGTGGTCAGTGATGGGATCATGAAGGATCATGTAGGCCATGGAAAGGAGATTTTCCATTTTATTCTCCATGCAGTAAGAATTTATTGGAGGATTTTAAGCATAGGAATGCCATGACTGTGGTAATGTTTACAAAACATGATCATCTTCCCTCAGATGTTACCGTACCCAAATTATAACTGGATGAGCCTGACTTTAACATAACTACCATCAAACTTCCAGCTCCAATAATCAATTTATAAAAAAAAAAATACAGGGAAGGAGGATTATGTTTAAAGACACTATAGTAATACAACCAGCACAATTCTGACTTTGCCCTTAAACTCTACAGAACAAATATCTAGTTTCTTCTACAAAATTTCAAGAAAAAACATTTCTAGAAGCTGGAGGAGAAATGTATAGATTATAAGAACCTTAAGAGATATTCATCATCGCAAAGTATGGGACTTGTTTGGGTCTCGATTCAAGTTATTAAATAAATAAATACATGAACAATTAGAGAAATGTGAACACACATGGGATGTGGTTAAGAAATTCGATTCTTTGGGTGCAGTGTTATATGTCTCTTTACAAAAGTGAAGGCTTTATGTTTTAGAAATACATATGCTAGATTTGCAGATGAAATATGTCTATATTTGCTTCAAAATAATATTAGGATGGAGGAGGTGAGGTTGTAAAGAAGAAAGGATTGGCCATGTTGAAGTTAATTAATGAGCTGTAAGAATTCATGCTGCTATTGTATGCTATTATGTTACATTATATTTATCATAATATATTTTATTATTATACTTTTGTATATATTGGAGTTTTCCATAATAATTTTTATGTTTAAGAAAACCTGTTTATTCCGTGGAGATGGAAAGTACGATGTCAAAAGTAGAAGAGGAGAACAATTTGTGGACTCACAGTTTTCTGAATAAAAGATGATGAACTCAGGTCAAAGTGGTAGAAGTAGTGAGATGAAGATGGATATGGGATATAGTTTTGAGACCCAGGTGACAGCCTTTGCTAATGTATTGGATACAAGAAGTGAAGAAAAAGAGGAAAAAAGTATGACCTCCAGGGTTATGGTCTGAGCACTAAGTAAATGGTCATGCCCTTTACTGAGAAAATGTCTTTTAGGGGACAAACACCAGAACCACACCGAAAAGTAGTGAGGGTGCACAGAAGGCAGATTGTCTGGTGGCAGATCAAGGATAGATTAGAAGGATTGAGGCTTGGAGTCAGGGAGTCCATGGTAAAAGATCATTCTGGTGATTTTGTTGAAAGATGCTGAGCACATTGATTCAAGTGATAAAAGTAAGAATGGAGAGAAGGCAAGGGATCTAGAACATACGTAGGAAAAGGGGTCAGCATGCCTTAATCGGAAGAGGGAAGGAAAGGAGGAAGAGCCCAGATTGCCTTCGGGGTTATGGTGGATGGTGAGCAGAATTCATCAGAACAAAACAAATTTTCAAGGAAAAGATTCCAAGTCCAATTTTGATTTTGAGAGGTCTTTAGTGGGAATGTTTTATATAGTTAGATATATGAGCATGAAGCGTAAGGGAGTGATGTGGAACAAGACCCCAAAAGTGATGCCTAAGCAGAATTGCCCAGGGAACTTGAGAGAAGAGAGGAAGGAATAGAGCTGGAGACAGAACACTGGGAAATACCAGCATTGCCAGCATAGAATGAGGAAAAGGAAGTGTGGGGAAAGATTCAAAAGTGCCAACAGAGGAGACCCCTATAAGAGGAATGTTGTAAAACCAAGGCAGAAAAGACTTCGAAGAAGCAGGACACTGTGATTGTGTAGATGCTGTAAAGGCGTCTATAAGACTTGGATTGGAAACGCCATCAGATTTGGCAATGAAAAAGCCACTGTTAAATTTCAGCAATGTCACAGTCAGTGGAAGACAGATCTACATTGGCTTAGGCAGCTAAAGAGAGTTCAGAAAATGGGAACAGGGATCCCTATCTAGAGAAAAATTGGGAGAAAATAAAGCAGAAATTAGGAAGATTAAGAAGAAAAAACATTCTATCAAATGTCAACCTATTTGGATTGTTAGAAGTTTTCCTCAATTGCAATTAATTAATCAGGGATTTTACTTCCATTTGCTTTATGGAATTGGGCTGTTCAAGGGAAGGTTTTATGTTATGAATCACATTTAAGAGTTTATAATTAAGAACATATTTGAAATAAATCTACATCCAGGCCTTTATAATGCAAAACTGACCTCTAACTACCAAACTTACTTGTGTATTTGTTGCTTTAAAAAGCCTGCCAATAATGTAATGGGTAAAGAATTCTGTGTGCGGAAAATAACAGATGTTTGGGTCATAATATAGACTTGCTTTTTGAGTGTATCATATATTTATTCTGGTCTGATTGGTTGATTAGGAACCACTTAATAAAATGGAGAAAATAGATTGGAAAATCTAAAACCATATTTTACACATAGTGATATCCCACTACCTTGTACAGAGCTTGTTTTATAATGAATGAATGGTTAAATTTGTGATTTACATGTATTGGATGAGCTTATTGGAACTCCTAGCTCTATTCTTAGAAAATTGTTCCTTCCAAAATTTGAACAGGTAATTTAAAACGTTTTGTAATTTACTTATGTAAAAACCCTCTGGCCAGTGGATCTTCTTGAGGAAAAGTGAGTTGTTGTATTTGGTATGATTTTTAAAAACTTTTGTTTGTGTTTTTTTTTTTTGCTGTTGTTGTTTCTAGGATTTTTATTTTGACAGTTTAGTCATTTAGCCAATGCATTGGCTGATTGGTTTGTTAATTGACTGATTGATTTGTCTTGGTGTGGAAGTTTTGAGTCAGGAATATAGGCTAGTGTAAAAGCTACATCAACATGTTTTTGAAATTCAGAAATTACACTTTTCTAACTTAAAACACTCCTGACTTGATGAGAGGCCTTGATTAATGTTAAAGGTGTACATTGGCAATGGAAAAGAGTTTGGTCTCATTGTCTTTACATGAAAGCCTTGGTTAAGGCTACTGAGGTTTGCTAATGGAAATAAAATTACCTCTGACTACTAAAACTATCATGGGTTACTCTTATTTTGTCAGATCATATGGAAAAGTCATTCTTTCTTATGGAAAAGTCATTCTTTCTTATAGAAAAATCATTCTTAAGGCATACATATTTAATGTTTCTTATTCTCAAGTGTACAGTCAGTCATCTTGGATCTTGAATGTTGATTTCTTTATTTTACAGATCCTTACTGACATGACTTATGGGGTTGGAGAAAGTTTGATGACATGCAGGAACATCTGCCATTATACTCCATTGCATGAAAAGAACAGTGTCCAAGACCTATCCAAAGTGGATTTAAAAAAAAAAATTAACTGTAATAATAAAAACAGATTAAATATTGCTTACTTTCTACAGTCCCTGACCATTAGATTTAATCAAGTTTTAGGCTTTTCCAAAGCAGGTTGTAAAATCCCTCCTGTCACATTTTATTGCAAATATTGCTTTCCAAGTTATCCATGAAAACAGCCCGCTGAATCAAAAGAAATACTATTGTATCAGTGGGAATGATTGTTTTATACGGCAAAGCACATGGTACAAGCTTGTTGGGAGCTGGAATTTGAGTACCATTTTAGCTCCCTCTCTTTTTTTTAATGTAGACAAATCTCTTTGGAGTCTCCAAATGCTTATTTTATTTTTCTGTTTTGCTGCTCCTGCCTTTACTTATTCAGTGAATCACTTATGGAAAGAGTTACTTGTTTGAGTTGATTTAATTCAGATCATATAAAATTCTTTTCGTACTTATATCAAATTGATTCTATTATTCACCATAATATTTTACCCTTCTTGTAACAGTAAAATGACAAGGGATATTTTTGGACAGACTCTGTAGTTCATATGAAAAAGAACTAGGAAAAAATGGTCTCTTTCAGAAAAATATCACTGGAGAAACATAGCCATTTCAGAGCTGTAAATTACTTAGAAGAATGCTTTGTTTCATCCTCTAAAGGGGAAATTTAGGCCTGAAGAAGTGAAATAACTTGAAAAATCATGTATAAAACTTGTTATATTGCCTAAATGAAACTAATTATATATTAAATTGTATGTGAACTCTTTCTTACTAAAATGGAAAATTAACACTATATTTAAAAGTCTCATCTTGGTTGCAGTGAGTCTAGATCATGCCATTGTCCTCCAGCCTGGGTGACAGAGGAGACCCTGTCTCCAAAAACAGAAGTCTCATCTTGAGAAAAATTATAGCTACCTATGGGTTAAAACAATCTGGAGTAAAATAAAATATAGCCATTCAAAATGTGTTAAAAATTAATGAGTAGCCCGGGTGTGGTAGCTTGTGCCTGTAATCCCAGCACTTTGGGAGGCCAAGGCAAGAGAATCACTTGAGACCAAGAGTTCCAAACCAGCCTGGACAACGTGGCAGGACCCGGTGTCTGCAAAAAGAAAAAAAAAAAAAAACAGCCCCTGCTCTTTAAGCCCAGGACTTCAAGGCTGCAATTAGTTATGATCATGCTCCTTTACTCCATCCTAGGTGACAAAGTGAGACTCTGTCTGTAAATAATGATAATAACGATAATAATAAATGAATAATTATAATGTATTTTAATTATTTCAGGTAGGACTAGCCTATTAAGGAGTACTACATACTCAAGAGGTCATTTTGCAATGATAGGTCTTTTTCCCTTTAATTTAAGTCTCCTTTACGTGAGAAATAATTCAATACAATTAATATATTTAAAATTATTTTTGCTTGATGACTTTTTTTTTCATAAAACCCTCTAGGACTCATTTGCAAAGCTGCTTTGAAGTTAATTTCATGCAGATCTTCCTGATTTGTACTTGTGGTGACTTATTGTTAGGCTAAAAGAAGAATATCTGAAAAATTCAAATCTTCAAAACTTACCATTTATTTCATCTTTTGTTTAAATTGGTTTACTTTAAACCATGCAAGTGATACCAAGTACTTCAAGTCTGTAATAAATTAAACAGACATGATAAAATCTTGCTATGAATTAATATAGGATATAGCAGAATTGTTGTTTAATAATCCAGGTGTCTTCACCCAAGAACACTTATTAAGATACCTATCACCTCATTAAAATATCCCTACAAATAAAAACCTCTTCCTGAGTGTGCTTTTCCTTTTAAACTATAATTTGAATAATTGGGGGAAGGGCATTTTCATTATGCAAATGATTTCTGCTACTCAAATCAGAGTTGCTTAATTGTCAGTGAATAGGTCAGTTTATATTTCCTCATTAATATTTGAAGTTTTAGTTGAAATCACTTCATGGCTCAAATGACCAGCTTCTGTCTTGTAGCATTAATTTAATTTATTGTGACAAAAATGTCGGTTTAGTTTAGTTTATGGTGTGTGCTTGTGATTGACAATCACTATTTGTTGCTTGTTGGTAAAGTCAAACTTTTTTTCTTTGTCTTTAAATGATAAGAGCAATTTGAAGATGTGTATAATTGCGGGGAAAGACAGTTGACCACCCTGCATATGTTCCATTTCTCAAAATATAATAAAATGTAGTGACTAAATACTTAAACTAATGATTTTGGGAGAGGAATTGATTGTACAATAGAATGTAAAATGCTTTACATAACACATGTACGCTTTTCAGACGGTTCATTATTCACATGGAGTGTGTCTAATGAGCGTTTTAGCTTCTTACTTAGAAAATATACTCAACTCTCAGTTATAGGCTTTTGGATTCTCTGGTTTGTGGATTATCTGTAACAAAATGTTAATCCCAACCATGATTCCGAGTCAATTCCTTTGCTCAGGAATTGTAATTCATTTTTAATATTAGCCTTAGGAGTAGAAACATGATTAGAAATGCAGAATAATGCTTTCATTCAAAACCAATTAAAAAAACTTCTGGATTTTCCAACATAATGGGTAATTCACAGCCTTGCACTTCTCCATCATAATAGATCCAGTTTGTTGTATTCAAAGATGATTTAAAATTGGAAATCAAAATATTATTCAAGAAAGCATTCGATTAGTTTTCACCGATGAGGAAAATGCTTATTTTTATGTCTCATTGGAACAATACAAAATTGCACTGGACCTTAGCAAAATAAAAGTTCAGTTTCTGTTTTTGATCTGTTACAAAAGTCATGTTTTATAGAAACTCTACCATATTTGCTTTAAGCTAGCCATTCATTACCCTTCAATAAAGTGTCATTTTACAGTGTATAGAGAAACTGTCACTTATAAAAGTTATTTATTTTGCGGCAGTGTTATGTAATCTGGTACATTTTTATTTCAGGCAGAAAGAAAACACAGTTGAAAGGAAGATAGTAAAAGGAATATTCTATAAATTCAGGTCATATTTGCTAGATCCATTGGCTTTGCTTTTTAGAAATCTTTGTGTTTAAAACCAAAGATGGTAAATGTTATTACTCCTTGAATAAGTATATGGCATATTATTTTAATATGAGTAGGATTGTTAGTGGTGAAATAAAACTTGATATATAAAACGATTTTTAATAGTTTTCCAGCTTGCAGCGTGTGTGCGTTTTAGGCAGTACGCTCCACTGGGTTAGAAGGGCCTTGCATTATTGAATGTCAAAGAAGAGCTTTTCTTCAGCTGTGCAACGTGCTTGTGCAAAAAAGATTGTGGGAAGGAAGGCTGTCAGATGCACTTTAAAATAAAATAAGAATTCAGTCTAACCCTATTATTCACCCAGGCCTTACCTTTGAACTGACTTTATTTTCCAGCTGTTTTCTTAAGAAGATTTGAATAGAGTCCGAATAAATAAATAAGAAATTTTAAAATGTCACTATCTGCAATGCAGATCATTAAGAAAAATTAAAGAAGGCAATATTTTTTAAATAAAAAAAACTAAAAGGCCTTTTTTTTCCCCCCATTTAATTAGATCTCTGTGAGTCACTTTGCTGCCTCACTGTTTCCAAGGGAATATAGTATGGATTCGAGCGAGGGCTTTCTTCCGCAGTGTCTTTTACTGTTTCTGCATTCAGTGTGTACAAATTCAGACAGATTTCTTGAAAGTTGGGAATGGTCTATTGGGGGTAGACAACATCTAAAAAATGTATAAAAGGTTTGCCACCCCTCCTGTGTACCACAGAGATGAATTTCAGTAGTCTGTCAGACAAGGGAATGCCAGTTTTTGACTGAAAATCTGCAGAACATTCTTTAGGAGAACTGTTGACATTTAGTAATAATGATAGGATATTGCTCTATTCCCACCATCTTGGACTTTCAAAAATATGGCTTCCTTCACTTTCAAGGGTGTAGAAGAGAAGATAATCTCCTGCTGTGAATAATGTGTACTATACTGAACTTTTAACTCACAGATACATTTCTGATATGCTAGGTTTTTTTTTATAAAAAGGAATCTTCACTCATTTTTATCTAGTAGATGTACTTGCTGAGAGTAAATGCTCATTCTTGTTTTGTGTGTGTGTGGGACTTTTTTTTTTTTTTGAGACGGAGTCTTACTCTGTTGCCCAGACTAGATGCAATGGTGTGATCTTGGCTCACTGTTACCTCTGCCTCCCGGGTTCAAGCGATTCTCCTGCTTCTGCCTCCTGAGTAGCTGGGATTACAGGTGTGCACCAACACACCCGGCTAATTTTTGTATTTTTAGTAGAGATGGGGTTTCACCATGTTGGTCAGGCTGGTCTCAAACTCCTGACCTCGTGATCCGCACGCCTCAGCCTCCCAAAGTGCTGGGATTACAGGTGTGAGCCACCATGCCTGGCTGCTTATTCTTGTTTTAACTGCTGAAGTCTTTAAGTTAATTGTGGTAGGATATGGAAGGAGGTAGGACATGGTAGGAGAGGATGTAAATGCAGACTTTTCCATGTAGACTAGCCTTTCGAATCCCAAAATGCCTGCAGATTTGGGTCCCTGCACAACTTTTTCCTTGGAATCAACTGGGAAGCCCTAAAATTGCACACACAATTCCCAAATACTCTATGGCTAGGCTGACCAGATACGTATACTTAATGTGAATTTTGCTAAAATTTCAGAATAAGCAGACACTAGATACGTTTTAGGGAATTCAATTTGGTCAGTTCAACAGCAGAAGAGAATCTACATAACCTTTTTTGTTATTAATCTCAAAATTATTAAATTGAGGGAATTAGATTCTTCAGAATCGTTTCTTCTTAGAAGTAAGTTGTTTTATCATTTGATTTTGTCTTACTTGATGAAAATGCTATAAAGCATGGCATTGGCTGAAACTGAAACAATGCAGAAAAGTAAAAAGAAGAAACTTTTAAAATCAGCCTGATTCCCATATCTTAGGTCTAACCATTGTTTAGGTGACATATATTCTTCAGGAGAAATGCATTTTTCTAAGAATGGATACATATGTATGCATATGGGGGTATAGGTATATGATATATTTAACTCTTTGTGATAAGAATCATTTATATATTCAGAACTACACATTCCATCTTTTTTTTCTTTTTTCTTTTTTGAGACAGAATTTCACTCTTGTTGCCCAGGCTGGAGTGCAATGGAGAGATCTCAGCTCACTGCAACCTCAGCCTCCTGGGTTCAAGCGATTCTCCTGCCTCCCAAGTAGCTGGGATTACAGGCACGCACCACCACGCCTGGCCAATTTTGTATTTTTAGTAGAGATGGGGTTTCTCCATGTTGGTCAGGTTGGTCTTGAACTCCCAACCTCAGGTGATTCACCCACCTCGGACTGCCAAAGTGCTGGGATGGATTACAGGCGTGAGCCACTGCGCTCCGCCTACATTCCATCTTTTAGCCTCACATTATAATATGCTCCTTTAAGTCAATAAAATTTTCAAAAACATAATTTAATGCCTGTGTAGTATATAATTCTGTTTAATGCATTTTAATTCATTTACCCATTCTCCTGCTACTGATTGCTTCTAATTTTATAAATAATGGAGATACTTGCATTTTGAATTTTATTATCACAATGATTTAATACACAGATTTCCATTTCCTTTTGTGTTATTCCCCCATTGCCCAGAATGACCATGCTTGCTTGTCTGTCAGTTTCAGGATCACAAATATAAGTCCCAAAGGCATTTCCCAGTTCATAGCTAAATGACAAGCCTGCTTACTCCAAGAAAATATTTTAATCTGAGTCTTTCCAATCTAAGGAAAAGAGCTTATAGAAATTAATTTTGATAAAGCATATTTAATCTTTTGCCTTACTGGCTGTTGCTTACTTTATGAATGCAATGCACTGCATGGGCTGAGCAAAAGTACAAAAGTATCTAAAGCGAAAAGTTACTGTTTCTCTTCAATTCTTCACCATGCCTCTATCTGTCCCATCCCTACTGTCCTGTGGTACTTTTATGCTAATGTTTTGATGTAAATCATTCCACACTTTATTGTAGGCTTGAACACATAAATAAATAACTAAGGCTTCTCCCCTAGCCTCCCACAAAAATTGAGTGTCTTGGCATTCATACTGTTGTCTAATAGGCCCCCCACCACCACCACCTCCACTTATATATAGCTAAATGTATATATCTAATCCATTCTTTTAAATAGTGCATAATAAGTCACTGTGCCACAGGTGAGGTGACATGTTTCCACCACTTTTGTGCCCATGATTGTTGATGTCCTCACTCCCACAAGCCAGCCTGGGCCAGAATTTGCTTTACGTTCGCTTGGGGGCAGCCTGGAACGAAGGACTAACAGGTGCAGGGCTCTATCTGGGATGACACTGAATGGGACCAGAGTCATCTCCAAAGCTTCCCTCTGCAACTGAGTCAATGTAACCCACCGTTGGATGTTGCTTGAGGTGGCACAGTGGCCTCCCTCCCTTCCCTGTTCCTCTTCTCTATCTGCTTTTCCTGAGAACATGTCAAAATAAATCATTTTTACAGGAATGCCATCTCAGAGTCTGTTTCTCGGGAACTCAAACTAAGACACGTAGTGTATATCGTAATTTTCTTCCCTGTCACTGGGCATTTCTGTAGTTTATAATTTTTTGGCTCTTACAGCTTTAAACTTGTGTATATATCCTTGCATATGACTGGTATTTGTTTGTTTTCTGTCATAGGGTAGATTCTTTTCTAACATTCAGACTGCTGAATAAAGGAGTTGATACAGTTTTAAATTTTTAATAGAGTCAGAAGAAGATCTAAAAAGGGGGCAGCAGTTCATACTCCTTCCAGCGGTGGATGAATGTGCCTGCTTGTTTTCCTACACTCTTAGCAGCACTGAGATTACCAGTCTTTCAATTTTTTCTTAATTTAATGAGTCAAACCAGTTTTTGTTACAACTTCCATTTACCGGAATGCAGGACACTTGAGTCTCCTTACATTTGATCAGTTTTGTGTGTTTGTGCTCAGTTTTGTCATTTGCATTACCTTTGTGAATTACCAGTTTATTTCTCATTTGGCCGTTTTTCTACCATGTGGGTTGCCTGCATATATGTTGAAATGATTTTCTTCCAGTTGTCATTTGTTTGGACTTTTTCTCAGATATCATCTAGTGGGAGAGGCAGCTAGAAACGCTGAGGATGTTTCTAAGGAAACATCCGTGGTTTGGGAACCGTGCCTGTGCGTTAGGTTTGCAGCGTATCGCTGTACACATTTGTGAGTCACGTGCATCGTTCCTATTTGGGTCAGTGTGCACAACTTGAGTGAATGCAGACAGTCCTATTTATAGGAATATGCTTTAGGGATTCCCACAACAAAGCTTTTAGCATCGGTCCTGCGGAATGTCCCACTTACAGCTTTGTGCTGCACATTGAGACAGGAGAGGCAGAAATTATCAGAGGCCTGGCTGTCCAAGTGTGTGGTTGTCAAGTACTTGTAAGAAATGAGCTTCCACCAGAAAACGTGAGAGGATCAACTCCATTGTGCCTTCCAGCTCAACTCATCTACACCCTTCAACAGAGACGTGAGCTCCAAAGTTAAATTTAAGGCTTGAATTATGTGTCGTGATAGTTGATATTGATTACACAATTGGATGCACAGGTGTGCATGTGTGTGTGACATACACACGCACATATACACACTCACTCTATTCCGTTCTCTCCTGTTGTAAACCCGAACAAAGACATAGAAGCATTATTTCTTGCACTCCTTTCCCCTTCTGTGTCCTTTTTGATACATTCATTAAGTTTTTTTCATATTACTGTGCCTCGGCTGATTTTCAATAATTACAAGTATAAAAATATTTACAGCTCAAAATAAATAAATGACTACATAATTAACAGACTTTTGTGAAATACACCTTTTCTTTTTGGAACAAAGTGTTAAAAATGTCTAATTAATAATATTTGAGCAAAGGATTTCTGTGTCTAGTTTGTAGCCCCAATGATAGAATCATTAAATGGCGAGGTCCCAGGTTTATGGAGATAATCTTTTTAATCTCCAAATTCCTCAAAGCTTCTTTGGCCTTGGGGTTGTCAAACTTGCTTTTTATTGATCTCTGCATTTCAACTCATGCACATAAAAATTTTTTTTCCCACTGATCACAGGGAAGGAGCAACCCTGTGATATATATGTTTCCTAATTAAAGCTTAAATCTAGTTCCCTGCAATTGCACTTCTGAAATGTTGGAACCACAGAGTGAAATATTTTTAACTTTTTCCATCCATCACACTGGTTTTTAGGTTGCTAGTAATGTCAGCCAGAAAAGTATCTGAATTAGGAACATTTTTCTTAGAGATTTCTACACTTCTTAAATGGGCAAGTTAGTATTAAAGATATCACTGGAATTTATCCCAAAATATAATTGAATTTTTTATTGGTTTTAGGATATAGTTCTTAGTTTTTCAGTTCAGACATGAACCACGAAGCATAGGAAGTAAATAATGTGGCATGAGTAGGTGTCAGAAGAGCAGTAAAATTTTACAAAGGAAAGGCCGGGCGTGGTGGCTCATACCTATAATCCCAGCACTTTGGGAGGCCAAGGCGGGTGGATCACCGGAGGTCAGGAGTTTGAGAGCAGCCTGACCAACATGGAGAAACACCATCTCTACTAAAAATACAAAATACTAGCCGGGCGTGGTGGTGCGTGCCTGTAGTCCCAGCTACTCGGGAGGCTGAGGCAGGAGAATTGCTTGAACCTAGGAGGCGGAGGTTGCAGTGAGCTGAGATTGTGCCATTGCACTCCATCCTGGGCAACAAGAGCAAAACTCTGACTCAAAGAAAAAAATTACAAAGGAGCTAGATATTTTAGGAAGTCAAAACCTTTGCCCAGAGATATTGTCCATTTGGTATTTTAATGAACAGCCTCTTGGTTATGTGAACAAGGATGGCAGTGCTAGGTGAAAATATTTGGAGTGTTGCATTTTGGCAGATAATTTATTATTTCAAAAAGTGTATAAAGATATCCTACTTGGAGAGCTAATAGAGTTAGCTATTCTGCCACGTTATGACAATTTAGGTAAGTCTATTTCATTTCATTAGAACTAATAGTTCCTCCTTTAAAAATTTCACCATGCTATTTTCTATTTCTTCCGTAAGGAGTTCTATATTTGTTTTAGATGAGAACAAAAGTTTTAATTCTATTTTTTACTTTTTCTTTTTGTAGCACAAGTTCTCACTCTGTCGCCCAGGCTGGAGTGCAGTGGCCTGATCTGGACTCACTGCAAGCTCCACCTCTCGGGTTCACGCCATTCTGCCATTCTCCTGCCTCAGCCTCCCGAGTAGTTGGGACTACAGGCACCTGCCACCACATCTGGCTAATTTTTTTTTGTATTTTTAGTAGAGATGGGGTTTCGCCGTGTTAAACAGGATGGTCTCTATCTCCTGACCTGGTGATCCGCCCGCCTTGACCTCCCAAATTGCTGAAATTACAGGTGTGAGACACCGTTCCCAGCCTTTTGTGGCACAAGTTCTATGAACCTAGAGTTTTTGTTTTAATATGACAGTGGTGAAGACCACAGTTTTTTGGACGAATGATGTTAAAATGATACCATAGAAAATGATCAACAAATGTTAGGTATTAATATGTGCCTGGTGGTTTGCTCAGTACTTTATAAATATTACACCATTTATAGCACCCATATTTAACTACATAGTACAATTAACCTTGTTTTATAGATGTGAAGGAAAAACAAAAACAAAAATAGGTTAAGTAGACTGGTCAGGCTAATCAAATACCTTGGCTAACAAAGTGAACATCCAAAAAGCATTATCTGGAGTTTAGGACATATTGACATATAAATTATTTGAAAAGGTGATGCTTAATGGTTTTTGTTCCTTGCAGTATCACAACCTAATGGGTTAAATTACTACTTCCTCTGGTTTTCTTGTACAAGCAAATGGTTAACACCCATTGTCTTGAATGAGAGCCATTGTAACTGGAAAAAAAGCATGGTAAAATCCATAAATGCCTAAGTAATGAATTGTACCTTTGTAATTATTTGTACTATTAATTCTATTTAATAAAGCCTGTCTTCATCACACAAAGACCAACTTCAGCCAAGCTCTGGGTCATAATCCCTACAATTCTGAATATGAATGCCAAAATGTTTGGGTTTTACTCATAAGTGCATGGACAAGTACAGAGTTTCAGAATTTATGGATAGGCACAAACTTCGAGTTTGCAAAAGGAGACTTGCATATAAATAATAGTAAATGGTAGTGTTCTTTGTGTAATTGATGATGGAGAGTGAGGCTGTAGCTCATATCTGAGACCTTAAGCTCAGATAGGGCACAGGTAGGAGAGAGTCATTCAAATTTGTTATGTATACTTGCCTTGGCAGTTAAGGTTTGGGAGTACCCCTTGTCCCAGTTAACAAGAAAATTTGAGGCTACCCAAGGAGGTAGAGGCTTTGTCCCCTCTATTTAGGAATTTAGAGTTATGTTGATTTCTTTGATGAACTCATTTGGCAGGTAACATATAATTTCATTCCCTATCTGAGAAAGTAATGTCAGTAGTATAGATTTATGTCACAGTACATGATTTGTTATTAGATTACTTCTGTCTTAGTTGTGGAGATCAAGGTGATTGACTTGTAAAAGTGCATTGTTCTATCGGTTTTGAATTAACTAAGGCATATTGTCATGTAGGTTGATGGTCATGAAACCCTTTCAGTTCAGTCCCCTTTTCTGACTGATTGCTACATTGCTATCAGGATTCTTCTCATGGATTTGTGGCCTCTCGGTAACCATAAAATCAAAATACAGAAGACAAGAAGAATTTGGCTGACAGAACCTTAAGGGATTTTGTTGCCCTTTTTCTATTCCTTACTCTATAGAAGTCTTGTAATGTCCCAGATCAAACACATTCAGAACGAAAAGCTCTCACAAAGATTATGACTATAACTTCCAAGTATGCCCCTTGATTTCAGTATTCTTCCACACTAAACTCTATTCTCTGCATTTTCCTATCATTTTAAGACATATTTACCAAATGTCTAGAACGTTTCAGGCATGCCATTTGTTCTGGAGACATCATAGTGACCAAGACTGACAAGATCCCTTAACTCTTGGAGTTCATTTTCTAGTGAGGAGGAGACAAATAATAAACATTTAAACAACCAGTAAGCAAGATAATTTCAAATAGTAAGTAGGCTACAAGAGATAAGAAAAGCACAGTGTGGGTAGAGAGTAGTGGAGCCATGAAAGTGGTTTATTAGAGTCGGGAAGAACTGTCAGAGGAAGTGGTATTTGACCTGAGATCTGAGGTTGATGAGATACAACCACACGTGGGAATTCTGTAGGAAGAACTTTCCAGGGAGAGGGATTCCAAGGCTGCCATGGAAGGTTGTGCAGTATGTGCACTGCACAAAGGAACCTCGCCAAGGGGAGATGTAGGGGTTGAAATCTCATGCTCTTCTTACAAAGTTGTGCTATCAGGTACAGGGCTGCATCCTCTCAGAGAATTAGGGGGAATTTTTTTCCCATAAAGGCTGTCCCTTTTACTAAGCATATACTGTGGGGAGCACTGTGTCCACCAGAGGGTTTGTGTGTGTGTGTGTGTGTGTGTGTGTATTTTTTTTTAATATGAATAAAGACAATTTTATAGGCTATCAATGGCCTTGAGTAAATAAGCATGTAAGGTTGGCCTGTTAGTGGAGCAGAAAAAAGGCTAACATATTTGTAGTGTAAAAAGTAAGGGGAATACAGTAACACAAGGTGAAGGTAAAGATGTGGGCCGGGGCCAGACTATGTGCGGTTTTGTGAAGAGTTTGAATTATATTCTAAGTATTATAAAAAGAGACTGTTGGAAAGTCTTTTATGAGGGACGATATCACTGTAACTAGGTTTTTAAAATATTATCTGGGCATGTAAAGTGGAAGAGAGAACCTTATTAGGACAAAAAACTTACTCCCACATTATTCCACCCTCTTACCCATCCTCCCCTTATCCTGATCTGAAAGATTTCCAATTCCAACTTTCAATGTCTTTGACATCCCTACGGATCAAAATGGACCATAACTAGAATCCTGTAGCACCCCATGCAAAAAGATTAAAATATAAAGACTCTAGGAAACATACCTTTTCCACCTTTTCTATCAGTAGCCTGGATACATGGCTTCTTTGTTTGACAGCCATGTTCTGATTCCAGGTAAATGAAAGAAATGAACACAAGCCATTTTTTTTTTTTCCAGAAAAACTGACCACATTAATACATTCAAGCAGCCCTGGTCAACATGGTGAAACCCTGCCTCCCCTAAAAAATACAAACATTAGCCAGGCATGGTGGTACATGCCTGTAGTCCCAGCTACTTGAGAGGCTGAGGCAGGAGAATTGCTCGAACCGGGTGGGGTGGAGGTTGCAATGAACTGAGATCGCACCACTGCACTCCAGCCTGGGCAACAGGGGGAGATTCTGTCTCAAAAATAAATAAATAAATAAATAAATAAATAAATAAATAAATAAATAAATAAATTCAAGCAATGACTGATGGAAAGTGGTAGGTTTGGCTGTAATTGGGGCAAGTTTACTTCCTAATTCTGTGTTTTTGTTTGATTGTAAGATTACTAATATGAGGCTTTACTGACGCTAGCATATAATAAGGTTTTCCAATACAATTGTATTTGTTAGGGAATGTCGAGGAGCTTCTTTTGAAACCACGGCAGGTTGGCCAATTGGGGTACCTGGTATTGTGAAACACCAATGCCATCAGTGAAGCCTGAAGTAGAAAAATTACCTTGTCATCACCTAAATGAATCAGGATTAAAATGCATTAGAGAAGTTTATTTTGTGAAAAGAAAGCATTAGATTGTAGGATTTAGGGATTAGTTAATGGTATTTGCTGCCATCTAAGAAAACCAATTCTTTGTTTTGTTTTGTTTTTTTTTCCAAAATGATCATGAGCTTTATAAGAAGACCTGCATGGGTATTTTTAGACCTAAAGTTTCAGACTATCAAAGAATTAGAAATGGATGATGGTTTTTAGAGAAAAGTAAAATAAGACATAAGATATTTTAGGCCTAACAACAGAGCAGAAGATCTTAGTGACCTGCTCTTAGTCATGAGGGAAGAAAATGAAAAGCAGACAAAACAAAAGCAAGTACACGTTAAATTCCGTGGGTCTCAAGTTTGTTGCTTTTCTTCTTTTCCTAACTATATTGTAAAAGATCTGTCCCAACAAAGAAGTCCTGTTTAAGGAGTAGCTCCCTGTTAACATAGGAAAGATGATAGCTTTGACAGGTCTATATTCAAGATTTTAATGGATTCTCCACCCCTCTGCATGAGGAGAGATAAGAAACAAATAGATCAAATAGACTTAACAGTGTAATAACCCGCAAAACCCTGTTGCATAAGAGAAAGAACCCAGACTGGGTACTCCAAAGTGAACAGATGTGGCTGGTTAATTCAGTTGCCCTGACCAAGCAATAAAGGGAATTAAACCTGGCACGTTTCATTACAAGGAGTATCCTCACACCCACTCTTCTTTCCAGATTCAACGCTGCTTAGAGTCTAAGACTTATCATCAAAGACCGGGGTGAAACCAAACACTATCAATCCCGGAAGTGACATTTCACCTTTTGCCCTAAATAAATGCATTTGTGAATTCAGAAAGCTTCTGCTGTGTCTCTACCTATATTAATCCCCCTTTAAAAGGGTACATATAAACTGTTGTCTTTTTGCTTTACGGTTTGGCTGCCTGTTAAAAGGTTCTAAAAAATTTATATAAACCATCATGCAAACCTGTTCTCTAGCTCTAACAGAAGGCTTTCTTGGGTGCAGTTTACTGTTTATATACAAAGTGTATAGATGGTCTAAATGTTTTTCTAGCACATACTAGGCTCTCAAACATTTTTAATTGTGGAGTGGATGTAAGCATGAATGACTAATTTATCTTATTGGTTTCCTGTTATATTTTTTGAAAATCTAAATATTTTTGGTTAGTTCAGTGGTTAAAAAAACAGATTTTTTTTTTTCTTCAAAATGCCGTGCTCTTCTAAAATGTGATGGAAATGTAGGGAACATAGTAATATTTTTGTTATATCATTGCAAAGGGGAACATTTATGGTCACTTTTAGATTTAAGCAGGGGCAGTAAAAATTCTTTGCATAATGATATTTTAGCATGCAGGTGTTTGGCTGAGGTTGCAACCTGGAAATCACCTTTTAAACACGGACATTTCTCCACACAGCATATGGAACTTTATTAACATAGCATAAGAATATATTTTTGGTATGTTTATTATATATTCATATGCTTCCCAGAATTACTGGCTCATCTTCTTATTAATGAATTACTTATAAAAAAAACTTGAAAAAGTGCTTGCCCATTACTTAGAAAATTATCATCTGTGATTTCTGTGAAGTATTTACAAATTATAGTTTGTTTGTTTGCAGTCTTGCCATTTCACAGTCACTGTGTTTCATGGTAAGGATACCAACATTAAACATCACACACTGATCTGAAGTGGGTAAATCAAGTTATATACTACAAGATCAAGATATAATTTTTTTCTTCGATTTGCACAGACTGTCCCTGGTTTTCTGGACTGTGATGTTGAGTTATCATTGTACTAACTCCAATTAGACCAAAGACGTTTATTTATCTGTCTCTCTTCAACTGGTTTACTTTTCCCTTTTCTGCCCAGAGTAATCCTCAGAGGCCCAGAAAGTGAGGAGAATTCTACCATTAAAAGAGGGAGAGACGGCCAGGCGCGGTGGCTCACGCCTGTAATCCCAGCACTTTGGGAGGCCAAGGCAGGCGGATCACGAGGTCAGGAGATCGAGACCATCCTGGCTAACATGGTGAAACTCCGTCTCTACCAAAAATACAAAAAATTAGCCAGACATGGTGGGGGGTGCCTGTAGTCCCAGCTACTCAGAAGGCTGAGGCAGGAGAATGGCATGAACCTGGGAAGTGGAGCTTGCAGTGAGCCGAAATCGGGCCACTACACTCCAGTCTGGGTAACAGAGCAAGACTTCATCTCAAAAAAAAAAAGAGGGAGAGAGGCCTCCTGTCTACTGTCCTTTCCTGAAAAATCGTTACTGTACATTGCTGATCATGTTCACTAATTCCATTGATCATGCTACTCCATTTAATTTCTGGTTTTGAGTGTAACAGAAAGGAAATAAGACCAAAACCTTAAGAATTCCTGATTATGTGAATACAATTTTAAAAAATGAATGCATGAATTGACTTTACATTAGCAAGCAAATTTTTCTCCTGTCTTAACTTCTCTGTTGAATAAACTGGAGCTAGTTCTTATCTGACTGAATAAAGAAAATGTGATATATACATATAATGGAATATTATTCCACCTTAAAAAAGAAGGAAATTCTGCAATATGCGACAACATGGATGAACCTTGAGAGCATTATGCTATGTTTAATAAGCCAGGCACAGAAATACATATACTAGTTTGCTTCTTTTGTCATTCTGTTAAATCTATCCTAATCTAGTTGTCAGCTTTGTGCTCAAACTGTTTCCCCTATTTATTAAACAGTTAGATGATGACTGCCAAGGTTGAATGGAGCAAAATACATTCTTATTCATGTTTTGTGATAGAGAGAGAGAAACTGGCTCCCTGTGAATCTCTGGAGAAAGGAAGAATTATCCAAGAAACCTCTAGTAATCCTTTAGTCAAATTGCAAATTGCATCAGTCATTTCTGGTCTTGTGCCAATTTCTGAACCAATCACTAGCAAGAGGGAAGGGAATTACTGTAACTTTGTACAAATCAGAGCTCATTCCTGAAGCTGGAGTTGGAATCAGCTTTTCTACTACCTTTCATGGTTTACAGAGGAGATAACTGAACATTGTTGAGATTCCAGGAAGAACAAGATGAATGGATTCTGGGTAAAAATCTGTCCTTTGAGGAGGGGCTAGGTAATTTGCTTAAGGCCTTGTAACTGCTTATTGGTGGTCTTTAAACTTATATCCAGGTCTTTTTCATTTCAGAAGCCCAAGTTTCTACTTTACATCTTGTGATGAATATGAGGTCTTGCTTGTGAGAATATATTTTCAATAAAATGTTAAAAATCTGTGTAACCTTGGACAAGTAATTTTGGCCTCAGTTTCCCTATGTGTACGAAGAATGAACTTATTATTTCAGTCTTTGTGGGCCATTTGGTTTTGTCCCAAATAGCTACTCAACTCTGCCATCATAGCAGAAAAGCAGACATGGACAATATGTAAACAAATGGGTGTAGCTGTGTTCTGTAAAACTTTATTAGCAATAAATGGGCTGGCCCACGGGCTCTAGCTTGCCAGCTCCTGAGCTAGAGGATCACTACACGTCTGAGTTTATACATTAGTAGCCTTTTACTATGTATTTTCAATCAGAAACTTTTATTCTAGCTGAATTTCAATATTGGACACATCATAGATTTAAGAAATATTAAAATTTATAACCATCAAACCTTTAGATTGGATTTTTTTTGGTATGAAATTGTAAAATTTATTCTTTGCAATATGAATGCATATAGGAAACTTGTCTTGCCTTATTTTGGGATGCCATAGCATCCTTGAAGTCTGTTCTCCCAGGTCATGTTGCCACTTATTTGTTAAAGTAACATTCCTGTCTTCACGGACATGCTAACTTCTTGGGAGATGACAAACAAGTCAATGAAATAAATGTAGGAGAAAAGGGAATAGGAAAATGGGGAAAAGACTGAAACAAATTTGTCAACATATGATTATCAAGTGTCCATCTTCTATAAAAACACAAAACCGCTGTGAAAAATAACATTGAACAGTCCTTTAGGATTCTTAATCTTCTTCATAATATATTCTTTCCTTAATTATAAAATGTGCAGATAGATTAAAGGTGTATCAAGCTACTCAATCACTTTCATTAACCTTAAATGAGCTACATTGCATATGAGAAGACTTGTACAGTCAATTTCCCCTGAAATGATATATCACAATTCTTGTTACTCCAAAAGTAAAATAAATCAGTTTAAGTGTTTCTTTGCAATGGGTCACTGTTAGACCCATAATAAAGAGGCAGACATTCAGCCCTGTGATTCAAGCAACAATAAAGCTAATTATCAAAATGCTTGATAGCTGAAAGCCATATTCCCTGTTTCTTTTTTTATGCCACTAAAAAAATCCCCCAAAAAACAAAAAAACAAGCAACATAAACCAGACATCATCTCTGAGTCATTGACTGAAGAAAGTAATGAAGGTTCATTATGATCATAGCATATTCCTTTGCTTCTACTAAGAACACTATGTCATGAAAAATAAGGATTTTAATTTTAGGATGGCATTTATGTATCCACACGCGGGAAAATCAAAAGTAAAATGTGAGGACACGAGACTTCTGCCTCCATCTAATCTCTATATCTTCATTCACCCCCATTGCCACAGAAATATTTTGGAAAAAATATTCAAGGCATGGAGGGTAAACAAAAGTGAAAGAAAATTTAAAGATGATCTACACTTTTCAAGAGGGCAACTGGGTGACAGAGACCTCTGATCTTGAGAAAAGGCAATCAAGCGGATCTATCCTGAAAAGAGGCAATTCTGTTCTTGCAGCTTCAATTCTCACATTTGTAAAATGGAACAAATAATACCTTCCCTGGCTGACTCAGAGGCTTGTTAGAATCAAATCAGAGAATACATGTGAAAATGCTTTCTAATCTAATGTAGCTTCATGGAAATGAAGGGTTTAAAAATCTTGCCTAAAGTAGATTCCTTCTCAGGTCTCATCTTCAGACTTAATTGCGAGCTTTGCATTCCTATTTTCTACCTATGCTACTCATTCATCTCTTTACTTCAATTTCTCTTGCCTAAATTCCACAAATTTGAGATTTAGATAAGGAATTTTTTTTTTTTAATCCATCCATCCATCCATTTCATATTGACCACTTGCAGTTGGGGCGAGGCTTCAAAAAAGTATCAGCAATTGAATTGTCTTGATGAATATTTCCAGGTAGAGAAGGACTTTCCAAACAAGGAAATTGGTACAGGAAAGGTCAAAAAAGAACATGATTGGCAAGCCATCTGGTGTGGTTAGATTGCTGAGTAAGAAGACTAAATGGGCTGGTAAGGGTGGTTGTGGAGAAATTGTGAAATCTCAACTTGGCAATTTGGACTTTTTCATGGAGGTAACAAATAGCACAAGTTTTGTTGTTGTTTGTTTTGCTTTGTTTTTAGACAGAGACTCGCTCTGTCGCCCAGACTGGAGTACAGTGGTGCGATCTCTGCTCACTGCAATCTCCATCTCCTGGGTTCAAGCAATTCTCCTGCCTCAGCCTACCAAGTAGCTGGGACTACAGGTGTGCACCACCACGCTCGGCTAATTTTTGTATTTTTAGTAAAGACGGGGTTTCACCATGTTGGCCCTGCTGGTCTCGAACTCCTGACCTCAAGTGATCTGCTCGTCTCAGCCTCCCAAAGTGCTGGAATTACAGACAGGAGCCACCGCGCCCAGCCAACAAGTTTTAAAAATTTAGACAAATTCTATGAAGATCTGGGGGCTCTTGAGCCCTGAAATTTAGGGTATATTTATTTAACAAGCTTGCTTTCCTTCTAGACAAAGGAAAAGTAATCATATTTAGTGCCAAGAGCAAGTAAATAATTTACCAAATTCTAGTTCTTTGGGGACAAGAGGTAGCATAGGTTGGAAAAAAACCGATAATGAGAAATGGAGGTAGAATAATAAAATCTGGGAAAGTGTCAAAAAGA
Source organism: Mandrillus leucophaeus (assembly GCF_000951045.1). Classification (NCBI taxonomy): domain Eukaryota; kingdom Metazoa; phylum Chordata; class Mammalia; order Primates; family Cercopithecidae; genus Mandrillus; species Mandrillus leucophaeus. The sequence continues at coordinate 4,079,875 of NW_012099765.1, forward strand.
TTATCTCTATTTCTAAACTTTATGTGGATCCAGCCCTGTGCCCTGCAAGGAGAAATACTCACCTAGTATTAAAGTTCATTATCTTCTGACCTGGCCTGTCATGCCACCGTATATAATACATTTTCCACTGAAAAATTATTCCGAGTAAAATTTTGCTCGCAAACACTTTTGGAACATAACCTATTTGTGAGTAGCTTTGAGGTCAGGAGGAATTTTACTTTCTGCATTGAAGGACCTAGATGTCAACATTACATGTGCTCGAGGGCTCAAGTTATTGAAAGTAACTCTGGAAGTTATAGAATATTAAGAATGCTAGGAAGAAATCCAGAATGCTTTTTCCTCCTCTCTAATTTTACAGCTGATGAAAGAGATGTTTGCAGATATGGATTTGCTGGGTGTACTCCATCTGCCCAAACGTTGTCTATCCTGGAACCATGGGACTACTATGCCCCACTGGGTAGAGCAAAGGAAACCTCAGGAAACCTTTCCAAAGTGAGCTTAAATGTTATGCTAGTATGCCCATTCCACCTGACCTGAACTTCTCAACTGTAAAATAAGGAGTGTGTACCAGATGGGTTATAAAAGTCTTCTCTGTGCAACTGATCGAGCCTTCCTTTTGGAGGTACAGGTTTTTATTGGTGTGAGTCAGAAGCCAAGTGAATTGCCAGCCATGTCTGTCTTTTGTTACCAAGGTTTCCCCAGATTTTCTTTGGACAGTATTCCAGAGAGATGAAAAGTTTTATATATCCCATGTCTGCAGTATGCCTTATTAATTGCAAAAAGAGATCTTTTCTGAAAAAAGATATTAAAAGGATGGACAGGACTCTTAGAAGGAGACCTAGGCCGGGCATGGCCGATCACTCCTGTAATCCTCGGCCTTTGGGAGGCCGAGACAGGTGGATTGCCTGAGCTCAGGAGTTCGAGTGCAGCCTGGCCAACATGGTAAAACCCTGTCTCTACTAAAATACCAAAAATTAACTGGGTGTGGTGGCAGGGCCTATAGTCCCAGCTACTCAGGAGGCTGAGGCACAAGAATTGCTTCAAACCAGGAGGCAGAGGTTGCAGTGAGCCGAGATCACACCATTGCACTTTAGTTTGGGCAACAGAGTGGAGACTCTGTCTCAAAAAATAAAAATAAAATAAAATAAAAAGGAGACCTAAACTTCTTTTCACTTTAAGATGCAAAAGTGGCCTATGCCTCATAACCTTTCACATAAAATAAGGCAGACAGGTGGGTTGTTAAGAAGTAAGTAAGAAAAAAATGACTTTCTTTGATTTGGAGGAAGTCATTATATATGTGAGTTAAATTTACTCAAATGATTGCTGCAGAACCAAATACAGTAGTACAGGAAATTAATTGTGGTAAAAATTTAAAATGCTATAAAAAACCATGTTAATTTAATTTCCCATTACTTTGTAGAATGCACAGAACATAAAATTCACAGAACAACTCATAAAGCCAGTCACTTTATTCTTCTGACTGTGAGGCTGTTTTCTCACCTTCATGTTGTAGTTTTTTTTAAAGAAGAGATTATCTTGAAAGAGTATTGTTTTTATCTATGCATGTCCAAAGGGCAGCACAGATTATACCATATGTTGCTTTTTGTATATAGCAGATCTCTGTTCATGAATGTAAACCTGACTCAAACGTCTTTGTCTCAGTGTTCTGTAAAACTGATGGATGTTGCCTAGAGTTACTTATCTTTCAGTCTCCTGTTTACTGATTTTAGTGGTTTGTGAAAATATAATAGAGTAAATGGGCTCTGGAGCCAGAACATCTGGGTTAGAACCCTGGTTTTGTCATGTACTAGCTGTGTTACCCTAGGGAAGACATTTAGCATCTCTGTGCCTCAATATTCCATCTAGAAAATGAGAATAATGATAGTGCCAATGATTGACAGAAACAAAAAGATTAAGCAATTTGATATAAAAGGACCTGAGAAGACCTAACCCATGGTATATATTAATGTATGCTAGTTATTATTGTTATTGTTTTGCCCTTGATTCAATTATCCAAATTATGCTATGGAATTATACTATGGAAATTCATATGGGTTTTTGTTCTTCAACATTCATATTCAAGGGTCTTCATGTAACATTCATCTGTTCTTGAACTTACCTCTGTAAGTTAGATCTACTATCAAAGAAAGAGAAGAGGAAATTCTTTAACATCTGCTTGTTAAAACAAGACTCCAAGGAAACAGAAACACAGTAATTGAATAGCAAACTCTAATATGGTGGTTCAAATTAAATATTCCAATGAAGAGCCAATTGGAGCTTATGAAGGCGGGACTGTTTTAAAAGTAGATGCAGTCCAAGTGATGAATCTAGCTTGCAAATATTGTTCACATTATGATAACCAGACACAAAGTTTGCCAGATGCAAAGGAGAATACACAGTTAAAAGATGGATTTCAGCGTAAATAACCAATAACTTTTTAGGTAAATATATCCCATACAATATCTAGGCCATACTTACGCTAAAATAGTTTTCATCGTTTATCTGAAATTCAAATTTAACTGCATGTCCTGTATTTTTATTTTCTAAATCTGGCAACTCAACTCACGTGGTATCTTTATAAAAGTGGATTTTAGTTGTCTCCTTCTAAAATTTGGAAGATTTTTACATAGAAATACACTTTCTTGTCTTCTTTTGAAAAATTTGGCGATCTCGCAAAACTACACCTAAGTGACAACAATAAGCTGGCTGGAAATGTAGCTGCCACTCCCTTTATGGAGCATATACTCTTCAGACCCCACAGACCCCCAATGGCAAAATTCTTTCGTCTTGTCTTTTACACTAATTTATCTCACTGCCTCCTGGAGGCCATTGACTTTGGGATCCTCACTCTAATGGCTACATAGGAATTTGGAATATAAATGTATTTTGCTCATTTTAGCATGAGCATCTTAAATAAATGTTCAAATCTATGCTAACTTAGCAAAGACTAAAGCAGAACCTATTTACTCTGTGATCTGTGGCTACTTTGCCAAGGCATCACCCAGTGAAATGGAAACATTTTCTTCAGAGCTGTGGTGTACTAATATGACCCCTGGGACTTATTACCCACTGACCCTCTTAAATGCTCCCTCCATGCCCCTTTGGAGAATTTTAGCTTCTAAGATTCTGGCGACTGACAAATGAAGAATAATAATTCTAACGTTCTGCACTACTGGGTCCAATCCAAGGACAATAAGAGGAATACTTGCATTTCCTTGCAACTAAACCTCATTAGCAATTTCCATCTTACAATGTTTTAATTCATGGCGTTCAGAAGTGGTTAAAATGAAATGGAGGATATTAACTTACATTGGTAATTTCTTGAATTATGCTTGGCTTAATATGTAAAGAGTATGGCTCACATTATACCTGTTACAGATGAGAAAGTCATACCTGGATGAATGTAATCCTTCTATTGGTTTGTGTGTACACAAACCATCAGAGGGTTAGTTGAACATCTTTTGAGACTCAGAGAAATTAGATGTGATATTAACACTATAAACTCACCATGTGAGCATAAAAGTATTGATAATTTTCTAAGGTAAAATGCATCTAATAAAAATGTCATTCTTTTGTCCCTGTATCTCTGAAGGATGACTGTTTATATTTACAGTGTTGACCAGAACAGCAGTAGAATCAGAGTCAATGAATTAAAATAATCTCTATTCATAACCACTAGCTGTTATCTTTTCAGTTTTATGCACTCCCAAGTCAACATATTCTCTGAGAATGCATCTATATGTCCAAGATAGAAATTGCAATATGAAAGTTTCCAAGTTATTATTAGGGAGTAAATGAGCCACATATTAATGTGAGTCTACAAGTCTAGATTCAGCTGCACTTTTCTGCTCTACTGTTGGACAGAAAACATAGTCTCTGCACTGATTTGTTTTTAGGTCAACACTTTACTTATAAAAGCAAATTATTTAAGAAGACTTGCTAATGGAAAGTACCATCATCAAATATATAAAATTCATATATATATATATATGAATATATGCACGGACATGAGAGAGAGAGAGATTTTTAAAACATTCATAAGTCTGGCATTTTACTCAAGGAAAACACATTTAGATAAATTTAAATATATATACTTAAAACTAAGGTAACAGGTTATTCAAGCAAACTAACAAGCAATCAGGTTAGCTTTAAGAATAGGGATTCACCAAAAGTGAATGTTAATTGAGTCTCTATTTCTTTTGGGTTTAGTCTTCAGCCCTAAAACTTTGCAAACATCTCAACATTTTGGTAAATCATTAGAAAATCAAAGCATTGTGCTTATACTTTGTTGTTAAGTACGATGTGTGCATTCTTTTATTCATTGAATAGTTATTGAGGTGCCCTTGTTTGCTGGTCACTGTTCTAGACACTGGAGATAGAATAGTGAGCAACAGAGACAAATCCTCTCTTCTCCTACAGTTTGCATTGCAGTAGGAAAGAACTAAGGTAAGCAATAAACGAGCAGTTTTCAGGCAGTGTCAGGGTCATGAAGAAAAATGGAGATGGGAATGAGAGACACCAAGAGTCAGGGCTGGGGAGACTATTTTATATTGGAGAATCAGAGTTGGGTTGGGAGACAAGGACAGCAGAATGCAGCCATCCATGTAGGGATCTGCATTAAGAGCTTTGCAGGGGTAGAAACAACAGCAAGTAGTAAGAATTCTAAAGGTGGGACTAGCTTGGCCAGTCAAGGAGCTGAAAGAAAGTCATTGAGGCTGGATGCTAGCAAGCCAGGGCTAGAATGGCGAAAATGAAGCAGAGAGGTAAGCAGACTGGACCATGAAGGAGCATCCATGCATATATTCCTCTCAGCCCAAGACTCCCAGATTCATCTTTTTTTCAATACCTGATAGCCTTCTGTTACTTCCTCTTTCAAAATTTGTCAGCATCTTCCCACTGCCTACAGAATGAAGTTGTATCTCTCAAGCATGGCACCTCTATTCTTGCTGCACATTAGAATCACTGAGACATCTTTTAAAAATACGAGTGCTCAAGTCCCAACCCAAAGTTATTAAATTGTAGACTGACAGTGATATTTTTATCCTGCTTCCAGTTAATTCTAAGGTACAGATGATGTTGAAACACATTGACTTAGATCTGTGCAATACAACAGAAATATAATACAAGCCACATGTATTTTAATGGTCGCACTTAAAAAAGTAAAATGAAATAGGTAAAGTTAATTTTAATAATATATTTTCTTTAGCCCAATGTATCCGAGATATTATCATTTCAACATGTAGTCAATATTAAAAATATTTAAAATATTTTACATCCTCTTTTCATACTAAATCTTTGGAATCCAGTGTGTATTTACTGACATCTTAATTCAGATTATAAATGTTCATCACAACTATTTGATATACATTTGGAGTTTACAAAATTTATAGTTAAAAAAGTAGATTCCCATATGCAAGTTGTTCATCACACATTTAAAAGTTTTCCAATAACTGAATACATTTCCATCATTTGAAAATTTAATTGTAAATTAATTAAGTAAAATTACAAACTAAGTTCCTTAGTCATATTAGCCACATTTAAGGTGTTCATTGCCCATATATGTCCAGTGGCTACCCTGTTGGGCAGGGAAGCACTAGAGGGTAAGTGTAACCTACTTTCCAGTATAGCAGAATACTGGGTAAAAATATAAACAAAAACAAAAACAAAACAAAGAGCACCTTGAATTTTATAGTCGGACATCAATCCCAAATCTGTGCTGTCAGATATAGATTGGTTCATGTCTGCCAGTTTTCATTTTCACATCTACAAAATAAGGATAATATTACCACATTATCATTAGAATGAAATATGAAGATAGTAGGTCAAGATCCTAGTATAGTGCCTGCTATATACAATCAGTTTCTCATTAGTTAGAGTTTTCTTCTACCTCATACCTCTCTACCTATCCCATGCCTCATCTTTCAACTCTGTTGAACCCCCATATTTAAAAAAACAAAAAGGATGAAAATTTTCATGTCTGTACACCTTTGGTCATGATTAGCTTTCCCTCTAAATTTCTTTCATCCCTATTCTTTTTTCTCATCTTAGTTATTTTGTTCATGAAGCCCCCCACCGAATAAGATCATATGCATATATTAATATATATTTTAAGATACTTTACTTTTGGCACTGATTGTATATATTTTGTGTATTCTGTATCTGAGTCAGTAACTGCACACTGGTCAGCCACAAGCCAAATCTGGCCCATAATCCTGTTTTATTTTGCTCAGTGCAGTGTTGGCTCAGACAGGGTTAAAAACAAATGGTTGCTAGCATTTTGGAATCAAACAGATTTGGATAGAACTTAGATGTGCAGCTTCTTATGAAAATAATGAAAAGTAGCATTGGCAACACAAGGCCTGCGTTTCCACACAGTGGTAATCTGCTGAGCTGAATTGAAGCTATTCCCTTTAGGCCACCTGTGTTCCCCAGGTATTGACGGTCTTCAGTATTCCCTCTTGTTTTTCTGATTCTGAAGGTGAATGTCAGTTGTTGTTTATCATCACTCGTGCTAGCAATTTTGATACACCTCTTACACTTCCGTCTCTAGCCAAAGTATGTCAATGAATTTATCACTTCTGATCTTGTTGTTTCTTTTTTTTTGAGACGAAGTCTGGCTCTGTTGCCCAGGCTGGAGTGCAGAGGCGCGATCTTGGCTCACCACAAGCGCCGCCTCCTGGGTTCATGCCATTCTCCTGCCTCAGCCTCCCAAGCAGCTGGGACTACAGGTGCTCACCACCGCGACCCGCTAATTTTTTGAAGTTTTTGTAGAGATGGGGTTTCACCATGTTAGCCAGGATGGTCTCGATCTCCTGACCTCGTGATCCACCGGCCTCGGCCTCCCAAAGTGCTGGGACTACAGGCATGAGCCACCGCGCCCGGCCTTCTGACCTTTTTCAATGTTAAATCTGTCTTCTGTAACTCCACACCTTCTCCATCCCTCCAGAAAAAAAAAAAAAGGTCTTCAGCATGCACAGGTATGAGATCATTTTCATCTGATTCCCAGTGAAGCATATAGACTTTCAGAGATGGGGCTTTATTTGATGTGAGATAAATGAATATCCTGAAATGTGTCTTTTGCTTTACAAATGTGTGCAAGTTTTCCAGTTTGGGTAAAACCCCACATGAAGTGATCTTCAAACCCAAAGGAGAAGCCACATTGCATCAGTTCTAAACAGGATTTTTTGGAAAATGTTAGCAGCATAGCGAATGAGCTACTTGAAACAGAACGCATTGTTTTTTTTTTTTTTCAGATTAGTCAACGTTTTGGTGGTAGTGCATGATTATGTCTAAGATGCTAGCGAAGCTCTTGGGAAGCAAAAGAACAGATATTGCTTATCAACTTCTGTCATTAGAGTAAGACCCCAGAATAGGAATGTATATTTGTTTAGTTCTTAAGAGACTGTTCAAGGACTTATGGAAGAATTTCACATTTCCATAACCAAGTTGAGAAACTTTGACATATGATTTTATCCTTTGTAACCTAGAGTTGTATTCATAGGATGGGTTGGGGGATATTTTCAGAGGATGTAAATTACTAAGGAATTATTTCACATTTTGAAGTTTTGAGAGTTACTTTTAGTTTTTTGAAATAGAAATATTTTCAGGGGTCATTAAGCTACAGTTTCTCATTTAAAGCTTTAGGAAATGAGATCTAAGGAATGTTCACTGGTTGAGCCCAGTTCACCCAGCTAGATAGTGAGGAAGTTTCTACTTGATTTCCAATATCCTTTCAATTGATAAGGCTCATGAAATGCTTATCTACTAGCATTTAGTTCATGTCTAAATAACACCAACTTTTAAAAAATGGTAACTATTATGTTACATTGGAAAATTTGGAAAATTATGCCATTGGTATAGATCATCGAGTATTATTTTTAGAAAAAGTACTTCAATTTTGAAAAAAATTCAAACTAGAAATATATTTATTCATCTTTTTCTGATTATAATGCATGATCATTTTAATTTGATTTAAATAATTCAGGAACATATAAAGAAGAATGAAATATCATCTAAAATCTTACATTCAAAGATTAGCAATATTAGTACTTTGGTGCATATTGTTTCAGATATCCATACAAAATTTTACATAAGTGGGCTGGGTGCAGTGGCTCATGCCTGCAATCCCAGTATTTTGGGAGGGCGGGGCCGGTGGATCATTTGAGGTCAAGAGTTTAAGACCAGCCTGGCCAACACTGTGAAACCCCGTCTCTACAAAAATTAGCTGGGCCTTGGTGGTGCACGACTGTAATCTCAGCTGCTCTGGAGGCTGAGGAAGGAGAATTGCTTGAGCCTGGAGGCAGAGGTTGTGGTGAGCTGAGACAGCGCCACTGTACCCCAGTCTGGGTCACAGAGTGAGATTCTGTCTCAAAAAAAAAAAAAAATTACATACGTGGGATCACATATTTACATTTTAAGCATCTTCTTTTTGCCTTTTCTCTTTTAGAAGCCTACCGCCATTGCCACGAATAAAGGGCAATGTAATTTTTGATGGTGTCCCAAGTACATCATTGAATAATATACTAGAATTTATTCTGTCAATGTAACATTTAAGTTGTTTGTAATTTTTTACAAGACACATAAAAATGAACATCCTTATTTAGGTATTTTTAGACAACTCTGTTTTCTTGAAATGAATCCCTAGTATTGGAATTAATGAATCTAAGGGTATACATACACATTATATATTTTACACATATTTACAGAGATATTAATAGTACATTTAATGTCGATTTACCCACGTTTTTACCAGCAGTGTGTTTTATCATGTTTTTATTCTTTGCCAATCTACATGAAAAAATGTATCACTTTGATTTTCATATAGTTGGTTAATATTTCCTTACCAAATTTCTTTTGTGAATTTTTTAGGTAGGAGTATTTTTTTAAATGTGTGAAAACAATATATTAGATATATCGCATAATATGTATACAGCATATGATATTATTAATAAACATGATATTAATATATAAACATACATAAAATAGCCATATTTATATATGCCGTATATAAATATATACACATTTATGTACTTTCTCTTTAGAAAATGAAATCCAATTCAATGTGTCCACTCATTAAGGTAACTAAAGACACTAAATTGGTTTCATCTATGAGGTTGTTAGTAGCATCTGTCCCAAGCAGTCAAAGCTCTGCCACTAATGAGGCAATGTGATTGGAGGCTTGTGTTTGCATTCTTTCTAGATCTAAATTTTCTAACTTATTAGATGAGGAGGAAATTATAAGAAATTGTTTATAAGGACCCTTCCAGGTCTAAAAATTTTTAATGTGTTTGCATTTTATTAAGGTTTTCTAATACCGCTGAAGCTCTGAGAAACATTAAACTTCTTAATAGCAAGACATGAAAAATTGTAACTCAGCAGTCTAATTTGATCAGTTAAACAACACTGTACTTAATTTTAGTTTTTTATTTCAAGCAAACCAAGTCACTTTAATTGTATGGCTTATATTTCCTGGGTATTTGAAATCATAGGATTCATTTCCTGATGACTAAATCTCCTGTTGCATTGTAATTTTCAGTATAGGAAGCTGAGCTGAAGTACTGTCTTCTTCCCTGATATTCCATCTAACAGTACAGACCCTTGACCTTTGCCAATTCTCAAGGTCTTAAACATAGCAAGAATACCATTTTCTTCATAAAACGTAATAAAGACAACTAAAAATTTTCTTTGATCCCCTTTGGCCTCTAAAGAGTCAATAGTTACAGTGATATCGAAGCTTTAGTTTGTCTGAAAGATTGTGCAAGGATGGAAGGGCAGCAGCTCAGCATCTGTGCTGTGGTGGACACCTGCCCTTTCTCTTCACATCTCTCTTCAGCACTGGAAGTCTAGGCTAGTGAGTAAAACCTCCCAAACCTGACTCCATTGCTTCCTAAGTATATTGGCATGTGACTTAGGCCAATCTCAGTTTCCTCATCTCTAAAATTGGAATAAAAATCCCTTCCTCATGGGGATGTTGCCAGGGACAACAGGTATTAATAATTGCTTACGTCCGTCCAGTGCTGTGTGCCAGGGGCTGCGGTCAGGGCTTTGGCATGGTTCTCACAACCTTGCATACTCGACACTTGATCCTTAATGAATGTTACTTTATTATTTTCACAACCATCTTGCAGCGGTGAAAACAAAGGAAACATTTTATTCCAATTGTGTAAGGGTTTTCCCTTCTGAGGAATATAAAGTGGATGTGAGGAGGTTCCTGGCTGGGCCTTGCTTGCAAACCACCTGAGTCCCTGACTCCTGGAAGCCCTGGAGCCAATGCATGGGATCTTTACCAGGACAAAATTGCAAATAGCCACATGAGTACTCTTCTGATTTTGACAAAAGCAGCCAGTGATTTCTGAAAAACCAACAAGTTAAATCCATGATCGTCAGGGGCCGACCAAACATCCTAGGTAATCGCTGACAACGTCCTCATCCTCTATTCAACGGTCACTGCAAACCAATTCCTTTTCCCTGTTCTGTATCACGTTTTTCTTCCTGGGCCCTTTCCTTCTTCACTGACCACCTTCTCCATACTCACACTTCTCCTTAGGCAACAGACTCAGACTACAGGCCGATTTTATGTGTGAAATTTTTCTTTTAAACATTTCGTTGTTAACTTTTAAAGGTTGGGAGTTTCAAATAAAATAGAATCCAAATTTCTGATTTTGAAATGTCTGGCTTTTCTTGAAAAATTGGTAGCCACAACAGTCCTGGGCTCATCTTGCCCACATAACTGCAGTTGGTCAGTGGCCGCCTTAGGTGAACTGCCTGCTGCTGCCCCGTTACCCCCAGCGCTTTCTCTCTTATTTACCCAGCTTTACTTTTCATTACTTGCCTAGCCCCTGCAGACATACTTGCCCGTGATCTGTGCCCCGTGCAGCAACTTTCACTTGCTTGCTTTCTTCTGACATCTCTCCTTCCTTCCCCCTTTCCAGGAGCCAGCTCTGTGTTTACATCTTCCTTTCTACTCTTGGCTTCTGTCTCTACAGTGACGTGAGCAGAACAGGGAATTAAGAAATGCTGGGTCCTACCAGCAGGGGGTGGGAGAGTCCTGAGAAGAAAAGGGAAGGAGCTTCTTTGTAGGAAGACGAGGCACCCTTTTCCTACCTGTAATTACTGCGGATGCCTGCCAGACAACCCCGTTATTTACTACCTCTTCCTCCCTCTCACTTCCTGCAGGGCTCATTGGGATGATGGAGGGTGTTAGAACGGAAAGGCCTTCATCCAGGTCCATGCAGCGGTGCGCCTAAGCACCTGCAGGCTCTGCATCGGAATTACCTAAGGAGTTGCGGAGTATGCCCCTTCCTGGGCATCTTCTCTGGCAATTTGATTCAGTAGAACTGGAATCAGACCTGGGAACATGTAGCTTTTAGAAGCGAGCCGCGTCTTCCGAGAAAGGCATTTGGAAGCCAATCCAAGCTTCCCTTTAAATGTGGGAAAACTGAGATCCAGACAAAAGGCAAGATTTTCTAAAAGACTCATTCTGCAAAATAGTGTTTAAGTCTAGGATCGAGATATCCACCTCCTGGGAACATTCATTAGACGTGCCAGAGGGTATTTGTTTTTCAGTACAATATCCAGTCTAGGCCAGTTTTCTTTTCAACCCAAACTACAGAGAATTTTAATGTTGGAAGTTTCATATTTTTTTAAAAAATCCAGATTTTTAAGAAATGGCCTCTCTGAGCCTGGATTCCCACATAACACTACTTAAGTTAGTAAACGCAGTCATCTGAGTGCTTAAGTCAGTAGCTGGTTCTGAAATAGGACAACTTCATGGATGTACATAATTACAACTATAACAAGAACAAAACGAAAGGCTTGTTAACATTAAAGAGGTTTCTTCCTCACATATTTCCTTGTATTCTGTTGCCTATTTGAGCTTTTTGTTTTGTTTTGTTTTGTTTTTTTAGATGGAGTTTTGTTCTTGTTGCCCAAGCTGGAATGCAGTGGTGCCATCTCGCCTCACGCAATCCCCACCTCCCAGGTTCAAGCGATTCTCCTGCTTCAGCCTCCCAAGTAGCTGGGATTACAGGCGTGCACCACCACGCCCGGCTAATTTTTGTATTTTTAGTAGAGACGGGGTTTCTCCATGTCGGTCAGGCTGGTCTTGACCTCCCGAGCTCTGGTGATCCTCCCGCCTTGGCCTCCCAAAATGCTGGGATTACAGGCGTGAGCCACCGCGCCTGGCCTATTTGAGTTCTTTAAAAGCCTTGAGAATTGTTTTTGTTTTTTTCCTACTGAGTGACCTCTATTCAAATTCATTCCATAGGTTGAGGCTCTGAACAGCAGGCCATTTTCTAATCATGTTTTGCCATAGTTAGAAGGTAGATAGCCGCCATGATTGCTGGATTAAAACACCTAGGTCTGTGAACATTGCAGCTATTGTTTTTTCAGAATTCCACAGAGAACCCAGAAAAGGATATTAATTTTAAGTGAATAAGTACAATTTTACTCACAGTCTGGGGAATATTGTAAGATTGCAAGTATAGCTAATTTCAAGAAGTTTATGAGCTTTCATAGAATACATACTCAAGGGTAAAGCCTCAAAAAAGTTGCATGCATGTAATTAAACAGCAAATAAGCCACAACAGAGAGCAGTGGTACAATCTGCAAATCTGTCCTTAAAATTTGCATTGAATGCTGTCCTTACAATTCAGTGGGATACAGGTTTTTTGCTGCCTCTGCTTTTGGGTTTCTGTATAGTCAAGGGTGAGTCACAAAACCGTTTTGATCATTTGTAGGAGGGACTTTTGAAGGGGATGAGAAGCCTAGAAAGTAAAATCTTGGAAACCGATAAAATGCCCTTGTGTTTTATTAGCTAGCACTTTTTATAGTTCATAATAAAGTCAGCTCGGAAGGTCACTTCTTGAACACAGCTATGAATATTGTAATGTGTGAGTTCTCAAATTGTTTATAAGCAGACTGGGTGAGGATTTTTAATAAATACTTGGCCAAGAGAACTATTCTGATAGATACGTATGGGAATCGTGCAATAAAAATTGGAATTGGATTCCTTTCCTTTCCCCTCCTCTTTCCTCACCCAAAGGCAGCAAGTTCCAACTACATTGAAACTGTGGTTACTATATTCTTGTTTTTCTTTTTGCATTTGATATTTTTAGAAAATGTGAGGGTATTACAGAGCTATTTACATACCTTATTTCTAACTCAGCTGAAGGATTTTGTCACCTTTATTCCTGGCACCTTTATTTTTGCTATCTTTTATATATATATATATATTTTCTTAAAGTTTCTCTGTGGTGAATACAAGGTTCCCACAGATAAAATTCTCAGCTGAATGACTTTCTTTTTCAGCTCAAAAATTGAGGTGTAATTATTGAACGCAATACCGAGTAGGTTCATGTAGGCAGGGCAATGGGAAAACGTCAGTGAGAGACACAAGTTAAAAGTAGAAAGCCCATAGGCTTCCTGAAATAATTTTCTCCATGTCACATCCTGGACAGACAAGTGTTAGATCAAAAGGACAAGATGCAGGTTAGTAATACTTGCAGAAACAGCATTAAAGTTAGAGTCAATAGTATATTGTGATGATGCACATCTATAATTCACATCCCTTTATTCGTGCTAGTTTTTGGAGAAAGTTCACTTCATAAAATAATGCAATTCACATCAATAAAACTGAACTAATATACAACATTGCTGATGTACAGATATTCTTCTACTTGATTTATGAAACAAGGTGACTAGGATAAAGCAGTTTGGCCCAAGTTCAGTTTTTAGCCATTGCAACTTCGTTTTTCAAGTTGTGATTTGGGCTCTGTGCTGTTGCTTACGTTTATCTTCCTTAGTTGTGAAGTTAATTATGACAAGCTGATTGTGGTCTTTAGCACTGATGTGTGGCCTTTGAAAGATTTGTTGGCAATTTTGCTTGATATTTCTTTTTGTTTGAACATGCATTTTAAAAATGTGAAAGCCAGCTAGTCAGTTTCAGTTTATTTTATAGTAATTTTGTGCAGTCGCTTCCCATCTTTTATATGAAAATATATTACGGAATTTTCTTTCCTAATGCTAAAAAGAGATGACAATGAAACTTTTACAATGGCATCATTTGAAAGTAGGTAAGCATATCAACATAAGTAACTTAACCATATTACCCTGAGTAACATCGATACTCATTACAGAAAGCATTTTTTGTTTTTAGCAACTGTAAGTAGATACACTGTCAACACCTAACAGTCATTCAACATGTGTGACTCAATAAATTTTTGAGGGGAGGTGGAGTATGGTATTCAGATTTTCAAGAAACACTAATGCTACCACATAAAATTCTTATGTCATGTTGTAGGATCCAGAGATTTTTTATTTTTTCCATTTTAACTAAAACAAGTATTTAAAGATATAAGAAGAAAATCTTTTGAAAGAACTATTTTTCTTGTGTATTCTTAAGGAAACACCCATCTTTCTGACCATAAATGTACCTTAATTTTTCTAAATCCTCAAGATAATAATGCAAATAGTTGCTTGCCTGTAACTAAGACTAGCCCTTTGATAGAATGCTATATATCAGAGTATAGTATGTATGGGCTTGATGCATCATAGTTTCCTTATACATGTTAGAAAGAGATGATAAACTAATTCATTGTCCTGCATTGCTATCCCAATATTGTACTCCTTCCAATGGTCAGTCACAAAAGATAGCTAAGAGAAAAGTAGGTGTACATGTGAAATTATTTTAAAGTGGTTCAGGAAAATTGGTGTGAGTTATTATTATTATTTTTCTCCAAGAAAATAATAATAATAACTTGTTCCAAGAGTTATTCCAAGGGTTGTTCCAAGAGACTCTATCTGCGTCAACAATTTCTGAGTCTCTTTGAGGCTCAAAGTCATGGGCTAGTTACCCTACTTCACTTGATTTGAGGCCCTAGTCACAGAAATTCTCAGCTACCGTAAGGATTAGTACTCTTCTACGATGCCAGGCATTTGTGTCGGTGGTTTTCTGTTACAAATGGAAGTGCTTTAATATTTCCTGGTTTGTGGGCCAAGTTATATTTCCTTATGAGTAAAGAACAAACTCACATACATATAACAATGTTTTTAAAAAGGTAGGTTGAGGGGGGTACATTAAACAATCAGTTTTTCATAGACAGACCTTGGATTCAGGTACCCAGATGCAATTTGAAATCAAATAACAATTTAATTTTGCTTTTCATATTTTGCATTCCTGAAATGTCACCACAGACTGTATTTTATTTGAAACATATACAAGCAGAGATATTACTATGCATAGTAGTTCTTTAATTGCAGCGTATTTCATTAGGTTGCACACATTAATTCCACTCTATTGGAAAAAAAAAGAAAACTGGAAGTAACCACATGGTAGTTAACTTCATATGAATTTTCATGAGTCAATATACACGTTGGTTTGATGCTATTAGATGAGTGATCCTCAGAATTTCATAATTCGAGGACTAATATGACCAAATGTGTAATTACAGAGTTGGCAAGTTTAACCACTCTGAAGAATTTGTTTTAGTGCATCTGCTTATTTAAAACTTTAATCTAAATTCAGATTATTTGATGTTAGCCACTGACAATGATGTCATTCACCACCATTTTCTATGTTACCTCAACTTTCTTCTATTCTTGATAGTATTTTCACAGTCTCCTATCTATTGGTTAGGTCATATATATTTTTTTAATCAGTGATCATATATTGAGGGATGAAAAATGTTGTTGTTGAAGCTCAGGATACAATAGTGAAGGAGAAAAGAAGTCTGCCTTCACAGGGCTTGTATTCAAAGTGGGTAAAGGGGAGACAGAAATTATGACAGCAAACACATGGTTAATTGATGATAGTTTTATTTTTATTTATTTCAGACACAGTTTCACTCTGTCACCTAGGCTGGAGTGCACTGGCACAATCTTGGCTCACTGGAACCTCTGCCGCCTCCCAGGTTGAAGCAATTCTCATGCCTCAGTCTCCCCAGTGGTGGGGATTACAGGTGCCTGCCACCACGCCCAGCTAATTTTTTATTATTAGTAGAGATGGGGTTTCACCATGTTGACCAGGCTGGTCTCAAACTCCTGACCTCAGGTGATCCACCTGCCTCTGTCTCCCAAAGTACTGGGATTACAGGCATGAGCCACTGCATCTGGCCAGATAATAGGATAGTGGCAAGTCCTGCAAAGAAAGTTAAACAGGCTGAAAATGAGATATTGACTTGATAGGAAGATCAGCTTTGGGTATGATGATTCAGAAGGCTCTTTGAGGAGCACACATTTACCTGACACCAGCTTGGGGAAAGTCTGGGAGGAGGAGTTCCAGGCCAAGAGAAACCCATGTACTGGGGCCCTGAGATGGGCCCCGGCTTGGAGGTTTGTTTTAAGGATCAGAAAAAAAGCCAGTGGCTGGATCACATAAATAAGTTTGGAAAGAGATGAAGCTCAACAGATAGGTGAGGACCAGGCTATTTCAGGCTGTATTTCTTCTTTATTGTGCCTCATTGGCTTTGTTTTAAATAATTGTTTCACATTACCAATATAGCTTACTTATAAATTATACTCTTCAAAATCTTGACTTTTCTACCCTGTCACCCAATACAACAATTATCACATTAAATTATGTAATACTAATTTCTTCTCCGCTTAAGTTATATCATGGATTCTTAAATTATGTCAATATTTGTTTTGAATTCTTACTACATTCCATTTAAATGCAAACACTCCCACCCCTCCCCAGAACTGAGACGTCCTTTCATGAAGTTTTCTTCCTCCTACCTGTTATTTTATATCTCTGAGTAGGAAGAACCAAATGATGTTGGTGATTATTTTCCTGTGGCACTGAATCTAGGATATAATAGTTGTCTGCATAATCGGTTGAATTTGCTTTTAGCTGTCCTGCTTTCCAAGGGCCTTATCCTGTTAAACATTCACCTTCTCAAATTCTTTTTTATTTCCTGCTTCTCTTCCTAAACTCCAAAGACTTCTTATGATCTCTTACCAGTTTTTGCCTTTCCCATTAACTTAGTATTATCTGTAGGTTTAATTAACCTGTTATTCCTCTGGCCTAGATCGTTAATGAAGATGTTAAGTGAGACTTGGCAAACCCTCCCATACTGAATATATTTTGTCATTTAAATTCTACTTTGCTTTGGGATCCTCAATCCCATTTTCAACAAAATATCTCTCCCTTGATCTGAATTTGGCTTGGAAACTAGAATTTGTGAATCCTTAGTTTCTATTAAGAAAAGATTGGGTGCATAATTAATAAATGTAAAGATTTATTGCTTTCCTCATTTCCGACAAGGACATTTTACATTGTATTTTGAGGAAGATTTTAACTAATCACTTCATAAATTTGCTATTTTTCATTTTTTGGAAAACAGGACTCCAATATCATTGTGCAGCAAGCTTGAAGCTATGTTATGGTAATTTGATTTCTGGAGGTACTTAGGTAATCATTTCAGGAGAAAATTTTTCTTAACTGAGCTCAGGTCCTATAAATCACTTCTATTTATTACTGTTGTTTTCACTAAGTTCTATGATTTGGAGATTTTTGTTTTTCAACTTCTTTGTTTAGACACTTGTTCAAATATATCCAGAAATAAAAACTATGTGGATTCATTGCTGGCTATTTTCAGTTTGTTACTAAAGAGAGAGTTATATTGGGACACTCTTTCTGTTCCTTTTCTATCTCAGACCTTAATTCCTTCCATCCTATCACAGGGTCCTAGCCCAACCATGCAAAATTTACAGAAGGAGTGCCTGGAACTGCTTTTGCCACCCCAAGATGACCACTTAACTGCTTCCTATAACAGAGGCAAGAGAGGCAAAGAGAGGAACTGTAAAGGGAAGGAGACACTTCTTGGAAAGAGGTGCAGGCACTTGTGGAGGGGCAAGGAAGGTGCCTGTCACCTTGGTCCCTTCAGTAAGTCTTCAGAGAGTGACTCGGGTCTCCTGTAGTCTCTTAGGCACAGAGGGTTCAAGACCCACTCCCACTTCCAAAGAATATAAGAAGAGACAACATGGCTAGGGGTAGGAGAAAGGAGAGGGACTGCTTAGGAATGGCCTATGCTTCCGAATTCTGCTGAAGGAAACGATGTGTGTTCTCTGTACTCTTTGTGGGAGAACTTTTCCCAAAGGAGGCCTCCTGGAAAGCAGAACAGATACAGGAGAAAGAGACTGGAGATGCCTGTGGGATGAAGACTGAGGGACATTCTTAATTGCAGTCAGTAGACACACTGGCTTCCCTCATGGGATCTGCAGTTGAGAAGTCCTCATAATGGCAGAGGGTGCAGGAGAAAATCTTAGAACAGTCAGGCATGAAACATCTTCTGTGACCAAAGGACTCCATGGCCAGGTTGCATCAGTACTGATCACATGAGTTCTTTTGTAACCTGTACCTGTTATACCTTCTCTGCTCCCTTGCTGCAATCCTGGAAGCATCAGAAACCAGGGCAACAGAGCTGGGAATAGAGGAAGGGGAGAAATGTAAAACAGTAAACTGATATACAAAGGACCATGACTGTCCTCTAGGACCAGGGATTGTAGGCTTGAAGCAGGGTTGAGGGAGGAGAGATGTAATCATTTAACTTTAAATGAACTGTGGAGTTGTTTAAATTAATATCTTGCAGTGAACATTTTAATTATTGAACAAGAGCATCTTTGTTAACTAAAAGTCATTTAAAGACTTTTCTTATCTGAGAGTGATTAGAAAAGTTACAGAGTTGGGCTAGATTCTCCTTAAACAGCAGAAAATAGCCATCCCCACAAGAACGGTCTTGAATAGGAGTAGTGGCCAAGACTAGTTTATTTTCGCCTTATACCTGTGTAATTCCATCCTTTCAACTTAACACTTAACTTTTTGCTTTTAGAGATTATTAAGAATATAAAGTCAGTGATGAGTCTTTCTTTCAGTGAAACAGCTTGGAAGCTCCTTGGACTCGGTATACTCAGTTTTTATTTGAGATTTGCTTTTTCTCTCTTGTAGTTTTTGGAAATGAAGCCCAAATTTGGCTGCAAAGAAATTTAGTAAGAAATGTAAACATCAAGAGAAGGTGACAGGATGATGAAGCATCTGAGATCCTTGCCAACTGAGGAACAGATATAGGGGCAAGGGGCATATTTAGCTTGTAAAATAAAAGATGTAAAGAGAATTTGGTGCCAATCTTTATATATTGTGGAAGAAAGACTCTATTTAATTCTGTATGTCTTCATCGAATCAACCCAGAAGCATTCTAGGAAGGGAGATTATACACTAACCTAAATTACAACTTTAACATGTTCAGAGCTGTTTTTAAACACTGGAGCTGGGTGTTCCTGTGAGAGTGAGCTGCTATCTCCAGATGTTTGCAAGCAGACAAAGACCGACTGGTTCAATGCAAGAGATGCTGGTGCAGACCCTTGCACTGGGGAGAATCTTGGAATCTTGGATGTCATAACCTCAGGATTTCTTGCCAGTGCAGAGATTCTAGGTGTTGATAGGGTGTCCTCGGAGAGGCACTGGCCAGGAAACTCGGACTATCATACCTCTGATATTAGCATTGTAATTTGCAGATTAGGCAGCTATGCTCATAGAAATAGTACCAGTGGTAATATATTTGTTCACCTGAGGCCAATGTGGCCTCTGCTCATACTGAAATTGTATAGCCATATTTTGCTTTCCTTTCTGATTGTGGTAGCAGATGCAAATATCAATTTAAAAAAAAAAGTCATGGTGACATCAGACTTTGGGTGCTACCAAAAACACCTGTGCATCTATGACATATGAAGCCTTACATCAGTGTTAGCATTGGTTTCACTTTAAAGATTTATTATTTTTTCAAACTTACAACTATATCTAAAATAACTAAAGGTTTGAAATGGATTTTCTGTACCTTGAGTATAGAATAAATGAGTTGATCTTTTATTATCATAAATGAAGAAAGAAAAAAAGCACAGGGGTTCACCTCAGCTAATGCTCCACAAATATACCTTCTGAGAGGAGTTGTGTTTGAAGACATGGTTGCATTTGGAGGGCTTAGTCTTCAAATTAAGACTCAAATAATCTTCTGTTACTGGTATTTACAACAGGCGTGTATCTGTCCGCATAGAGACACTGCCTTCTGTCTGGTGGCAGAAATAGGATTTATAAGATTCATTTACTCATCCGTAAGTATTTCCACACATGCTGTTATTTTCACTATATCAAAAGACAAATCTCCTCGTCTTACACTCCTGTCTAGCTACTGCCCTATTTCTGTTCTCTGCTTTACAACAAAACTTTCCAAGAATGTTGTTCCCGACCCTAGTATCACAAGTTGATTGCTGTTCACTATTTCAGTGTAGTGCTTAGACCTACAAGGCCATGCAGCTCTTGTCCTGGAAGAAGCAAACCTTAGTGTAAATCTTGGATTTGAAGTTAACAATCGAGGCAGGCTTGAAATGGGTTGGAAGAAGGCTGAATAGTACCCAGGTGAGCTGTGTGGCCTTGTAAGTCTAAGCACTAAACTGAAATACTAAACAGCAATCAGCTCCTGACACTAGCGTCAGGAACACAGAAGCCAATCAAAGATTTAGCAGAAAAGAGGTGACATTACAGAGTTCCTGTGAGATAACAAACTTGCAGATATCTAAGAGTGCTATTGGAGACCTTGAATACCTATCCATAACTTATGGACCTTATGTCTGAATCGGGTTTTGAAAAAACCCTTCTTTTTCAACAGCTATTCTTCTTTGCAGAGGTCTAAATGAATTACTATGCAAAGGGAAAAATACATTTCAATACACTGTATTTTATAAATTCTAAACATATATATATAATATTTTCCCCACTTAGAGTTATTAATTTTGTTTTACTGTAGTTAGAAGTCTATGCATATATTGAGCTTTAAAGAATCTTTGAAATAAATTATTGATGATCTGGAATTTTTTCACACCACAGCCAACTAGAGCTATACTCCTGCAGTTTTATGGAAGTAAATTGTGTCTGTATATTATAAGTCTATTACGAGAATTGTGAGATCCTGCTATTAATAGCTGTGAATAGAATGATTTAGCAATATGATGGTCAGTTTTCAATGGCCCTTAGGTTATCAGATACCAATAAGATGCATTCACTTTTCCATGACACATCACACATTTGCTGAAAAGGGAGGAAAATGCAATGAACTAAGGGCCACATGCATGCAGGTGATAAATCAAGTAAATCTTATGCATTGCCTTAGACACTGGCATTGAAGTTGTGGCATACAGTGTTTACTGAATGCATCCCCTGGTTGTATTCAACACTTTCCAGGCACTACACAGTAATATCGGTGCAGTTTTGGATCTCTTTAGAGGTATAGAAATAGTACCTAAGGAATGTCATAGGTAATACCTTTGATAGAGAAGATTCCCTCCCCAGGCCCTAATTTACACAACCAGCACAAACTAAAGGTTTCCAAAATCCACAACTACTACCAATGCTTTGAGAAGCAGAGTTCCTGAAACAGATTCTGCTCCTCTGCTCTGGACTTGAGCCAGGGAACCCTGCATGTGTTGATTCCCTTGGCTGTGAGTATCATTCCACTAAGTGTCCAATTACCTGATAGGCAAACTGTGAAGTGTCCAGAGTTCTAGGAAAGCAGAAACATCAAAATGTTGTGAACAATTTAGCTTTAAAAACAGAGTCTTGAATTTTGTAACCAAAAAGAAAATCTAGGGGACAAAATCCATTTTAATTTCAGCACATGCATAAAATTATGCATTTATGATTTTGTATTTTGGTTCTTTTAAAAGATTACAAACAAAAGAAGAAGTACCATATTCTTTTCAGGTTTTAGGGCCTTTAAGTAAGGGTCTTTAGCTGACTTTGTTCTTCACTGAAATGGAAGAAACCCCCCCCGCCCCGCCAAAAGGGCACAAGTGGTCCATGCTGTGTGCTGGCCTAGCAGTGTCTTTGTGACCCAGAAGGTAATTAGTCTGAGCCCAAAAGGATGACTGGATTCCCCTTATCTGTGTGTGAGTTTGCAGCAAGGGAAATGTTATTAATGGTCATAAAATTATCTGATCCCTTTTTAACCCCAGCCTTAGCATTTGTCTGTCTAACCTCCTGGGGAAGTTATTCCCACAGGCTGACCAATGTGCTGGGGAGAATGAATTCATCTTTATTGGTTTGAAATTTATTACCCGTTAATTTCCTTGATCAAAGGGAATAAAAGATCAAAGAAAGGGTAGCCCATTACATGAAGATACAAATCATTATTACTTCTTTAATATTTTTGACATTAACATTAATCACTATGAATTATGGTAGTGTTCCTTTCAATGTAATATGCAACTTCAAACACATTTCATTTTACCACCACCTTATTGCTCGCCACGTTATTTAAGCAAGTTTTCTTTTAGCACAGTTTTTTCCTCATTTGCAACCAAAAGGAGGGGGAAGTGGCATCACGTTCGTATCTCTGGAGGTTGTGATCACACAGCTGTGTACCTGCATCTCCTTCTGCAGCAAAATACTTAATATTTAATAGACGTGACTGAACCGTGTTCTGTCTTCAGTAAACTACATTGACTTGAAAGGTGTATAAATATTCAGGATGTGTGGAATCAAAGACAAATTTGATATTTTTGGGGGAAACTTAGAACCATGAATTATAATATGATTGTGTACTTGATTCAAACATGTGTGGGAAAAGGTAGAGAGATGCCTTTGATGTGTCTATAAAGACGTACATTTCCTAGCCAAACGACTGTTTTCCAAGACAGTTTTGAGGGGTTTTTTTAGAGCTAAGTATGAAAAGATTCAGTTATAGAAATACTTTTTGGAAGATGGTTGGAAGCAATTTGTTATCCTTTCTACTTATATCTCTGGTTATTTACAACAAATAGGATTTTTTTTTTTCAGTAGGTCAATTGTTCAGTCAGATTCATCCTTATTTTTGAATATTAGCCTATATGGTCAGGTATGACCTCGTAACAAAATAGATGATTGAAAGCTAAAGAGATTTTAGGGATTATCTTGTTTACCTCACTTTCCAGATGGGATGCTTAGACCCAGCAGGGATAAAGGACTTGTCCAAGGACTTCCAGTTGGCCAGTGACACCGCAGTCTGTGGAAAGATACATTCCTGACTTCTAATTTATTGATCTCCAAAATAAATTTGTTCTGTGGCTAAATTACTTCTATGTCATTCTGATTACTATTTGTAAAATAATTGAAATTACCTGTTCATTTGCTTAACCTTAAAACAAAAGGTCTTTATCCAATGTCTAGTTTAGCTCAACAATAGTTTATGAAGCACCTACCATGTGATAAGCCCTATGACAGGTGCTGGAAGTAACAAAATGATTGAAAAGATGGCTTTTTATTTCAAAGTTTTGTAAGGTAGACAGACTTGCATAAAGATAAAATTATAGTATAAAGTGTAAATGCTAAAATCAACATGCAATTTGCAGATACAGTCAAAGAAAGGAATGTTTATTTCTGTCGGGGAAAGACCAAAAACTGTTTCAAGGAGAAGGTAATTTATATCTGTGTGGGGTGTTGAAGAGAAAATAGATGTTTCATTGGCAAGAAAGAGCATTTAAGGTGAAAACATAAAATTGGGTGCGCAAATATCCAGAGATGTGAAAAAGTGCATCACGTTTGGGATACCTAATTGTGTGGGAGACCTGGGAATGATGGGGCCAAGTGTTGAAAGACAGAACTGAAGAGGAAAGTGGTGGACAAATTTTACATAGTCTAGCTAAAGATATTGGCAGAGGGAAGGCAGTGAAGGGTTTATGCAGATGTAAAGCATTATCTGATTTGTGTTTTGGAAATGCTGCTCTAAGCTGAGCGTGGTGGCTCATGCCTGTAATCCCAGCACTTTGGGAGGCCAAGGCATGATCTGAGGCAGGCGGATCATGAGGTCAAGAGATCGAGAGCATCCTGGCCAACATGGTGAAACCTCGTCTCTACTAAAAATACAAAAATTAGCTGGGTATGGTGGTGTACGCCTGTAGTCCCAGCTACTCGGAAGGCTGAGGCAGGAGAATCTCTTGAACCCTGGAGGTAGAAGTTGCAGTGAGCCAAGACTGCACTCCAGTCTGGTGACAGAGCGAGACTCTATCTCAAATAAAAAAGAAAGAGAGAAAGAAAGAAAAACAGAAAGAAAGAAAGACAGAAAGAAAGAAAGACAGACAGAAAGAAAGACAGACAGACTGAAAGAAAGAAACAAAGAAAGAAAGAAAGAAAGAAAGAAAGAAAGAAAGAAAGAAAGAAAGAAAGAGAGAAAGAAAGAAAGAAAGAAAGAGAGAAAGACAGACTGTTGAAGAGGGTTCATTAGAAAAGGCAGGCATGAGACTGGCAGACAGAAGACACAGACTATCTGATCGGCCCAGTCAAGAGTGGCAAGTGCCTGCACTGTGACTAAGTAAGATGGTCTGTTAGAGAGAATTTGGCATATTGAGGAGCTATTTAGGAGAGGAACAAAGAAAAAAGACTGTCAGGGAGATTGAAGTATCAAGTATGATGACTTCAGGGTCTTGACTTATATGAATGGTGTGAAGATGAAAAGTGACTTTGGAGAGGGAAAAAATGGTAAGAACACAATGTGATCAGTTTTTAAAATGTTAAGTTTAGGTTACAGCATGCATCTATGTGGTCACTGTGTCCAAAAATCAATGAAATATGCAGCTCCAGTGTTCAGATGAGAAATATGGGTTGGCAATCTAGGTTAAGAACCCATCAGGGTGTACAGTGTTGTTTAAGACAATGAGAGATTGTGGCCATCTGAGATCACATAGAGAGTTAGCAGAAGAAAATGACACAGGTGGATCACTGAGTAACACCAATATGTCTTAGGCACATAAAGGAAGAGCCACTGGTGTAGAAGCCTACTAAGGAATGGAGAAACAGTGGGGTTCGTATTTCAGAGGACAAGAGTGTAATGTTTCAACAGGTGGTCACTAGAGTCAGAAGCCTCGAGCCACAGTAAGATGAGTTCTGAAAAGTATCCATTTGGTTTCTCTATTAGTAAAATATAAGTGACTTCAACAGGAGCAGTTTTCGGAATGCTTGTGCAGACACTTACTGCAGCAGCAAAAGAGAAGGTAGGCAAAACCAAGTATGGACAACTCTTCCATCTTAAAGAGATGGTGTCCAGAGAAAATGGAGGGAGCAAGGAATAGGTTTGAGGAGGGAGTGTAGATTTGAGCACTTTCAGAGGCTGACGGGGAAGAGGACACTAGAATGGAGAGACTGGACCTAGAGATGGGGGGGCATAATTAAAGGATAAAGTTCTGGGATGAAATGTGATCAACAGCACAGATGCAAGGCTGCATTTGACAAGGAAGAGGAAGCGAAGGATACCATGGGTATGGACCTGTTTGGTGGGGAAGAAGGGAGATGGGATTTCCTCCAAAACTGTATTATTCTGAATCTAAATTCTGGACTTATTAGCTATCTAGGTGTACTGGGACAAGTTTTATTATCTCTCTGTTCTTCAGTTTCCTTATCTGTGAAATCATGACATTAATCACCTAAACACCATTATTAAACCATATAAATTAAATGAGATGGTGCCTGTAAAACACTCCATTTAGTACCTAGTACATTCTAAGTGTTCATAAATGGTGGCTGTCAGTAAGGGCTGGCTGAAAGGCCCTTCCATTCCTATCCTCTACCTGATTTTTAAATTCTCTTCTGCAGGTGCATCTCCTCTCCATTCCCTCTTCTCTCTCCTTCACCTCGCAGCCCTGCCCTGGCACCTTCCTCACCTAGTCCTGTGATGGTTATTTAGAGTTGAGCATCAATTTCTTATGAATGGCATCTTGTTCTCCCATGCTTAACTGTACATAGTTTGAAGGAAAAGCACAGCTAGTCTGTCATTATCAAGCTGTCACTTTTTATCCAGTTTATTCACTCAACTGGTTTGCATTAAGCAACTCTAGGGGAGGCAGAGGATATGTTCCAGTGCTAAGATGGGCTTGCCCATCCTTGGGAAGCATGCAGAGTGCTGCATTCAGAAACAAACCAATGGGTTATTCACTCAAACACTGAGCTCTGAACATAGGGAGTCCAATCTGCACTTTGCAGGATTGAGGGTTGCTTGCTTCTTCATTTGTACCTGAGGAGAATTAGTAATGTCAGAGGGAAGAGTGGAGAGAGTAAAACATACTCATTTTCTCTGATTAGTTTCTCCTTGAGAGATAGATCAATTGCCTTCTACATGAGCCTCCACTATGTTTCTTAGTTCCAGTCAAAAATTTGTCAAGATTCCTGAAAACATACTGATACAGCCACTTACTGTCTTGCTTTCAAGTACACAGAGCAAGAAGTTAACAAATTAAGACTCACTGGAAAAAAAAGGTACTGAGGTTACCTTCCAAATCACAGTCATGTGGAAAATAACTCAGTGTGGACGTCTTTCACCTCTCCTCCTGCCCATACCTACTCACACAAACACTCTCAGAGACATAATGGGATTTTTTTCCCCCAAATATTTCGTTTATTTCCATGTTGAAACAAAAAACCTGTGATTTATTAGTCCATTTAAAACCCATTAAAGATCTACTTGCTTTGATTAAATGGTACCATTTTAAAGGTTAATCAGTGTCATTTTTTATATTTAAAACTTAAAGGTACAGTGCTTTTTACTTACTGAAAATTACCATCCAAAAATGGAATGGGAACAGTCGCTGAAATGCATGCCTGCTTAAAATGTGGAATAAATACATTGTGAATCATTTATTGGTCAGGTTCTATGGGTTAGTACACTACTAATAAAACACATTTTCTCACTACCAGCAACCACAAGGTCAGTGTGAGTGTCCACACTTACAGTTTTCTCCATGCATCTCTCTACTAAGCAGGCTGAAGTGTGCTCAGTCTCTCTGTCCTTTGATTTCTTTTTTTAAAATTTATTTATTATACTTTAAGCTCTGGGATACATGTGGAGAACATGCAGGTTTGTTACATAGGTATCCATGTGCCATGGCAGTTTGCTGCACCCATCAATCCATCATCTAGGTTTTAAGACCTGTATGCGTTAGATATTTGTCCTGATGCTCTCCCTTCCTTAGCCTCCCACCCTCTGACAGGCCTCGGTGTGTGATATTCCCCTCCCTGTGTCCATGTGTTCTCCTTGTTCAGCTCCCACTTAGGAGTGAGAACATGCACTGTTTGTTTTTCTGTTCCTGTGTTAGTTTGCTGAGTATGATGGCTTCCAGCTTCATCCATGTCCCTGCAAATGTCCTTTGATTTCTAACAAACTATCAGTGGACCTCTTACCACCAAAGTAGAAAGCTGATTTAAACTAATGGAGAAATAATTTGTTTTTATTTATGTATGCTTTATTATCACTTGTGGTTTCTCTTTTGTACTTTCTTAATTTCATATTACATTTAATATCTGAATATTCTTCTTACAAGCAATATTGAAAAACCACAGATGAAGCTAAAGTTATCTCTGACCTTCATCCCTTATCTGGATTCCTTCCCAGCTTTTCTACACCGCTTGGTATCCATGTAACCATTTTGTTTTTAACAGAAAAGCAAGGCAATCATCTGTACCTTGCATTATTCAACCTCTGGTATGTCCTACAGATGGTTGATTTTGCCTTCTTAATTTATAATGTGAGAATTACAAAGAAAGTTCTAAATTGGTCTTGGAACTATGGAAAGGAAGACTTTTTATATGTAAATCAATTATAAGCAGGTATTAGAAGATAAATCTTGTAACTATTTGAGTCAGCTTCTTGGTGTTATTAGGTGACAAGAGAGAGGCTAGTTGATGCTTTCTCTTGAGATTTCAAAAACCTCCTATCCTGAGATTCTTTTGAAGAGAACCTTTGCCCGTTTGTCTTGATAGAGTAGGGTTTTCAGGCTGGTGCCTATTATCACAGTAAGTCTTTAATTGTGAGAACCAGTTGTCTGGTGGTTGTGTGGTGATGTTTCTTGTAGGATTGCCTTGTTTTTGCTTTTCGGAGAACTACTGCGTCAGAGAACAAGTGCCCCTTTTGAAATGATTTACACACACTGATGTTGGGTAACTTATCTGTGTTTCATCACTAGAGAGAGACAGAAGAAAGACACTATAGAAAACAAAACAAAAAATAAAAAAAAACCAAAAAAACAAAAAACAACACTGTACCCAGCTTGCTCTTTTTGTGCAAAACATATTGAAGAAGTAATGCCACTCTGATATTGCTGTGCTCAGTGGCTTTGCCAGAGATAGAAGAATTCAATAAGAAATTTTCAGAAAAAATCTAGATGAATTTAATCTGTACTCATGAATAATTATTTGGCTATGATTCCCCTGTTTACCAAGTAATTATGGTTTTAAAATCTGTTTGGGTTAGCATTTAGCATTTCTCCATCCAAGGGAATCATAACATTGATGGAATATCTATCAGCCCATTCTTATGAGCTAAAGTAATTAAAAAAATTCTTTATTATTCTCTGTATGATAGTAACCTACAATAAATTTGGAATGAGTTGTTCAAATATTGACTATCAAAGCAGTGTCCTTCTGCTTCTCTGAATAAAGGAGGGGAAAAAATTTGAAGGGTTTTAGTTATAAGGTTTTAATGAAACTCATGATTTCAGAGTCACCATACTTTGGAAGAGAAATGTGTAAGAGATTTGGTCACACCGCAGAAACACACAACTAACCACAAAATTATATGCAGTGTGATGTCAATATTAAGGAAACACATAGAAATAAATTCAGAATCTGAACTGGAGAAGAATAAAACTTTATGGATGTGATACTATACGTTATAATTTAGTATTATTTTGTTCTGATTTCATTAAGTCAGGAAATGCACCCTTTCAAAAATGTGCCACATCTCATTACTCTACACAATGAACAACCATTAAAAATTATTGCTGCTAAATAAAATGCCTGTTTGTGTTACCTTTTATCTTGAGTTACTTTCTAAATTACATATAATTCCATAAGAAAAATTTAAAATAAATCCTCCCAAGAAAATTGAGGCATTGGACCAGAAGATGTCTGAGGTCTTTAATAATTATAAGATAGCTATTATTCCAATAAAGATACTTTGATTTGTTTTCCTTTGAAAATGTCATTGCAGCTATTTAAAATTTGCAAGTGGGAATGGCAAAATAGGGAAAGGGGTTCTCAGCAGGTACTGGGAGAATAGTGTACTTTTTTTGTTGTTTAAGAACCACAATGTTGAAACTACATAATTGCATAGTAACTGTTGACCTTGTAATTACACTGTAAGTACCTGTAGTGACAAGATAAATGCATGGTTATTTCAGTCTTTTAAGCTATAGGGCTATCATGCGACCCTAACAATGTAAGCTACATAGTAATTTATTTGTAGAGTAAATAGTGCTTACTCACAAGTTATACCTACACATGTGCTTTCTGTGCTACACAGATCCATAGAAACATGGCAAATCAGTGCCCTCTAGACACTTTTATTGAAATGACACACGAGTCACATGTATATATCCCACTCGGATTATTTAAGTTATTTGTGGAGCATTCAGGGTTTTTCATGACTACTTTTTGTCCTAAAATTTACTGTTTTTAAAAGAAATAGTATTACAAGTGACTTATTTTTACCGGTAATTTCTTTTTGTTACAATAGTATTAATATGTAATCATATGATTTGTCAACTGAGAGTCCTCTTGTCTTTAAACCACTTTTAAAAGAACATCAAACTATATTTATTTTAACAAGTTGTTAAGTAAAAATCTTTGAGTTTTCAGTGAGAAGAAAACAGTTGTCGTGAATGATTTTTTGAAACAAAAATGTTTTTATAATGTAAACAGTAATGGTAGTTATTAACATTTATTGAATGCTTGTTAAGCCCTAGGACACTATGTTAATTACCCCTAATTTAGCAAGGTTGCTAAAATTTGGATTTCAATATCCTGAATGTGTTAGTGACAATTTGATATTAACTAAGAAGTTGGTTGGTGAATTCTTTTTCAGTCATTTGTTCATTCAATATATATATATTTTTTCAGTCTCTGTTGTACCAGATACTGTGCTAGGTAGTCCTTAGGGACTAGTCATCTTTCTAATGCAAGAAAAGATTGAGCAACTGACTTCAATCTATTCTGTCAAAATCACAGTAAGCATGAGAGGTAATAAGAATCAATTAAAGTTACCCAGTAATGAGGTCAAAGGTAGAGTTGTGATGTAGGATGAGTGTTCCAGGCTGAAGAGACAGCTGGTTCAAATGCCAAATACAAAGATTGGGAGATTTAAAACCACCACCCTGGCTAGTACTTAGAGTTTGAGCTTGTAGAGAGAAGGGTCTAGAACAGGGATTCCCAACCCCTGGACTGCGGACTGGTGTTGGTCTGTGGCCTGTTAGGAACAGGGCTGCATGGCAGGAGGTGAGCGGCAGGTGAGCTAGCATTACCACTTAAGCTCCACGTCCTGTCAGGTCAGCAGAGGCATTACCTTCTCATAAGAACTGTGGACCCTATGGTGAACTGGCACGTAAGGGATCTAGGTTGCATGCTCCTTATGAGAATCTAAGTAATGCCTCATGATCCGAGGTGGAACAGTTTCATTCTCAAACCTTTCCCAACCTCAGTCTGTGAAAAAAATTTTCTCCCATGAAACTGATCCCTGGTGCCAAAAAGTTGGGGACCACTGGTCTAAAAGACAGACAGTATGCCTTGAACAACCTCATGGTAGGAGTTTGGATTTCATCCTGAGATCAATGAAGAATAATTGAAGAGCTTAAGCATAAGATTGAGATGTTAGATTGTGGACAATGAATGAGAGCGAGGCAGGACTGACCCTAGAGACATATTATTGATGTCATTATAGGAATCCAGCAGAGACAGGGTACTGCTCAGAATTTGACACTGAGAACTGCAAAGATTCCTCTCTTTGTCTGCATAGTTCTTCATTCTGGAGTGCTTAGTGTCACCACCCTTAATGAGAGTGGACATTTGCCCAGTTCCAGTGTAAATTCAAGGTGGGTCTGGGATGAGCAGTTTGGAACCACTAATTGGATGAGGATTGGCAATGTTGCTTGCAATGGGATCCTGAACATAATGTATCACGCACTGTTTATAAGTTCTGGCAAAAGTTTGTCAGCCTGGAGGTGGTTTCAGCTCATGAGATATACTTCAATTTTCCCTTGTCTAAAACACTGACTCATTCTCTGAATCCACAACTGGCGCTTTTCCCCCTGTGGCCTCTCTGTTGATCCATTTCCTCTAACCAATACACAGTTTCCACATGGTGTATTTTTTCCCTTTTGACAAAAATTTGCAACTGAACCTTCCTATGAGAGACTATGTATGTGAACTACTCCAAAGGGCTTATGGAAAGCTAAATCGGGACTGTTTTTCTTAGCACATCAGTTTGTATGATAAGGGGTGAAAGAAAAAAAAAAAAAAAGCAAAAGGCAAACTTTTGTTTGGATTCAAATGTCATCTTTGCCTGTGCCACATTTATTTTTATTTCCTCTCTGACAAGGAATGTTAACTTTCCAGGAAAACTCAACTTCTCTAAGAGAACAGCCAACACAAACAATTTTTTTTAAGGTGTGATTTTCCTTGAGGCTGTGATTTTATCGTTTGGAGCAAATGGTGAGTTTGGAGAAAAACAAAACAAAAAAAAGCTTGGAGTGTACATTTCCTTTACTAGGACATCAGATTGAATCATGCTTTGGGTATTTTGGCTATAGTGTTTTCCCGTCCTCTTTGCCTCCCAGGAGACCCTAATGTGAACCAAAATGGAAAACTCTATTCACATTCTCTTTGGGTCAGACCTCCAGGGACTCGGAGGAGGTGAGAGAAACTTTCGCTTGCTCATGATATATTCTAGACAGATGTTGTCCCTGAAAATATTTGCATTGGCAGCTTTTTATATTGGTACAAGGTGGGTTATCTGAAAAGAAATAATCTTTTTCCTTTTGCAAAATGCAAAGATTTCTCTATTCAAGTAGGATATTCTCAAAACAAATTAGTTTTTTTTAATTCAAAATAGTCAGCTATATCATACAAGTAGCTGAATTCCCTTATTTTTGCCCATGTCTCTTTCATATTGCAGAGATCAAAGAAAATCCATATTTGTTTTTATTTTTTCAAACTCATTAAAGCTTGAATAAATTGTGTTAAAATAAATCTATGTTATCTTTGCAGTTTTTTTCTTTGTGCTTTTGAATTTGAGTGGATATCTTCTGTTTATAATATTTGTATTTTTCTGTTTTGTAGTATAAGCAGCTGACAGGTAAAGCCATTCATGTCTTCGCTATATAACGACAAAAGATAATGTTCATTTAAAGAGGTATTTTGCTTTTTAACTCAATCTTGCTATTCCTTTTATAACCATATACTATATCAATGATGGCTATTTAGAAAATAGGTAGAGTAGGAGGGATGGAGAATACCTCAATAATATAATTGCACTAACATTTGTGATTACGTGACACCTGAATTCTACTTAATACTACAGCTTTACTTATTCCCTGAACTTTTACTATTAATAATATCTAGCCTGAAAAAAAAGGCTGAAATGCCAACATCATATTGGAAGACAAATTTACATTTCATTCCCAACACTGTAATTTAATAAAAGTTTTATGGTGTTACGGGTACTTAATTATGCTCCAAGCAGAGCTGGAATTTAACATTGTTCCACATACAGAGAGGATCTGGTTGGTACTTTATTTTAAACGGTCCTTTGAAAGAGCATTGTCGTATATGATACACCAAATACGCTGCTTTTAAAAGACACTTTGGAAAACAGTGAATTACTTAAATTGTTTTTCATTTCTGTGACAGAGCATAAAGTCTCATAATTCACTTAGGTTGATTTAATATACTAGGTTACCGGATTATTAGGCTTTGAAATAGTCTTTCCTTTAGAATTACAGTGATGTTGATGTTACTATAATATAGACAATATATGTAAAGTTTACATCGTAAGCTAAGATAGGAGTTTTCTTTTTTTCCCCCTTAAGTAAACATTCTCCTGGGCACTGTTGGAAATAGTTTTTTAATACCTTTTTACCTCTTCTCGTATCCAGTGAAAAGTCCAGTTGCTTAGATTTTTAGAATCTCAGTGAGATTCATGTTATCTTCCTTTACTTAAAATTATTCAATGCTTTCTTCCCAGTGTTGACTAAATCTAGTCCAAACTGCCATTTACAATTCTCCAGTCTGGCTCCTACCAACTTTAATTTGCATATGTGACATCCCGGCTAAACTCCAGTCCTCAGAAAGGCTCCTCACCTCACTGCCTCTGTTTCACGCTGGTTCCTCTGGTGGAATTCTCCTTCTCCTCCCATTTCTATCTGGTGAATTTTTTCATCTTTCAAGCCTTGGCCATATGTTAACTTTTTCCCAGATTGAAGTATTTTTTCCAGTATTGGTTTCTTCTACTATATTTTTTATTTTTTCTTATGACACTTACTACATAGAAACTTACAAAATATGTTCTTTTCTTATAAGCATGGTCTTAGCATGCATTAATTTTATTAACTCCTTATTAACTAAGTTCCTTGTCAGAAGCACCTGTATCTCACTCAGACTTGGAAGCACTTGCGTGATGCTGGGTACATAGTAGGCACTAAATGTTTCTGGAATGAATAGATTCACTTTTGGAGCAGATATTCGTATGCGCTAATTGAGTGGTCACATCTCCTTGCCTCTGAATACATTGTACTTAGTGCTTCAACTTAAACTGGCTATAACTCCAAATTATCAACTGTAAAGAGTCTATTCATGTGTATCCATGAACTTTTTCACCATGAAAACCTTCGAACTAGGCGAGGCACAGAGGAGCATGCCTGCACTGCCAGTTACTTGGGAGGCTGAGGCAGGAGGATCACTTGACTCTAGGAGTTTGAGAGTAGCCAGGGCAACATAGTGAGCTCCCTATTTTAAAAAATAAAACCAACTCCCAATTGATTGAAAGTATTGATTTTTTCCATCCACTTTACACAACAGGGTATTTAACTTGCACTGCCAGCCACTTCATTCTTATATAAGGTTGCATAACTAACCATAGATATTTGCAGGTATAGCCCTCTATTTTGAAAGTTTTATTTTTATTTAATTAACAAGTTTTATTTTTTAGAAGGAGTTTTAGGTTCATAGCAAAACTGAGCAAAGTACAGAGAGTTCCCACATACCCATCCCCCTCTGTCCAATCTCTTCCACTAGAACAACCTCCACCAGTGGTGCATTTGTTACAATAGACAAACTGACATTGACACATTATTATCATCCAAAGTTCATAGTATACATAAGGGTCCACTCTTGGTGTTTCCTGTTACATGGCTTTTGACAAATGGATGATGACATGTCTCCACCATTGTAGTATGTCATACAGAATAGTTTAGCTGCTGTAAAAATCCTCTGTGCTCTATTTATTCCTATCTCCTGCCAATTCCTGAAAATATCTAATCTTTTTACTGTCCATAATTTCACCATTTCTTCAACGTTGCATAGTTGGAATCATACAGGATGTGCTGTTAAAGATGGGGTTCTTTTACTTAGTCAGATGCATTTCAGTTTTCTCCATGTCTCTTCATGGCTTGATAATTCATTTCTTGTTAGTGCCGAATAATATTCCATTGTCTGGATATAATACAGTTTATTCATTAACCCACTGAACGATACCTTGGTTGCTTCCAAGTTTTGGCAAATGAATAAAGCTACTGTAAACATCTGTGTGCAGATTTTTGTGTAGACATAAGTTTTTAACTCCTTTGAATAAATACCAAGGAGTGTGAGTGTTGAATCATATGGTGAAAGTGTGTTTAGTTATGAGAGAAACTATAAACTGTCTTCCAAAGTGGCTGTACCATTTTATGCTCCCACCAGCAATGAATTAAGATATTTCATTGCTCCACATCTGAACCAGAAGTTGGTATTGTCAGTGTTTTGGATTTTGCCACTCTAGTAGGTGCAGAATAGTATCCCATTGTTTTAATTTGCAATTTCCTAAAGACATATAAAATTGAACATCTATTCATATGTTCAATTGCCATTTGTGTATCTTCTTTGCTGAGGTGTCTGCTCAGGACTTTAGCTCATTTTTTAAAAATGGGGTTGTTCATCTTTTTATTGTTGAGTTTTAAGGGGTCTTTGTAATTTAGGATGAGTCCTTTATCCTGTCTTTTAAAAATATTTTCTCCCAGTCTGTGGCTTGTCTTCCCATTTTCTTGACATTTACTTTTGCAGACCAGAATTTTTTAATTTTAATGGAGTTTAGCTTATCAGTTATTTCTTTCATGGATTGTGCCTTTGATGTTGTGTGTAAAAAGTCACTGCCATACTCAAGGTCATATAGATTTTTCTCCTATGTTATCTTCTAGAAATTTTACAGTTTTGCATTTTGCATTTAGATCTCTGATCCATTTTGAGATAACTTTTGTGAAGGTCACAACATCTTTATCTAGATTTATTTTTATTTTTTGCATGTGGATGTCCAGTTCTAGCCTAATTTTTTGAGAAGACTATGCTTGCTCCATTGTATTGCTTTTGCTCTTTTGTCAAAGATCAATTGATTATATTTACATGAGTCTATTTCTGGGTTATTTATTCTGTCCCATTGATCTATTTGTCCATACTTCCACCATTGCCACACAGTCTCAATTATTATAGCTTTATAGTGATATTTTGATTGGGATTGTTTTGAATCTACAAATCAAGTTGGGAAGAAGTGACATTTTGACAAGATTGAGTCTTCCTAACTTTGACATGGACTATCTCTCCATTCCTTTAGTTCTTCTTTGATATCTTTCATAAGCATTTTGTAATTTTCCTCACATAGATCTTGTGCATATTTTGTCATATTTACAACATAAGTATTTAATTTTTGTGGATGTTAATGTTAATGATACTGTGTTCTTAATTCCAAATTCCACTTGTTTATTGTTGGTATAAATGAAAGCAATTAACCTTTATATATTAACCTTCTACCTTGCTGTAATTGCTTATTAGTTCTAGGAGGTTTTTAAAATATTTTTGGGGGTAGATTCTTTAAGATATTCCACACTGATGATCTTGTTAACTGTGAAAAAAGACACTTTTATTTTTTTCACAATCTGTATACCTCTTCTTTCCTTTTCTTATTTTATTGCATTAGCTAGGTTTTCCAGTACAATGTTGACGAGCAGTGGTGAGAGGGGATGTCCTTGCCTTGCTCCTGATCTTAGTGAGAAAGCTTTAAGTTTTCACCATTAAACATTAAGGTAGCTCTATGATTTTTATAGATTTTTTTTATCAAACTTAGGAATTTCTCTTGTATTCCTATTTTGCTGAGGTTTTTTTTTTATGATAAATGTGTTGGATTTGTCAAATGCTTTCTCTGAATTTATTGATATAACCAAGTGATTTTTCTTGTGTAAGCTGTTGGTTGATGGATTATATTAATTGATTCTCTTTAGACATTTCTTACAAGGCAGTTATATACTGGCAACAAATTCTCTCCAATTTTGTTAATTTGAGAAAGTATATATTTCTCCTTTATTTGAAGGATAATTTCACAGGGTACCAAATTCTCAGGTGGCAGGCATTTTTCTCCCAAAATGTTAAGTATTTCATTCTTCTCTTTTATTGCTTGCATGGGTTTTGGGGGCAAAGTTGGATGTAAATCTTACCTTTGTCTTTCTACAGTTAATATTTTTAATATATATTATATATTCTATATATATATCTCTTATATATGGCATATATATAAATAATATATGCCATGCATATGATATATATGGTGTATATATAAAAATATATATGCCATGTATGTATGACTTCACTTATATTTTATTAATATTGACCTTTGATTTTCTGATGTTTGAATGTGATATGCCTAGGTGTTTATTTGTTCTCTGGTTTTGTTAGTTTTTTTCTCTCCTCCTCCTCCTCCTCCTCCTCCTCCTCTCCCTCCTATTTTCATTGGTGTTTTCCAATCTTCCTGGGTCTGTGGTTTGATTTCTGGCGTTAATTTTGGGAAATCCTCAGTCATTATTGCTTCAAATATTGCCTGTGGTCCTTTCTTTATTTCTTCTCCTTCTAATATTCCCATCACAAATGTTACATCTTTTGTATGTGTCCTGCAGTTCTTGTATATTCTGTTCTTTTTTTCCATTTGCTGTTCTTCCTGCTTTCAGTTTTGGAAATTTCTATTATCATATCCTCAAGTTCAGATATTATTTCTTAAGCTGTGTCCAGTCTACTAACGGGCCAGTCAATGGTATTCTTTATTTCTGTTACAATGGCTTAGATCTCTAGCATTTCTTCTTTTAATGTTTTTCCTAAAATTTGCAACTCTCTGCTCACATCATTTATCTATTTTTGTATGTTGTGTACTTTTTCTGTTAAGACCCTTAGCTTATTAATGGTCATTTAAAAAACTTATTGGTCTGATTATTCTAAAAATCCTGCCATCTCTAACTCTGGTTCTGATGCTTGTTCAGTCTCTTCACACTTTATTTTTTTTGCCTTTCATTATGCCTTGCAATTTTTTGTTCAAAGATGGCATGGTGTACTGGGTAAAAACACCTGTGGTAAATAAAACCTTTTGTAATGCAGTGATAAGATGCAGGAGAGGAGTGTTTTATATTCTTCTGGTTAAGTCCCAGTGAACATGGACCATGAACTTCATCAGCGCTTCTCAGTTTCCCCACTCCCATTAGGTGGGACAGGATGGCTGGAAGGGGCTAAAGTTGGCATTTTCCCTATCCCCCCATGGAAGGCTAGAGAAAACTGGAGTTGATATTTCTCTTAGCACAGGTAGGTTAGGTTACGCTACCTATCAGGAGCTTAGGCTCTAGTAAAATAGTTTCTCTTCAGAGCAGACCTTGTTAAGAACAGAATACTCTGGTGTATTTCAAAACCGTTCCTTTCCTCCTGCCCCTGCCAGAAGCACAGGGAGATTTTTCTCTAATACTCGCTGTTAGGATTTGGCAGAGCTCCTGGGGTTAAAACGCACAAAGATGTTGGAGCCTCCCTATGACTGGGTCCCGCTGGAGGTTTTCAGTCTTGGAGCTGTCCACTCTGAGCCTCCAGCAATTCATCAGCTACAGTTCAGATTTCCTCACCCCGAAACTGTTGCACAGAGGTTTCTGCTTGTGGCCTTCTGCTCCACTGTGTTATTCCCTCAATATACCTACAAGTCTTTTAAATTTGGGGGCCAGGAGTCTGACCAACGACCTCACTTATCTGACATATCTAAGAAGAGTTGTTGATTTTTCAGTTTGTTCAGGTTTCCACTTGTTAGGATGGAGCAGTGACTTCAAGGCTTTCTAAAAGCCAGGCCAGAAAACAGAAGTTAAGGGTCAGTGTTAAAGTTTTGTTAAGTTTTGAGAGTGGAGTCTATGGCCTGTAACTGGCATTCTATAAATAATTGTTGACTGACCAACTGATTGATTCATATATTCTATGTTAAATATCTATCTAGGGATAGTTGACCGGGGGTGCAATAGATGATGACTTTTACAAACTCTGATAATTAAAATGTGTTAAAAGAAACATATTTTTAAAAAAACACATGATTTTAATTAAAACTTTAAATAGCTATTGCTATTAGGTGTATTCTGTTTCTTAGAAAGTATACAATTTTTGGCAAGGCATGGTGGCTTATGCCTGTTATCCCAGCACTTTGGGATGGTGAGGCAAGAGAATCACTTGAAGCCAAGAATTTGAGACCCCCCTGGTTAACACAGCAAGACTCTTTCTCTATAAAAAGTCATCCAGGTGTGGTGGTGCATGCCTGTGGTTACAGCTACTTGGTAGGCTGAGGTGAGAGGATCACCTGAGTCCAGGAGTTCAAGGCTTCAGTAAGCCATGACAGTGTCACTGCCCTCCAGCCCAGGCAACAGAGCAAGACCTTGTCTCTTAAAGGGGTGGGGGAGGGGAGCGGGGGAAGGAAAAGAAAAGGAAAAGAGAAAGTGCACAGTTCATCTTACTTTCTAGACCATTTAAAACTACATAATCTTCAGTTCTCAAACTGTGGGCTGAGGTGACTGGGTGAGCTTCAGCAAACTCATTTGGGATCTACAAGATATTTCTAATATACAAGAAAAGACAGCACCCCCCAGTCTAAACTGCTACTATTAAGTTGTTTGGACCTAAATGCTTATTACATGAACTGTCAGGTAATTCTCTTGCCTTAGGGGAACCATGAAAATATTACTGAGACACTAAGGGTACTGTGAACTGAGAAAGTCTGCAAACCTCTGATATAATCCATCATTTAAATATGAATATGTGGCATATGAATCAGAAAAGGTAACACTGGAATTCCCTCACTGTCATTAAAACATACAAAATGCAAACCTTAATGCACAAATCTCACTTAAATAATGGACTATTTAGGAGTGTAAGTAGTCATTCCTAACATGTTGATTTTAGAAGCTCCCATATATGTCAACTTTTTGGAATTCATAGTGCATTGGTCAATAGAGAGAATGTTAATTAACAAGGGTGATAATGTTCCCATTCACCCATATAAACCTATTTATTCCATTATGTAGCTATTGCCAATTAAAGCTATACTGGATATACTT
This sequence comes from Mandrillus leucophaeus, assembly GCF_000951045.1. Classification (NCBI taxonomy): domain Eukaryota; kingdom Metazoa; phylum Chordata; class Mammalia; order Primates; family Cercopithecidae; genus Mandrillus; species Mandrillus leucophaeus. The sequence continues at coordinate 4,119,295 of NW_012099765.1, forward strand.
AAGAGGTTTTCAGACGAATGTTTCTGCTACCTTGTAGTTGAGGTGCCAAATGAAAGATCATACTTTGTAGTGGATAGTATAAACAATGTCCTTACATAGAAACATACACACATATATATGTTATGTCCCAAAGGCATTCAGAATTGAAGGCAAGCACCAGCAACACCTGGGAGCTGATAACCATTGAAAGCTGGTTACTAACAGTTACTGATACCTAGTTACTGATAGTTATTTGATACTTCAAATGCTTATTTGATAGAATAAGTACATTTCTTTTCCTTTTCTTTTCTTTCTTTTCTTTTCCTTTTTTTTTTTTTTTGGAGATGTAGTTTTGCTCTTGTCGTCCAGGCTGGAGTGCAATGGCATGATCTCAGTTCACTGCAACCTCCGCCTCCCAGGTTCAAGCGATTCTCCTGCCTCACCCTCCCAAGTAGCTGGGATTACAAGTGGCTGCCACCACACCCGGGTAATTTTTGTATTGTTAGTAGAGGCGAGGTTTCACCATGTTGCCAGGCTGTTCTCAAACTCCTGACCTCAGGTGAGCCACCAGTCTCAGCCTCCCAAAGTGCTGGGATTACAGGCATGAGCCACTGTGCTCAGCCAGAATAAGTAAATTTCTATATAGAATTTCTACTTATAATTTGTTTTAACTTATAAATCAAAAATTTTAAAATTAAAACAAATTCTATTTAGAAATTTACTTATGTGGCACTGCAGCCATGGATATATCTTTGTCAGATATTGTAGAAATATTGAAATATACCTTATATACTAACATTTTTCTTACACCTTGGTCCTGGTGGTACGATTAGAATTCCTTTACTACCTCTGCCTTGAAAAGTGTATCAACCATTGTTGCCCAATAGAAAAATAAGTTCACATAGATACATAAAGTACAATAGAAATACCAATATGAGCCACAAATATATTTTTTAAAATTTTAGACTATGTTAAAAAGCAAAAAGAAGGCCAGGTACTGTGGGCCATGCCTGTAATCCCAGCACTTTGGGAGGTTGAGGCAGGCAGATCTCCTGAGGTCAGGAGTTTGAGACCTGCCTGGCAAACATGGTGAAACCCTGTCTCTACTAAAAATACAAAAATTAGCCAGGCGTGGTGGTGAGCACCTGTAATCCCAGCTACTCAGGGGGCTGCTGAGGCAGGATAATTACCTGAACCTGGGAGGTGGAGATTATGGTGAGCCAAGATCATGCCACCATACTCCAGCGTGATCAACAGGGAAAGACCCTGTCTCAAAAAAAAAAAAAAAAAAAAAGAAAGAAAGAAATACATTAAATTTAAAAATATGTATATTTTATTAAACCTAATATACCTAAAATATTATCATCTCAACATGTAGTTAATGTAACTATTATTATTAAGATATTTTAAATGCTTGTTTTTGTATTGTGTCTTTGAAAGCCGTGTGTGTGTTTCACATTTAACACTCAGTTTGGATTCGCCACATTTTTAGTGCTTCATGGCTGGCATATTGGACATCACAGGTATGGACTCTCTGTAGTAGAATCACCTGTTGTTGCTCATTAAAAGTTGATTTTAACGAGCTTTTCCCCAGACTTAGAAAATTAGAATATTTGAGGGAGTGTCTAGGGGTCTAAAATTTTAAAAGTGTTCCAAGTGATTCTTCTACATGTTAACATTTAAGAACATTTTACTTCTGGGGTGGTGCATGGTTAATCTCTCCTCAAAACACACACACACACATACGCACATGCACACGCACACCCCACCCCCCCAAACACGAATGTTATTCCCCATTAATGCTTATTTTCTTGGAAGAGAAAGTAGAGTCTCTTTCTTCTCTCTGCTTCTTCTTGAATAAACCCTAATGCTTCTATTACATGCATTTATTTTTTGAAATATATTTGTCAGTGGAAAGAATTCAGCTATTCTCCTTGAAAGAGTTCAGAGTCTGAGAATATGTGGTTTGCAAGGGTAGCCCATTGCTCAGATCACACTCATCCTAAAGTTGCGCATCTCTGTTCTAGTCAACTGGTGGCTATTTAATGCAATTTGCAATGGACACAGATAATTTAACAGGCACAATTTATTAGACAAACTTTTAAAAAGCAGAAGCATTTTCAGTGAATTCTATGCTCAAGGGTTGGTGAAACATTACTAAATATTTCCTGCATGGGTTTGGGACACTGAGGCAAATGGTAAGGATGACCACAATAATTTTTCTCACAGAGATAATTGATTATCACATCCACAGCAGTGACAAATGGTAATGTAAGTGAAAGAAAAGAGTAAAAAATAATAAACCCTCAAAAGGATCATTCAATCACTTTTCTAGAGGCAGGTAACTTTTTACACAATTCCTATTGGTAAAGCAAATACAAACTGAATTCTTGTGTTAAACGTGTTTACTTTTGCACCAAAAACAGTAACACAGACAGTGTGTTTCAATTAAAAGGAACCCTGGAGCAAAAATGTGTTACAGTCAGGGGTAGAAGCAGAGTGTATCATTATCTCGTAGGCACAGCAGTCAAAATAATGAACAGCTAAGAAGAGTGGACAATGGAAGGTGAAGTATGACTTGTCATGAAACTGTCAATAGAATCTGAGCTCACTTTCCATTAGTAGGTGCTATGAAATTGCAGGGATGTGCTGAACAACTGCAGAAATAACTAAAGTAAAAGTGGCTTGATCGCACTTAGTAATTTTAAGTCTGATGTAATATTTGCCATTGTTACCAAAAGCCTTAAAGCAGTGATTTCAATGTTTAATTCCTCTTCTATGAGTTGGTGGTCTGAATTTTTCCTATATTGCTTTGACCTCGAAACAGAAATTCCTCAAGTGTTTTTCCTTTGAGAGCATTTTTTGTTGTTACTCTTTATCTTCTTTAGTATGGAATGTAATAGTTGAATATCGCTTGGATTTCTGTCTCTTCTGAAGGGTAATAGGGTATTTTATAAATTCAGCTGAGAGGTAGGTTAAAGGTAGATTGGGTTTAGGTAAAAATTGATTGCTACTGAACTGAGTTCAAGCATAAAAATCCCAAATGGATAAAATCTAAATAGCGGACAGGCCAAAAGAAACATAAAATGAATCAGGTTAGATTTTAAATGAAAAATTCACTAAGATTCCATGTCCAAGAAGACACATTGGAAAAAAAATCTATGTCTGGTGAAAGAAATAATCAAGGAATTATAAATACTGTATAACTATTCTTGATTCATTAATTTATTCATTCAACATGGATTGGACATCTACCTACTTCATGCCAGGTGTTGTTCTGGATCCTGGGGACAGTGGAACAAGACAGGCAAGGTCTCTGCTCTGATGTAGGGAGACACACAAGAACTGTATTAAAAAATAAACAAAGAAAATAATTTCACATAGCAATAAGTTAGATGAAGAAAATATAATAGGGTATTGTGGTGGAGTGACTACGGGGCTTGCGACAGCTGATCAATGAGAATTTCTTGGCAGAGAAAATAGTTTAAATCCAAAGGGCGAAGGAGCTAGAAGGAGAGAGAAGGTCTAAATGGATCTGACTATTAGTACAGGAAGGATACAGAAAGAAACTACGATCTTTCTGGCTTCCTCCTTAATGCCGAAATTCAACCTTCTTCTTTTTTTTTTTTTTTTTTTTTTTTTTTTGAGACGGAGTCTTGCTCTGTCGCCCAGGCTGGAGCGCAGTGACCGGATCTCGGCTCACTGCAAGCTCCGCCTCCCGGGTTTACGCCATTCTCCTGCCTCAGCCTCCGGAGTAGCTGGGACTACAGGCGCCCGCCACCTCGCCCGGCTAGTTTTTTTGTATTTTTTTAGTAGAGACGAGGTTTCACCGTGTTAGCCAGGATGGTCTCGATCTCCTGACCTCGTGATCCGCCCGTCTCGGCCTCCCAAAGTGCTGGGATTACAGGCTTGAGCCACCGCGCCCGGCCCAACCTTCTTCTTTTGAAGAAGTAAGACCCCCTTCAAATCATAGATATTGAGAATTTTTGATGTAGGTCAACTGGTTTATTTCTTCCCACATCTTCTAGAAATGTCCAGTTGGTGGACACAGTGTGAGTTTCTAGACAGTTTCTCAGGTCTTTTTCACTCCCTATATTTCAAGTATAAGAATGTCTTTTGCCCCATGTTGGGCATCTCAGTGTCTGTTTCTGGACCCACGTGTTGACTCTCCAGAGATAAACCTTGTGTCTTGCAGATTCTATGTATTCCGTGTCAGGCACGGAGTAGACACATGTAAATATTTTGTTTTTAAAAGAAAAAATGAGAAAGAAGAACGTCGCCCAAAGCCAAACTGCTAAATTATGTTCTCATGCACAGTTCCAGGAGTTGCCAAGCTCAAGGTCTAGGACTGGTTTCAAAAGCATTAACAAGGAAGTTTTAAAATTCCTGAGCCTTACCCTTGGAGATTCCTATTGAGTAGACACAGAACGATGCCTGTGTATCTGCATTTTTTTAATGTTCTCTAATAGAACCTTATCATTAAACAGTTTTATGTCTGCTATTAGACCGGGGTGGGGGAATCTCATTTTTCTCTGTCAATGGCTTCCTTGACTTTAATTATTTGTTTTTTCACTCAGCCTTTCCAGTGGTATATTTGAACTACAGCCAACAATTAAGATTATTCTTACTGTGCTTAAGCATATGACAGGTACAGTAAAGGTATGTTTTGTTGTTGAAATTCAGAAGCCAAATAGGTCATTGTACAGATCTTCTCCTTTGAAATATGTGCAAAATCTGCCCGTCTGAACCAGCTCCCATCCTGATAATGAAATCAGTTCTCTTAATAGCTAGAAAGTTTACAATTGAAGCATATTTAATAGACTATATATTCACACCCTGAAAGCTTTGGATAGTTAGGATTTTAGATTAGAATTCAACTTTTTCTCCCTATTAAATGCCAGCCGGGCGAGTTGCATTAATGACGGTGGTTATGTTTGAATGTGAATGGGGGACATCTGGCGTTATCAGGAGATCAAACGTTGGGAGTCTGCGTGATGACTCTCATCTGTTTGTCACCCAGCAGGTGTAATGGATGGCAGGCATGTGGGCTGTTTGCCCAAGTTAATGTACAGGCCTAATATATTGAGGGGAGAAGAAGTTTCCCCTACAATTTTAAAGTGTCACAGCCCAAGGTAGGTGGATGGGGGCCTGGGGGAGGGTTGGACTGGTGGAGTGAATATTTTCCGCTGCACCAATTTCTTGAGTAAAATCGCCGTTTTCTAGCCTACAGGCATTTCCCTTGTCCCGTTTCAACAAACTTCCACGGCCCAATTTGTTATTCAAAAATTTATGGAAAATGTATGTTAAAGTGAAAAGGGTACATTGTGCAGAAAAGGGAAGCAGCTTGTAAGCATATCATTATGCGTGAGCCATGGGGCCCGCAGATGGCACTTCTACTCAGAAACGAGAGTCGTGCCAAAAGCTGAACTCTAAATACATTTAAATCACATATCTTTACTTAAAAATGGAGTATTTTGGAAGGAAAAGCAGATGATATTTAAGTACACAAGTGGTATTCTTTTGTTCCTCATATAATAGAGCCCTTTACAAAAGTCGTTGCCTTCTAAGTGTGCAGTAAGCCTTTCATTCCTCAAATTCCCCAGAGGATTTAGTTGCAGTGCATGGCTCAGTTCTTAATAGGATTAACCATTGAGGTAGTACCTTGCTATGAGTACAACTCTTGAAGTATCCTTACAGTTATTGAAAATTAAAGGATTTGTTTTGATTACTATGTTCAGTGCTAAAAGCAAACCTTTGTTTTGCACATTAGAAATAGTAACAAAAAATTATCATGACATACGGGATTCTTATTTTAATTGAAAATAAATTTTGCTCTTAGACTGTGCCAATCTGTTAATTAATTAGGGGGAGGGTAACGAAAGGATGAAGGCATTTGTTGGCTGCTTCTGAAAATATTTATTTTTTAATACAATAATTATGCTGATTTCTTGTTTAGACGGTAGTTATATTTACTATTACTAGAGAATTTGCATTTTAAAGGGTGCAGTTCATGTCGGTAAGACTAATACAGTAAATAATCAGGTCACTTTTATTTTTTTACATTTGGAAGACTGGCATTATTTCTACTGGCACCTTATACAATGAGTATTTAGCTCGAAAATTGATTTTGAATGTGTATCCCTAACTTTTATTGATGCCATTAGATCTGACAGCAATATGATTAAAATACATTGTGTGTATTTAAAAGTTTAGCACATAATCTTTTATTTTAATAATCTAACAGCTTGATCTGTTTAATGATTGTACTTTTAGAAAATACAAAACTATAATTATATATACGACATTTGGTATACGGATCTTTAATTTTCAAAATATTGCAAACACATGTTATTTCTACAATTCTCTGCCCCTTCTTCACTTTCTTCTTCTAAAATATTCCACATACAGTAAATTCCTTTTGATTGTAATGGCCTGCATTGAGTTGCTGTGTATATGTGTGTGAGGGAGAAAGGATGTGTGTGTGCAGACACACACGTGTATGAGTAGTGTGAATGAGGGACAGAAATATGAATTATTTTTAAAGAAATACGATGCCATTATTTTCAGCTAACTACAAATAATACATGGTGATGGCTAATACCGTGTTGATAAATAGAAGTCCAGTGGGAATTACTCTTAATGCAAAGATAGGAATCAATTCTGGTTATTGGTACAGTGCTCATTTCCAACTGAATTCCCATAAAGCCCACTTAAAGATGCTCCAGAAGGGTTTATTCGTGGGCTGGATAGCTTACTGCGCTTACTGTGAAAATTTATCATAGACAACACTGGTCAGAATTTGTGTATTTGGAAAGCAAATTCCTTACAAACGGAGCACATTAAGCTTCCTTCTCTTTCTTTTGTAGTTGTACTGTATCGCTTTCAGTGGAATGCTGCAGTTAGTGTGTATTCTGCTGTCATTTTGTAGCTCTGGTTGATTTCATCAAGGATGATTGCGTGTTGATGAACTATTTTAAGTGGTCAGCTCACTTGATCTCTGTTCACTTGCTCACTTGAGTAAGTCTCCCTGGGTGGTGTGAGTGCTGTGCAAGGGAGTACAGGAAAGAGTTAATTTGCCTCCATATTAAGGAGTGAATATGATGAACAACTGGATGAATCTTTGACGGATATTGTGGGTGATAGTTGAGGGGATCAGATCAACAATTAAATAGGTTTCTCATGGACAAAGGTTAAATATCATAATTACTATATGACCAAACCAAGGAGTAGGATGGGGCCTTAGTTAAGGAAAGCCAGCTTCCATACACAAAGGTCAGACTCTTTTGATGATTTAACAAGCATCCTTATTCCATGGGTTCTTTCCTATCTATGCACATTTAAAAAGAGATGATGAGATAACACGGTGAAACCCCATCTCTGCTGAAAAATACAAAAAACTAGCCGGGCGAGGTGGCGGGCGCCTGTAGTCCCAGCTACTCGGGAGGCTGAGGCAGGAGAATGGCGTGAACCCGGGAGGCGGAGCTTGCAGTGAGCGGAGATCCGGCCACTGCGCTCCAGCCTGGGCGACAGAGCGAGACTCCGTCTCAAAAAAAAAAAAAGATGATGAAAATTTTATGTATCTCCTTATGTATTTCATGAACAAATCAAATGTCCCAGAATGTTTCAATGCAAATCAAATCCCAAGCAACATCGTTTGGCAGTTTTTAATTTTTGTTAATGATTTCAAATTTCCTGAAAATGAGCCATGTACATCCCTCAAAATAAAGAAAATAATCAGCAAGAGATTCACAGTTTCTAGTGAGACCTACAGGTTTCTGCTTATACTAATTTTTCTTCAAAAATGGTATTTTGTATTCTAAGCCATTCGGTAAATGAAAACAGTCCTTATATGATTTAGTACTCATTTGATTGCACTCTAAGCCTCTATATGAGTACTATTTTATATACTTTAGCAAAAGCAAATGAATCTCAACTATCTATGAATTAATTATAATTAGTGACCGATTTAATGTTTTCTTTTACATTCCTTTTTATATGTATTCATCTGAAACAAACATTATTCTAGGCATGCAATACACAATTATTAGTTCAAGTTGAAATGATTCTGTATAAAATTGGTCTCATATTTATTCATTCAGAAAATAAGCAGGGAGAGAATGCATATTTTATAAAACTTCAGTAATTTCTGTACCAGATATCCCTTAAGTAAAATAAGATTTGACCCTTTCAAAATTGCTTAATGAATCGATATTACATAGAGTATCTTTCTAAACTTCTGCAGATTTTTTTTTCCTTTTTTTGAAGCCTTTGAACATAAGCTTTGTCACAGATCCTGCATTTGAATGTTGAAAATATGATTGTGTTTTGATTGGCTTGGTGCATCTTTAAGATAGAAGCCACGTATTCTGAGCAAAGTCATGCCAACATTTGACAGATTATCGTGGAAATCTCTGGATGAAAGAGAGGGTGAGTTAAATTAATTAAAATGCTGTCCTAAAGAGTGGAAACTCCAAGATTCCATTTAACAAGAATAAGACACTTTTTTGAACAGAAGTGGTTTTGGAGTGAATAAAACATATTACAAAAAAATCAAGGTGTGCTATTTTAAGTTTATTCTAAGCATATCTTTTCATTACTCTTTGGCTGCCCATAATTTCTTTATGATATTGGTCAGGATCACCAAAGACTATGCTCTGCTCATTCATCTCTAACATACACTCGACAGTTCTCTAATCTATTTGTCATAACCACAGTGGACCTTCAGATCCTGAGGGAGGCTTCAGGAGCCTCTGGATGTTTTGAAATATTTTTCTCCCAGCCCTTTCCTCCTAAGATCCAACTTGGCTAGCTTGAGGATATCAATGAATTTCAAATAGCATTTGTGATGAGGCCACTTGCTCCACTGTGCAAATTTGCCATGGAAAGCAAATAAAATGTGACATCCTTCTCCTTCCTCCGGAGCCTCAGGACCACATCCACAGCACAGTGGTAGGTTCTCCACAGCACATTGGTCAAACACTTTCCTCAGGATAAAGAAAGTGAGGTGCATTGAACAACCATAACTTTAGTAGAGAGACTTCTTTACCTAAGGAAGAGTTATATTTTAGGCTGCTCTAATTTAACAGCCTCACTGTTCTTAAGTGACGTTTGATGTGTCTTTCTGAAGTTTAATAGTAGATGGCAAAATTGCATGGGTTGACTTGCAGCTGATATTTGAATACACCTTCCTTAGCATGTGACACAGGTCCTTAAACAGCATTAGTGCCCAGTCACAATCATGCAGACTTCATAAATACATAGGACATCTGTGTTCTTTGTTCACCACCAGTATCGCCTAGGAAAGGGCTGTTCTGTAGAAAATAATGTGAGCCACATGTGTTATTTTAAATTTTTAGTAGGCATATGATAAATAATAAGAGGAAAGCTGGTGAAATTAATTATATTCATATATTTTATTTAACCTGGGATACCAAACCTTATCTTTTTAATGTATAACCAAAGTAAAAATGTTATTGAGATATTTTGCATTTTTTATACTAAATCTGTCAAATCTGGTATGTAATTTATACTTGCAGTGCATGTCATTGCAGAATACTCACATTTCAAATGCTCATCAGTCACATGTAGCTGGTGGCTACTGTATCACACAGTGCAGACCTGGAGCTTGAAGTGGTATCACATACATAATCATCACTCAACTAAATATTTCTCAAATAAATGAGTGAATAATATTAGTTGACTGGTTTTGGTATATACAGACCAAGTAATAATTTTCTGTTATAAAATTATTTTATTGTGGGTCCAAATGCCTCATTATAAAATTTCTGTAGTAAGTAATATAGAGATCTTTTATTCAGACTTAGAATATTTCTTTCTGGAATAAGACTGAAGTTCTAAAACAGTTATATGAACAGTAGAATGCAAAATGGCTTGAGTATTCTGAAATTCATTTGTTTGAACTCATCATTTCATTTTCTTCTGCTGTGTGGAATGAAACTCATATGCTCGTATTTTTATGTCTGTGAAATCTGTATTTTTATTCATTAGAAAGAAGTCAATTAATTTGCATTTACTAATCTCCCATTCCTCACATTGTAATATCATTCTCTTTATATCTAAAGGGAAAATTGTTAATATTTCTTTTAAGCCTATAAACTTAATTTCCATTAAGGGAGCTGGTAGTTTGAATGAAGATAACAACATCTTGCAAGTTTTATTCCTATTGTCTGGATTTTTATAGGTTTTTCTATATCGCTTTCATTTGTGGCATTTGTGTAAGATATGTAGTCTGGTGTTTACTTAATTTTTCTGATTTATATGTTTAATGGTAGCAAAGTTCATCTAAATGATGCAAATTAAAGAATCTCCAAAATTTTCCCCAAATGTCAATAATGTTTAATTATTTTAAATTGCTCATCTGATACTACTTTTAAATAAGGTATTTGAATATCTCAAATTTTCTACAAATATTAAATGGAAAGTTAAAATAATTTGATTGAATCAAAAGGGGACCCAGATTAACTGGCATCAATAATCTAGAAAGTACATTTCCAATAGACAAAAAGCTTTGAAATAAAAATCAATGTATAGCATAGTCCTACTTATACACAATTTTGTCTATTCCAGGTAAATTTATTTATAGAGAGATGTCTAGAAGGATGCTCGCCAAAGTGTAAGCAGTGGTTATCATTGGCTGATGTGATTTTGAATGATGTTCACTTACTTTTTATTTAGCTGAACCATTTAGATAGTTTTATAATGATGCTAAAAAATATTCAAAAATAAGCTTGAAAATATAGATCAGATGGCATTGTTGTCACAGAAAATTTGACATGTGAACTGTAACAGAAATTTCTATTTCAGAAAAACTAAAAATTTGAGTTTGCCTAGTTCTGTCATTTAATTAATAAGGTATTTAATTTCAATCAACATATAAACTTTATCTGATACATCTTAATGTAGATGAAAACCTAGTAAATAACATTTGTTAAATGTACTGTCTTAAAGTGTGCACCATTTGTTATTGAATATTTGATGAGTGAAATATACTAGTCAAAAAATCTTTCTCATGTATTCATTTGACAAATATTTATTTATTTATTTATTTATTTATTGAGATGGAGTCTTGCTCTGTTGCCCAGGCTGGAGTGCAGTGATGCGATCTCGGCTCACTGCAAGCTCCACCTCCCGGGTTCACACAATTTTCTTGCCTCAGCCTCCCAAGTAACTGGGACTACAGGCGCCTACCACCACAGCTGGTTAAATCTTTTTTTTTTTTTTTTTGTATTTTTAGTAGAGACGGGGTTTCATCATGTTAGCCAGGATGGCCTCGATCTCCTGACCTCCTGATTTGCCTGTCTCGGGCTCCCAAAGTGCTGGGATTACAGGCATGAGCCACCGCACCCAGCCTCATTTGACAAATATTTATGATGCAAATAACAAAATACGGTGTGAGTCTAATAGTTCGGAAAGTTGTGAATTTTTATGTGACTCTATTTCACTAATCATAATAAATATTAATAACAGCTACTTTTTATTATGTGCCATTGTGTTAAGTGAATAATCTATATAATCTTTACCGCAACCCTTTGAGTTAGATATTATTATTATTGTTATTATCCCTATCTTGGCCAGGAGGAATCCAAGGAACACAGAGGATTATAACTTGTCTAGGATCATATGACTGTTAAGTGTTTCTGTCAAGTGTGAAGACCAGGCAGTTGAACTGTAGCGCCTGGTTATTCAATCATTACACTGTACCCAGTGTTCTACTGTACACAGATCATGCTTGGTTTGTCTTTGATATTTTAGCAGCAGGCTTTGAAATGTTTTACATTTATAATTACATTACATAGATTAACTAAGCACCGAACATTTTTATATTGCCTAAAATGGACAGTCATCTTATTAGTTTTGTTACTATAGGTAATTCTTAACTTATCTTTAGACTAAATTGGTGATCTAGCTGAGACAAGTATCTGACCCTACCACAGGTTCCTCTGCACGCAGGTCCCAGATGAAGTTCAGTGACTTGGCCAAGGCTTCACAGTTAGTCGGTGGGAAGACACACAAGTCCTATGTGCTTCTATTTGTCAGGCATAATTATTTTATACATTTGTACTATTCCTAATTATAAAAGTAATTTTTTAAATTCAACCCATTGGTGGGACTCCTTCAAAATATTCTTGCAATTTTATTTAGTAATAAAATTGTTAAATTGTGGCTCTTAATAGCATTACAAACTAATATTCAAGAGAGATTAAAGGATCAGAACTGCACAAGTGAGTAAACAGACTTGATTATAAGGACACCTAATTATTCCAAGGTAGGATATAATTAAGTGCTAAAGCTGTGTGATATAAAGACAATAAAGGCTGCAGTGTTTCTAAGGAGGGAATCAAAGAACCATATTCCTTTGCTGGGCTCTGCTTGCCAAGTTGAAGACTTGAAAAGTAAAACAAAACAAAGCAAGTTTACACAAGGTCTTACAGTTTTGTCTAGTCTTGTCAATTTGTCTTTTAAAGACACATAATCTTGATTAGTCAATCCTATATCTACCATTCTCAAATAATCATATACCGAGGTAACGTATTAATAATAAGGAAACTAGCTTAAAAAGGAAAGTAAAAATAGATGGTAATTATCCTTTGTTGTGTGCCAGAAGCATCTTCTTTTGATATTACTCAGTTTTGTGGTAGGCACTGGCTCCCCATTTTACAGATAAGAAGATTGTGGCTCAGAGGATTGAAGGGACATTGAATGAGGTTGTGCTTATTAGTGAAGGAGATCATCCAAATCCTAGAGTGCTATGGTTTTAATTCCATTCTCCCCACTGCATTTTGATGAATCGCTCCCCGCCACCCACCCCCCCTCCAGTCGTCTGGAAGATCAGGATACTAGCACTCACGCTTTTATTCCAGATTGTCAGGTGTCTTTGTGGAGGGCAGAAGGGCTTCTCAGAGTGGTTGGGAAGATGCAGCCATCAGTCTTAAATTGCTGCTTGACCTTGTAAGGAGGGTGTCTAAGAATATAGTATGCAGCTGTGGCTGGACAGAGGCACTCAAGATGGGCTCAGGCAAGCTGGCGCTTCCCAGCTCATTAGAGAATCCTACACACTGCCTTGGACAGGCCAGACAAGGCGGGGCTTGTTGTGTTGACATGCGGAGGAATACATTTAGCATCCAAGATGAGAATGACTTGAGCAAAACAGAGAAATTAGAGCTAATTGTTTTCAATTATTGTCGCTCCCGTTTTTCAACCTCTCTTTTTTGTTCCACTTCGTCACTGCTCCAGTTTTACTTGCCAGAAGAGGAGGAACTTAATGAGTCACTTAATGATGTCTTGGTGAGGTTTAGTTTGATGTGTTGCCTTTTTTGGCCTTGGTTGGTGGGGAGGGCAGGGAATTGCTTTGTGCAAAGGCGTCAGTCATTAGGAGATGAACCCAACACGTCTGTTGATGAAGTTGAGACATGTAGCCTTGGAATGGTGGTAACAACAGTGACAAGGACAGCAGACATGTATTGGAGGAGTATTACGTGCTGAGCACTGTGCCACATGCTTTCATGGAATTTTATATTTTATCTTTGCAACACTTCTGTGAAATAGGGGCTATTATATTCCAGTTTTCAGATGATTAAACTTATTTGCTCAGAGCAAGTTGTGTTGGGATCACTGGGACCTTCCTGTTATATGATATACCCCACATGCTATTGACAATGGTATTAGCCAGTAAATATTTAAATTTAAAAGTCAGCAAAATCATGCTTAAGTTGTATGGATGAGCAAACTGTACATTTTAAGATGAAATAAATTATTTGTAAATCTGAAGAGCAAACATAAGGTCTGTATATTGCTAGAAAGATGCGTCTGAACTATTCTCTCATTCTAATACTGTGTATTTCTGCATTTGTAGTATAAACTGCATCAACTTTGAAGGATAACAAATAGATATTCCATAATTGTGATAATGTATCTTAATAGTAATAGTGTGCCATAATCAGAGTGACTTAACTAATCAATATGTTTTATACCATATTTTACACTCCTCTATTGAAAGATATTCTTCAAGAGATAAGGAGTGCAATTTAGTTCATTTAGCTCCTAATTCCAACTTTCCTACATTTTGAAGATGTATGGTATTCATTTGCATTTTTGGGGGTTTGCTTTATGTGCTCATTTGGGTCTTACCTATTTTCTTTTTCATTTTAACAGTTACATCCAGCTTTTTCTTGCCTAAGCGGTCTCGGGCTTGCTTCGTCATTTGGCTTTGCTGTGGAGCACTCCTGTAAAGCTAGCTGAATTGTACATCGAAGATCCACCCTTTTGGTGAGTGGAATCATAGCTACAATTTTGTGTTTTGCTCTGCCTCAAGTTGTGTTTCCATTGTTGATCAAAGTGCTTTCATACAGGGTGCAAAATTGGGCCTTTCCAGCTCTGTGCAGAAAAGGATTTTCTTTTTCTTGTGGACAAAAGTAATTTGTACGGCCATTTTCTGTCTTTGAGATTTGCTATTGTCTCTCCCCCTCCCTACCCAATTGAATGACTTTACAATTCTTTAGTCGCACATCTGCCCCTTTTCTACCTGGATAGATCCCCCTGTGACTCCCTGCACCTCACCCCACCAAATAATTTGGTCACCACAGTTTTCTTATTAGCTATCTGCACATAGAAATAAAACGTGCCGGTTGTGATTAGCTAGGTTACATAGCATCACATCATAGAGTGCAAAGGCCTTTTGGATGGAAAAACTTGGCCCTCTTAATCTGTTAAATGTTGTTAATCTATACAGGCCATAAGACAGCAAGCAAAGAGAAAATCATTAAGCTTTTCTCATGTTCCCGGTTAAATCATTTCTGCTTTTATGGCCCCTGAACTGGTGTTCTCCATATATTTCGACGTCATCTGGTCCTCTATATCAAATGTTTCTCTCATGTTCTTTCTTAAGATACCTACAACCACTTGTCTCTGGTCCTCTGCTGTTTAGAGCTTGCTTTTATCTTTTCACAGATCAAATCCTACCAAGATGGCTCATTTTTGGGTGGAACAACTAAAGG
>NW_012099765.1:4134337-4137310 GCF_000951045.1 Mandrillus leucophaeus
TAGATATTCCATAATTGTGATAATGTATCTTAATAGTAATAGTGTGCCATAATCAGAGTGACTTAACTAATCAATATGTTTTATACCATATTTTACACTCCTCTATTGAAAGATATTCTTCAAGAGATAAGGAGTGCAATTTAGTTCATTTAGCTCCTAATTCCAACTTTCCTACATTTTGAAGATGTATGGTATTCATTTGCATTTTTGGGGGTTTGCTTTATGTGCTCATTTGGGTCTTACCTATTTTCTTTTTCATTTTAACAGTTACATCCAGCTTTTTCTTGCCTAAGCGGTCTCGGGCTTGCTTCGTCATTTGGCTTTGCTGTGGAGCACTCCTGTAAAGCTAGCTGAATTGTACATCGAAGATCCACCCTTTTGGTGAGTGGAATCATAGCTACAATTTTGTGTTTTGCTCTGCCTCAAGTTGTGTTTCCATTGTTGATCAAAGTGCTTTCATACAGGGTGCAAAATTGGGCCTTTCCAGCTCTGTGCAGAAAAGGATTTTCTTTTTCTTGTGGACAAAAGTAATTTGTACGGCCATTTTCTGTCTTTGAGATTTGCTATTGTCTCTCCCCCTCCCTACCCAATTGAATGACTTTACAATTCTTTAGTCGCACATCTGCCCCTTTTCTACCTGGATAGATCCCCCTGTGACTCCCTGCACCTCACCCCACCAAATAATTTGGTCACCACAGTTTTCTTATTAGCTATCTGCACATAGAAATAAAACGTGCCGGTTGTGATTAGCTAGGTTACATAGCATCACATCATAGAGTGCAAAGGCCTTTTGGATGGAAAAACTTGGCCCTCTTAATCTGTTAAATGTTGTTAATCTATACAGGCCATAAGACAGCAAGCAAAGAGAAAATCATTAAGCTTTTCTCATGTTCCCGGTTAAATCATTTCTGCTTTTATGGCCCCTGAACTGGTGTTCTCCATATATTTCGACGTCATCTGGTCCTCTATATCAAATGTTTCTCTCATGTTCTTTCTTAAGATACCTACAACCACTTGTCTCTGGTCCTCTGCTGTTTAGAGCTTGCTTTTATCTTTTCACAGATCAAATCCTACCAAGATGGCTCATTTTTGGGTGGAACAACTAAAGGGTTCTATAAGGACCATTAATGCACATGCAATTTTAATTTGAGGTCGTGACATCTGACTAAGCTAGAACATCAGCTACACCATATTTTTAGTAAATTGAGTATATATAGAGACTTTATGGTTAAGGATAAGGTATAAGAGGAGATATTAAAAACTCATAAGTAATTAGACAAACCAGTGGAAAATAGATCTGGATTAAGTCATTTTTCTTCTTCTTCTTCTTCTTTTTTTTTAACTCTTGATTCCTAGCAGAAATTTTTCTGCGAAAATGAGACATTAGTGAAGACTACGTCTTTAGGTGGTTGAGGAAGTAGAAACGGTATAAGGACAAGGTGAAGACATGATTATGATGGAGGTGTTCATAGTACAATAATCAGCCTGGTTGAAACAGTCACTTTAGAAAGTACGTGAGGAGCAGATTATATAATTCCTGAATAGGAATCTCATGAAGCTGTGGTTACGATTAAATGAGATAATGCAATAAACTACCTAGCCCAGTATTTAGACAAATAGTTAGGGATAAACGAATGTTGACAGCAGTTCTAGCTCCATTTTGCTGGCGAAGAAACTGAAGTCCAAGCAACATGTTTGAAATCTACCTGTCTACCATGGCTAATTTTTCACATTCTTTTTGCTGGCTCCGTACGTTTTCATGGATGTGCGGCCTGAACAGGGAGAATCTTCCATTAGAGTGGTAGCAGTTCTGTTAGGATTGTATTGTGTTTTCCTTCTGATACAGGCATTCAATTTAATAAGCAGTGCTCAGCACACCTTACCTTTCTCTGAAGAATAGTTGTTCCCAGTGTCTTGGAGGCCAGCTTCAAATTGGCTGTGCAACCCTGCCTTGGTTAGAAGGCAAGGTGAATAGTTCACAGACCAGGTGCCATTCTTTCCTGGAAACATCCCCTGGTGTCACTTGTTGTTGTAGAAGCTTGGGTCTGTTTTTGCTATTGTTCTTAACGAACTCTAACCAAGTGGTTAGGAAATCCGTTATAAATGCCGAGTTGTCAATTTTGGAAGAAATAGGAAGGCGTATGGTGAAACAGACACAAGACTCTGGCATATCCTATGCTAACCCATCTGTCCTCTCCCAGCAAGTAACAGACCAGAAAACTACAGACTTAGAGAGAGAGAGAGTTTCATGGGGGAGAACCTGGTAGAATGGAGCCTGCCATGGCAAATGAAGCCTTCGTTGAGGCTTCATAGAGGGTTTCCCCATTATACCCAACAAACATCCCCTATTTTTCTCTTTGTGGTTCATCACCCTAACCTCATCATCTAATTTAATCTTCTAACTCAGTTTTCTGGTAAAATGTAACAAGATGGTTTTTTGGTGCATGGTGATTGGGAAAGTAGGCAGAGGATGGTAAGGAATGGCATGGGGATGCGGGAAGAAAAAGGAAAGTCTACATGGTTCTGGGAACTTCCTTGAGAATAAAAGCAAACCTCAGAATCTCAAGTTTAGAAGATGAAAACTTGAACAACTTGCTAAGTTCTCAGGTGTTTTACAGTGACCTGGCTAACAAGCTGGCCTGCACATTCATTCAATTCTTTCATAACGTGTTGCCATCATGTGATTAGGGCAGTATTTTCATAATTCACTATTGCAACCAAAAATGTTTCAAATTATGGCTAAATAACAAGCCAGTCATTGATGCAAGGCCTGGCTTGCAGAAAACTACGACGAACTTTTAGAAAAACTTCCTCGTGCTAACTGCCTGGCATTACATTTCATTGAACCTGTTTTCAAGAAATACCCACCTACTTGCAAAAGGACCCTGCAAGGCTTTTGCCCTCTGCTGCTCATTTAGAGTGTCATTCTGAGCCCTAGTAGAATAAATGAGAATAGCTTTGCCAGGCAATAAG